>NC_045698.1:24549765-24852795 GCF_009834535.1 Camelus ferus | reverse complement strand
GGGCAAATTCAGGCTGAGCATCTTAACTTATTACTAATCTGTACTATCTGGTCTCTTCTTTTAGAAGGAGAAATTTTATCCCCATCCTTGACAGAAATTATAGAGTTAGTGAGACAGATGCCAAGGCATTACCTCTTTCAGCATCCTTGGGAAACTGTTTCGAGAGTAAAAGGATTTCTCTCAGTCAGTTTTTAGATGATGCTTATAAAATAGCCCCTTAGCATTTAATAATTCATCTTAAATAAGGAATATTTAAAAGTTGCTCATCTTGAGACTGAATATTAGAGGACAATAAAGTGAAACAATAACACTATGTAATAATAAGCAGTGTATGTTGCTATAGGAATGTACTGACAAAACCCGACGGAAAAATACTCAACACGTTCCAAAATACATTCTATGAAATCTGTATTAAATGCCCCAACCCTCCCACTGTCACTTACCTTCTTTTGTTAATGGTTAGATTTTATCCATAAGGTAGAAAGTAATCATGGGCCCCTGCCTTCCGCGGGAAAAGAGAAATCCAGGCCAGCGCAGCCGAGTGACTGGGGACCCCCCAGGGCTAGAAGAAAAGAGAAATAATAAAAAACACCCAAGGGTGTCATATAGGGGAAGATGGCTGTGGGGAAATCTAACTTTGTTCTAGTCCTAAGTCAATTGTCTTTAGCATTTTATCAGTGTGTGCTGAGTCAGTCCCCCGGCTTCTCAGGGGGAGTCCCAGCGTTGTGAAGTTTCATTTCCAGGAGAACAATATTTTCCTTCTTGTGGCTCTTCTTTCATTTCCCTTTCCTCCTTACCCCACGTCTTCAGCCCCATGCCTTGCTGTCGCTTGTGTTCTTTCTGGGCAGAGTTCGACATGTCATAGCTGTTTTGTCTTTATAAGATTTTAGTCTCTGTCGTTGGAGTCAACTCAACAAAAATGGAATCTTCGTGTGCCAACTGTTCCCTCTTTGCTGAAGACATTTCTGCCTGAAAGAGAGTATTATGATGTCAGGACGTGCCCAAATGTCGATAAAAACGTCAAGAGTGTTGATCCTTGGGGAAAGTGGCATGCCTTATCTTTAGACCCTGGAGTTTCTGTGGGCAGCTGGTATAGGATGTGAGTTTGTCTACAGCTCAAGGTCTCTCTCTTAGGCTCTTCCTGGTAGGCAGTCCATGGCTGGCTCCTGCTCTAGTGTCAGGCACAGCACCCCACTGTGTTTTTGAGAACAATCTGGATTAAGTGACATCCTGGGCTGTGGCCCATGGCCTTGCACAGATTTCTTTGCCTTGCAGGGAGCCCATACCCTCCCACAGTACACATTCTGAAGGACTGCAGTGCTGATGGCCACAGCTGCATTCAAACCCGGACAACTGGAAAAATTAGCAAGATCCCTCAATTCTCCATTGCCTGCTTCTCCTGCTCTCTTGGATTCCAGCACCTCCAAAAACAGCACTGGTCTCCTATAATGACCCAAGTGGAATATGCAAAGTCAACATGGAAGGCAACCCCGAGTGATACTGTTCATGGAATTGCCACAGAGCGGCAGCACGTGATCCTAAAAAGGAGCAAGTGCTCTGTCTCTTCCCAGACCATAGGACCCTGGGCCAAGCTTTTAAGATACAATTCTTACTTCCAGAAACTTTCCCAGAAAGTACTGCCTTTTTCTGCCTACCCATGTGTAAGCCTTTATGCTCTTACTTGCCAGTCTCAGGAGACTTTGGAATTGAGTATAGGATGTTTTTGTTGTTTTTGTAGGTATTATTTGGGCTATGCTGCTAAAATAAGGAGGCCCAGAAATATAGTGGATCTAAGAAATATGGAAATTTACTACTTTCTCTTATTGATGATTCATGGCAGGTAGGGAGCTCCACGAGTTCATTAGTTAGGAACCCAGCCTACTCTTTCATTTCTGAGGATGGTGCTTGTGTCTATGTATTTGAGGTTAGCTTATCAGCATCATGATCCCACTCCAGCTCTTGGGAAGTGGATATAAGAAAGTGAAGATAAACCAGTTGCCTTTTTAAAGGATATGCTCTGCAAGTTGTGTATATCACTTCTCTTCTCCTACAGGCCATAAAGTAGTCACCATGGCTTCTTTAGCTGCAAGGGAGAAAGGGAAATGTAGTCTGAAAAGGGGTAACTTTGTCCCCAGCCAAAACTGGAGGTTCTATTTGTAAAAGAAAAAAAGAGGAGAATGAATGTCGAAGAGAATAACTAGCCTCTCCCAGAGCTCTACACTCAGTAGTTTTGCAAAAGTGTGCATGATGAGGAACAGAGGCAGTGGTAGCTACCTCTACCCGTGGGAGGGGACAGTAGGCTTTTGATCTTGGGATTAAAGGTTGTGAAATGACATATCAGGTGAGTGGACCTAGATATGAGAAGGGTGGAGCTTGCACTTGGGGGATTTTAATATTTATACTAGGGCCATTTTCTCTGATCTCTGATCTCTGATCTCTGATCCCAAGAGTCTTTAAAGAGAATCAAAACTCTAAAGCCAGGGTTCCAAATCTGCACACTCCCTGAATGTCTTGAAACTTTAAGCAATATATAGAGGTAAAAGGTCTTTCTCCCTTTTATTCAACTCTCCAAAGGGTCAATGACTCAGAATTTTAATTCCCCATACACTGACTCAGAGGGGGACACCATGCTGAAGTGGTTGACCTGTCATCATGGGGACCTTGGACTATGAGAGACCAGGCAGCTATGTCTGAGACCCTTGATTTGAGTTACGTGTTTTGAGATGCTGCAGGATCTCAGCCAGTTCTCTAACCTCACTCTTGGTAGGTGAGGGGAGACAGGTCCAAGTGTGCAAGTCAAACGTGGAGCACTTGTGCTGGTCTCTACTTTCCCTGCTCAGGAGCCGATGGGGAAGCCTGTCCATTCTTATTCCATCCTCTGTGACTGGATGGAGGTTGGTCTTACTCCTGGGGGATGGGGTGGGACTTCTCATCATTTTTTTCTTTCTCAGCACTGCCTGTGCCTTTTCCAAAGCAACTTTCCTTCTCTTTACAGATGGCATAGACTGTTCCCTAACTCTGTCATGCGATTTTTTTAGCTAAACTTTCTTCTACTGCTGGAAGCAGAAAAGAGGGGATTTCTTTCTGCTGAATGTAGAATAGTGAAGGTGCAGACGCAGGGAACTTCAGACTTTGTACCAGTGCACATCTTGTACTTGTTTTTTCACTTGAAGCACTCTTAGTTTTTCCAGTTTATTATGGAAATCTGAATTTTACCTACACTGATCGTTTTACCATGTCTCACTCAAAGGAAAAATCCTATTTTAAGTAATATTTCAGGTCATTCTGGGCAGTGTTTTGTGCCCAAGTTTTCAGTGCATCCTTCATAAAGGCCTTAGGGGCCACAAAGGATGGAAGAGGGAAGAGGAGGAGGTGGAGCCAGCGTGCTGTGGGTCAGTGTGCTGTGGGTTTGGAAATATTAATCACTGCCCTTCCCTACCCCTGCCTGTGGGTTTTACTTCCCATTGTTGCTCTTCTCCTCTGCTGCTCCTCATGTAAGAGTCAGGCACTCTGAACTCTTGACTCAGGGAAGAAAGATATCAGTTGAAAACCCTGAAGAAATGAATCTCTTCCAGGCTTTTGAATTTGAAAAGTCTGAACCTTGGCGGTAGTTAAAGAAAAGTGTGGTATAAATAGTGTCACAAAAAAAAGAATTGCCAACTCCTCTGCCTCCTAAAATACCTCCTCATCCATCCTTCAGGCTAGAAAAGAATTCATGTTGGAGGAGAAGAGAATGGGGAGAAGGATGGGGGGTGGGGAATGGCAGGTTCCAAGGCCACAGGGAGCAACAGAGGGGATCAGGTGGGAAGTGGTGGAGCCCACAGCTGCAAGCCACCTGCCAGTACTTAGGGTCTCCTTGCGAGGTGAGCCCGAGCCCCGCCTCTTCACCCTGGGGCACCTGGCACGACGCTGTATCTCAGTGCTCCACCCATTGTCCTTCCCATGGGCCAGTGAGGATGTCACTTCAACACAGCCATCATCAGTTTCCCCTCCAACTGCCCAACAGGGACAATGCTCTAAGATGGTCTGGCTTTCCCCTCAACAAAGTTTCAGGTCACTGCTAAGTCCCCAGAAGAAAAGTATAGCCTTGGACATTCAGACGGGGCTGGAAATACGGCAAAGAAAATCCCCCTATCTTATCCTCACCCTGGACCTGTGCTCGAGAGGCTGAAGGAAACGAGGTGAGAGTACTCTGAGTCAGAATGGTACCCTCCTCCTGCACAAAATCTGTTTTATAGAGTATAGTTTTCTGTGTAGGATTTTGTTTAGAAAATAAATGAGTTCCACTGCTTAAAATTAAAAAATCTCTAATTCTAGTGAAGAGGGCATCGTCTCAGAGTCGCACCTGAGGTCCAATTCTGTCCCTGACAGTGTCTCTTACCTGTACTTTCCAAATCTGCAAAATGAGGGGAACAGTGTTTAATTCTGTGGGTTGCTCTGTGGTTGAAGTATGTGGTTCAGTGCCTGTCACATGGGTATTTAGCGCATGTTTTCTCCACCCTCTGCTTTCATCAAGAGTGTATCAAACGTGGCAAATGATATTATAAAATGTTAAACCATGTGTCTCCCCTCCCACTAACTGTTACCCCCACGACCTTCCTCCAGCAGGTCTCCATTACCTCAAGTGAAAATTGTGATACTTGGAAACAGAAACTTGACATTTCTGGTTTTCTATTTCAAGACAGAAAAGATTTGGAACAATTGTCAAGTAAGACACTTTCTCCCTTCTGTTCCTCATCCTTAGTCAATCCAATTTTCTCTCTCTCAACTAAATAAAGAGGTTTTAATCGGGGAAATAGAGAAGGGGGGAGAGGTCTGCAAAAGAGAGAGTGTGACGAGCACCTGTGGGGAAGAGCCCAGGATCTTGACACCTCCCTGCACTGGGATATAAATCTAAGGAGAAGGAGAAGGTGCTTAGATAGGCCGGGGGGCTGCAAGAGTCGAGGGGGCCTACGCTTCACTTCTCACTTGCATATTGGCTTGTGGCCAACACACAGGTTCCTCTAAACCACCAGGACACTGGAGAACAGAGTAGAGGTTGCCCCTGCAGAAAGGCGAGAGTGGTCCCAGAGCCTCTCTGTGCCCCAAAGCCCCAGACATAAGTTTGACTTTTTTCTCAGCATTTCTGACAGTTACGTGGACATGACACTGATGCTCTGGGGTGAGGGGCTGTTGTCAACAGATTTCAAATGCATGGGGATGTTGGGGGCCAGGGGATACCTCAGATGCCTCAGCAGATGTCATTGTGGAGAGGTAATGTTTGTGATGTCTAGATAAAACAGCACATTCCAGAAGATGCCAGAGAGGGGAAAAACACTTTTAAAGGACCATGACCTCAAGGGCCATGCTACTTCCCTGATGACAGGACATCATAAAATCATCACTTATGTCAAACCTCAGACAAAACTAGAAGTCAACCAAGGGAGAAGAGCAGGGAAAGGAGAAAATTCCAAATGAAGTCACGTAGCTGCATTGTAGAATTTCAAAATTAGAAGCGAAGGACAGTCTGCTTAGGAGATTGTTTATTTAGATTCCTACTTACTAGAGAGAAGTAAAGCAAGTAAAGTACTGCTTGCCCAAAGAATTGGTTTCAGAAAATGGGGCAGTTTTATAGAAGAAACCTTTCTAACTGCTGCAGGCAGATGAGTTGAGTTAGCATGTTACTTAAAATTAGTTTGGTTCTGTGACAGCTTCTGGAAAACGAGATTCTTGATGAGCTCAGCTGAGCTCTGAATGCCCAGCCCCTTTTACTGCAACTTGTCTTTTTTTCCATATAGACAATTTTTCCACATTGTCTTTTTACATATAGACAATGTACTATTTTTTCTAGCTGCAGAGAATGCTTTGATGTGCAAGAGAGGTGATCCTTTATTTCTGTAACTCAGTTTAGTTTCTACCTTGAATCCCTGCTCTACCAATGGCGAAAAACTTGACCTTGCCAATTCAGAATAAAAGTCATGTGTTTAAATGAGAGTTGGGTCCCGTGCTTAACTACGGTCTGAGTTCCAGGGGATGGATGTGTCTAAAGAAAAGAAAGTAAAGCTTATGGAAGTTGCCAGATTCTTTTAAAGCACGGAGAAGATCTGCAGTTTTCCCCAAATTCCTGAGATGTCTGTGACCTCAAAGATGTAAAAACAACTGCCTGTTTGTCTTGAAGTGGGTGATAGGAGGTTGGACACAAGGTCAAGGGCTCAGCCTCCCCAGTTGCTCCTGACTCCCTGACTCTAGAATTTTCTTTTCCAGTGGTTCTCAACTCCAGCTGAACAACGTGCTAGCCTATGGTACCTGTAAGATTTAGGCTGCCCAGTCTTAGACTAGACCTGCTGCCTCATTGTCTGCTAGGATGGGGCTGGGGAGTCCACTGGAAATTCTGGATGCAGGAATGATGGAGAACCACTGCCTTTCTCTCTCCCTGCCAGCTCCCTTCTGCAGGCTGAGCTGTGGTTGCAGCTTTTACCTCTGACCCCGAATACTCACACTACTGGTCCCTCCCTACCCTCAACACATGCTGCTAATCCCTTTCTCTCAGTCAAGTGGAATTGGACTTTCTCAAAGGGATCTTAAATGGGAAATGTGTTTTAAAAGGAGTTCAGATAACCACTATATAAAAAACTAGATTAAAAAACAAATTTCTTCTATATAGCACAGGGGACAATATTCAATATCTTATAATAACCTTTAGTGAAAAGAATATGAAAACAAACATATGTATGTATATGCATGACTGGGACATTACACTGTACACCAGAAATCGACACATTGTAACTAACTATACTTCAATTTAAGAAAAAGGAGTTTAGGGAGCATCGTTTTCTTTTCCTTATTTAGATTTCCTAATGAAGTCTAATGAACAGTTGACTCACAGCCACTCAATTCAAATTGCTTTCCCTTGCCTCATCAGTCCTGACTGGCAAACATCACCCTAAAACCCCCATAGTCCTTACAGGTCATTCCTACCGGCTTTCATGTCCTCTGGCAATGGTCAAATCTCTCCACACTCCACCCTACTCCCCAAATAAACTCTGTCTGAAGAAGAATTAGAGCAGCTATACCCTCTCAATGTTCCTGAGTACCTGAGCCCCTGGGCCAGCGATGCGGGGCTGGCCCACCACCATCCTGGCTGCTGAGCTGTCCTGTTCTTTCCTCCGTCCTGTGTCACCTGCACCATCGCTCTCACGTGCAACATTGTCACAGGCACGTGACAAGGAGAGAAGGCCCTCTCTGAATCAAGACTTCCAACCAAATTAGCCTGCTTGGTCCTTTCTCTACTGACAGTCATGGAAACTCCTTCACAGCTTGGTTGGAGAACATCAGAGTGTTGCTCACTATAGATAATCATCTGTAAGTCTCAACCTCTTTTATCCATGCCTGGCAGGCATTTTCTCCATCCCCTTCCGTCACCTCTCTTCACCTTTGCCCTCATTCCAGGCCAGTGTGGTGGCAGCCCTTGGATCTTTTAATGAAAAGTCTTGTTGCTGGAGACTCACGGTATACCAGCAGTCCCAAAATTCTCCTCACCACTTCTCTAGGAAGATTCCTAACATTTGCAAAATAAAAAAGAACGTCGTTCTTTCGTATATGTATACACAGTCTTTGGGAAGGCTATTTGTTAAAAAATACATTCTCTCTCCTTTCATTTGTCTTGGCACTCTTGTCTGAAACCAATTAACCATTAACAGAAGGTTATATTTTTATGCTCTCAATTCCATTCCATTTTATGTATCTATCCTTAAGCCAGTCCTGCACTACATTTTTTACCATAGCTTTGTGATAAATTTTGAAGTCAAGAAGTGTGAGTCCTCCAGTTTTGTTCCTTTTTCCCATTGTTTTGGCTATTTTAGGTGCAAATGAATTTTAGGGTCAGCTGCCAATTTCTACAAATGAGGAAGTTGGGATCTGATAAGATGACACTGAAGATCTATTTGGAGAGTATTGACATCTTAATAATATTGTCTTCCAATACCTGAATATAAAGCACTTTTCCATTTTAAAGTTTTCATTAATTTTTTTCCACGATGTCTTATAGTTTCCTGTGTAAAAGTCTTACACTCTTTATCATAGGTATATATGTTTTTAAGAAAATCATTGAGAGGAGAGAAGAGGGGAGAGTGATATCTGGGTGAGAACATCCCATAAAGTCCCATTCTGACATCTGATTGGAGAAAGTATTACTAACAAAAGAGTCACATTTTAGTATTCTGGTACGATTAGCTAGAATCACAGCACAGATACAGGAAGAGCTGAATCATAGTTCAGATGATGTGATTGGAAGAATTATATGTTGTTCATAAGACTCCAATGAGACTGACTGAAAATCTCGCAATTCACATTAAGTGGTAAGCTCACGGATGTGCACAGGGGAAAAGGATCTCTCTTCTTTGAAACTGCATTTCATTTCACGGTAGCTACAAGTGTGTAGAAAGCATATTGGACTAATAGGACACTGAGAAGTTCTCCTCGGGTTTGAGAAATTGGATGATCAGTGTGGCTGAAGGCCACACAGTGGCTGGCTCTCCAAGGGCTTGGTCAGATGCACGATGATCACGTGTGGCTGAAAACCAGGTGTTCGTATTGGTTGACAGCTGACTTGCTCTGTTTTACTTAAGAAAAGAAAAGGCCATTGTGTGTATGTGGGGGAAATACGGGCATGGCTGTGGAGACCCTGAGTAGCCAGAGAAGAGAAGAGAAGAAGGTGAAGGATGAAGGAGAGAGAGAGACCATGAGCTAACGTGACAACTTCCACACAGCACAGACCTTTGGATAAATTGAGAGTCTTAGGCCATGTGATGGTGTGTTGTACCATATAATAGCTTTATGTCAAATTCCTAAGACATCTGTAGTAAAATTTGTATTGGTTGTCAGTGCCTTTACTCTGTGTGTGTGTGTGTGTGTGTGTTTATGATGAGTGCTTTTAGACTCGCTGTTTGGCAGGAACAAGTTTAGGAAAGGTAGCTGATGGCTTTCACAGAGCTCCAGGCCTCTGTAGGGGGCCTCAGGGGACACGGGGAGGGGGTGGCAACAGCACCACCTGCTTCCTCTATAATTAGTATGTGTCCCTTGTTAATTTTTTGATATATTGCAACTCCTTTTAGAATTTGATTTTGAAGAGAAAATTCCACTCTTAAGAGCTTTTGACTGAAAAACATACAGCTAGATAATCTCCAAAGTCATCTCTGTGGTGTTACAGAATAAACGTGAAAACATTAAAGAAAGAAATTGGAAGATACATCTGAGCTTTTGAATTTTCTAGCAGTTTTGTTATTAGCAACAGTAAGGGAGAAACAGATGGGGGCAGCGAGAACTCAAGAGTGACAATTTAAAGTCTTAAAGAGGCAAAGCTTCCTTCTGCAACTTATTTATCCTGTCCCTTCATTCTTGGGTTCTCTTCTTTGTCTACTGGAACCTTTGCTGTTGCCTTTGTCTTCCCATCTGCCCTCCTTTTCATCCTCTCTTGTTATTCAATATGAAACTCAGGAGGCACAGAAGTATCAGTAATCTGTTAAACTGATCCAAGAAGGTAAAACTCCACTGTCCTCTTTTCTTTTGACTGTGGTGGGTTTTTTTTCTTTGTTTTTTTTTTGGGGGGGGGAAGGTAATTAGGTTTATTTATTTTTAGGGGAGGCCCTGGGGATTGAACCCAGGTCCTTGTGCACGCTAAGCATGCACTCTACCACTTGAGCTATACCTTCCCCCTGACTGTGGTATTTAATACATTCTGTCCTAGGCTGTCTACAAAGAGACGACAGACAGTGATAACAACCTGGTATACTTGATGCTTCTCATAAATGACTCTTCAGATTAACCGCTGGTCTCTGACTCCTCTGTGAACACACTGACTGATCCTTAATGCGCACTGACCATCCTAGGTGCACTGCTCTGACCAGTGGAGCTGTTTATTTACTGGAGATAAATTGTATTTGTCACCTTGCTTGTGCCAGATGTAGTTGTGGTCATAATTACCTAGGTTAGTTACACACTGTGTGAACTGTTAAACTATTAATATACAAATTGTTATTTCTATGAAGATGATTTTAAATTATTTGAAAAAAAAGTTGATTCATTTGTTGCATTGAAATATTGCCATCAGGTTAGGTGGGGAACAATTGTTAATGATTACAAGGAAAAGGCACCAACATCTAAATACATTCTTTACTCAGTTTCACAGGTATCATTAGTTTATTAGTTCATTTAAAAGAAATAGAAACTGGAAATTGTTGGATGAGGACATGGGAAATGACACCAAACTCCAACAAGAGGACCGATATTAAAAAAAGAAAAAGCCCTTAATCTTGTAGCAAGATATTGGTAAATAAATACACATTAATTTGTTTTAAGTTAAAAAATGTTTAGGTTATGATTTTTCAATGATTCCACTCTTTATTTATTATTTTCAGCCAACAGACCAATTCCCACTCCTGAGGGGTTAGAAGAGCTTCTGCAGTAAGTTTTCAGTGTTTTCTTACTTCATGCAGGCATTTATTGTTATATTTATGCCTTACTACAACTCTTTTAAATGATAGTACTGCTCCCATGTTGCAGGTGTAGAAGGGTTAAAAAAGTCCCCTCAAAATTATACAACTAGAATATCTATAGCAAGAAATCAATAAATGAATATAATGGGGGGAAAAACTCTTTTCTAGACAAAATTCTGAGGTTGTGATATTCATTCATTCACTCATTTTATAAAAGATTTTTCACTGAGAAATAGTTTAAGACCATATCTCCAGGATATGCAAAGATCAAAAAAAAAAAAACACATCTATTCTCAACATGAAAGGATAAGGCAATTCAAGCAGATAACCCAAATGCAATATGGAAAAGTCTGGGTGCCATGGGAGAGCTACAGATCTCATCAGAGAGAAGTTACAGGGTGGCGGAGAGAACTTGGATGTGCAGGCCACTTCTCCAAGTCTCAGTTTTCTGATTACAAAAATGCATGTCATAATGCCTTTGCAAAGACATGAGCCTGAAACATTTATCAGGAACCTGACGTATGGTAGCTGTGATTACTGCTGGGCCAACAGACCTGCTTTCTTCTCTGCCTTCTGGACTAAAGGTTGGTTCTGCTACTGGGCTCCCTTTTCATCCCATGCAAACTCGGGTTCTTCTACTTAATTCCCAGAGTCAGGCAATTCAAAAAAAAAAAAGCAGGCAAGTTAATCTTAGGAGGTCAGTCACACAATGCACAGAGCCTTCCCCTTTAGCCTCCTGTCCTGGTGCTACGTGGATGTGAAATCCACCAGGACCCCGTGGGGCCCTACCGGGTACAAAAGCCACTCCGTGTCCCTTGTTTCTTGTTTGCAGGAAAAAGGCTTCCTCTTACTAGACCTTCCCTGAGTTTCAAAGGGCAGATTCAAACAGTTTCCAATTAGGGATGTGAGGGAGTGCAGAAACAAAGGAAAAGCAGTCAAGAAACAATAGCACAGTGATACAGCAGAATTCTAGTTCCTCTTCAAGGAATACACATAACAATAGGTCTTTGAGTTCGACAGGAACTAAAGCCCCCATCCAGGTGGAGACTGGTGACTACATATCGAGACCCCAGACTGGTTGGAACCAGAAGGCTGATGATGAAGAGTCCTGGAGCACTGCCCTGCACTTCCCACCAACCAATCAGAAGAGAGTCATGCCCCCTGCAGCCCTCACCCCAACCTATAAAAACTCTTCCCTGAAAACCTTCAGGGAGTTTGGGTTTTTTGAGATCAAGATACCTATTCTCCTTGCCTGGCCCTGCGGTAAACCTTCCTCTGCTCCAAGCTCCTACATTTTGGTTTGTCTGGCCTCACTGTGCATCAGGCATATGAACTTGCGTTTGACAACAGATACAGCCCTTGAACATGATGGGCCCCACAAAGTTGGAGGAGATGCATAGCTGGGGAAGAAGGAACAAAGCTGCTCACTCTCTGGAATGATTTAAAAAGTCATCTTATTGACAGAAGGAGGATGTGAAGTAAGCAGTCTTCACTAGAGTCTGCACTGCTTTCAACCATCCACTTATGGTAGATAAATATACCGTACATTTATCATTTCTTCTTATTTCATGTGAATTTTTATTTGCCGCTCTCTTGGCAAAAAAAAAAAAAAAAAAAAGTTTTTTTATTGTCAGATTGTCAGTTTTCCTGAACTTCAATATAGTGTGCCCTCCTCCCTTGTGTTCCCATCAATTTTGATTCACTGTTACACAGAACGTTTTCTCCTTTTTGGTCATCAAGGTGATCATCACTGTGTTTCACGTTCACAAATAAACTGAGAAACTGAATCCAGAAGTATATTTAACTGTGTTTAAAGTTATAGCTATTTGGAAATTTTAAATTTCATCACTTGGGAAATTTAATCTAAAAACTTAGTCAAGAGAATAAAAAAAGAATGTCAGAAGTATGTAGGTACTTAATGCTAACCATCAACTTAGATAAAGACTTCATCAACTTGAATAGTCTCATTTATTCAAAAGTTTAGTCATAAGGTATCACTTTCAGTCTTTCTCTGATTAACACTGAGAAAAGAAACCAGTGCCATTACTCCTTTCCCTCAACTTTCTAGGTAGATGTTTTGCAATTACAAGAAATGTTTGTTTACAAAGCAGTTAAGGGATTGACTATGATGCAAAGTAAGAATTAATTATAAATACCAGCAGACAATTAAGAGTTGCTAAAACCATCATTGAAATCCTGGAAATCATGGGTACTTTCATCAAAAGAAAAGTCTGAAAGTTCTGAATAGTGAGTGGAAAGAACCCCGGGCAGAGAAAAAAGTACGACTCATAGTAGGAAAGCTACCAGCAAAAAAGCAATTCCCTGAAGGGCTGCATTGCAGTGAGGGAAGGACAATCTTAACAGGTTTGAAATTAGCAGTAGCCCCTAAAATAGCCGGGTGAGAACGTGCATACGTACAAGGCTTACGATCCTACATCATCATCGTCGTCATCCCCTCACCCCCATCACTGCTCAGACATGCGGAGTACTTGTTTTATCTCACTTAATAATTAGAGCCTTATTTGGTGGGAATCTGAGACTTTGAGATGCTAAATAACCTCTCATGGTCACACCACTATTCTTAGGAGAATACAGACCTTAATGATTCCAAACTTATCTTCCAAACCTTAACGATTCCAAACTAATCTGCCCCAAAGAACACAACTTAGAGATGATATACTTGGAATGTTAGTTTGGACCTAGAAAGACTCTATCAAAACTGTCTCCATAAGAGAACACTGAATTCTATCTCAGAGAAACAGACTCCACAAGCTACTTTGACTTCAATGCTAGATAGTCCTCCTGTACTGAGCAGGCACACACTCTAGTGTCCCTCTGTTGTGCTCCCATTGCCTCCTGGGTGCTCATGGTAATGGAGTAAAGACCTGTTTATTAGTCCATGTCCTTCATTAAATGGGGAAAAAAAAAAAGCTTCATGTCTTGTGCATTTCCATATCACCATCATAGTACCTGGTACACAGTTGGTACTCAATCAGTATTGAGAAAATAAATGCATGGGTGAACATTTGTAGTATTGGTTGTGAAGCAGGAGTCACAGAATCATAACCACAGGGAACTTCACTAGAGGTCTCCTGGTTCAACGCCTCATGAAAGCTCGCTGAATAAAGACAGCTTGAAAGTTGAGCTAATTCTTTCATGAAGTAGTGTAGGCTCATTTTCTTTTGTTGAGATCAGTAAACGTCAAGAACTGCTACTCACTGGTTTTCAGAGGAGCCTTCACATATGTGGAGAACATAACTAAGTTATACGCAAATCCTTTATGTTTTTATAGCTGCACCTGCCCTTAGGTGTCTGAATGGTTTTCCAATGTCTCTCCAGATTCTTGGGCTCTTGCTTAGTCTAACATCACAGAGTGGGATCTGGAATGCCAGCAGATGTCCATCAGCCTGACTCTCTTAAGAGCCCTATTGTATTTACTCTAACCTGAAAAGTACTCCCACACTTTCCAAGAGGGCAAATGCTTGTGTTGATATTGTTTCAGTGAAACAAATAGGAAAGAATTTTGGGGGGGGGGGACAAGGTAATTGTTGTGTAAAAATTTTAAATCTGAAAATCATTGGGTTGCTTTTAAGTTTAAAAAGAAGACTGTTAATCATCCTGGGTCAGTATGTCCTCTCATTCTTATTTCATATAATGAAAGCAAACCACAGTCTTAAACATGTTTTTGCCCCACTCTCCTCCTCTTTGGTCCCTTCTCTCGTTCTGTTGTGGATAACACACAAGTGGCTTGGCCACACTTATTCATGTCTTTGCTCTCTCGTGGTGGGGTACTAGGTCACAGAAGCAATAGCTCGACCGTTGTAGGCCACGTCTTGATTTACCAACATGCTTGCTGAAGAACAACAAAAGGTGTTCAGGTACGAACCTTCAGAGAGATAGGTTTTCCTGTTTACATAGTTCAGACAACAGTTCCGTCTTGACATACTGGCTTTTATTTTTGTGAGGTGCCAGAAGTTGATTTTGAAGTACCAGAAGTTTGATTTTGAAGTGATGGGTATGCTATGAGACTAAATTTAAATTTGTAGGATTTGATCTTGTTTTCCAGGCAATTAAGACAATAAAAATCTTGAGCCAATGTTGAACTGAAATTAAAAGTCTTCCTCACACTTCTCTTCAGCTTGGTTTTTGAAGTCCAGTTAATCCTAAGTCCTTTATTTCTATAGATCTGCTACCTTTGAGCTGTTAGCCAGCAGCTGTTCTAAGTCAGCACTTTGGGCCAGAACTATGTTGATATCAATTTTTGCTTACGGATACAAACTGCTCTTAACCAAACTGCGGGAACATAGAGTTTTGTTTAATCTGACACTCTGCCTGTGGTTTATAGGTGTTAAAAACTTTTTCCCTAATAAGGGAACACCCAAAATACATGCAATTATCACTTTGGCAAATATATAATAAAAATGAATGGATAGATAGTTTGTCTGGATAATTCTAGAAGGTAAAAACACTGGTCCCTTCAAAACCTAAATCTAGTGCCATTTTGAGATGTATTTCCATGTGTCCCAAATAGAGAATATTTTATGTGCAGCAGTGTTCAGTATTAAAAAAGTGATATCCAGGCAAAGTCTGACATAATACTAAAAAAAACTCAAAAAACAACAAAAAAACCAAACCAACCCTGCCAGATAATTTGATCGAGTCCTGCTTTTTAATCCAGGGATTAAAATGTTCATTCAGCCATGAGTCATCATTCTAGTAAGGTGAATTAAACCAGTCACTTAAAAGGAGGTAAGAGTCGACTAAAGGAGCAATCTGGTTCTGCAGGATGATTCCTAATGAATCATCAAGGACACACAAGGAGGAAAAAGAGGACCGCTGAAAAGATGTCACTGTCTAAGCAGCAGACTAGAAGAGGCTTTGGTAGTAGCATTTTCTGCCATTTTGCTCCTGTTTGATTGAAGAAGCGATTCCATAATGATTTTAATTCATGTTCCCTCTCAATAAGAGTTTCAGAGAAACCTAAGATAATTGGAAAGAGGTCAGCCACTGTTGGTAAGTGATTTGCAATTGTGCAACACATTCCGATCAAAGTAGGTCAAGCCAGAGTCCTGCTGAGTACAATTCTACTTGTGTAAGAAGGAGTCTAGCTCTCACAGTAAAAATCCACATACCAGATGAAAACAAGGAGGAATACAGTTAGGGTGACACAGCTCTCCTAAAGTGGTGAAGTATGAGTTTTGATCCATTCCATGGAATTGGGTAGAATGACAAACCCAGCTGGTCAGGCTTCAAGCTAGGACAGAATCAGACAGACAACAACAGTAACAAGAAAAATTACCTTTAAGTCACAGTATCTTTACTGTGCCACCAAATATATCAGAATTCTGGTAAATTAGGTAACCTAGAGGAATGTTTAATTAGGTGATATCAATAAACAAAATATTAACTAGGTCAATATATTTAAAAAAACCCCACAGAAATCTGAGATGCTATGATGAAGAGAACAACTTATTTTACAAGGACTTACAATTGTTTTTAGAACCAAAAACATTGATATGTGAGTTTGGTATTATTTACTGCAATCCACCAAATATAGATGATGTTAATTTTAAGGTTCATTCCCATTTCAGAGATGTAACTTGTGGGAAAAAAGTAAATCTTACGAAAACTGTCTTTTGACCAGGAAGCACTTTTGTCATCCTAGTTCCTGTAAATGCACGTTGTTAATAATGTAAACAACAGAATTGTACTGCTTGGAGAGTAATTATTGCTTATTCTTGTCCTTAATTCAGAAAGGATTCCCTGTTAAATCATACACATTACTGTGAACCACTCTATGAAATTATAAGACAGGGGGCACTCAAGCTGTAAAGCACATGACTTGTGAGTGCCAATCCTATGTTTTGTCATGGGATGTCCTGCCCCATCCATGGGTCACCCTATATCCCCTTGCAGTACAATTTGGCTGCATTTCCAGGAGGCAGCAACAGGCCTAGAACTCCCCAGTTTCCAATTGACTTTAATATTCTTAAGGTGCTGGGGAAGGGTCAGAGCGGGACTTTATCTCCCTGGTGCTTTCTGTTTTGTGTGTGTGTGGCTTTACATTTTATTAAACTTTTTTTTTAAGTGAAGTATAGTTAGTTACAATGTGTCAATTTCTGGTGTACAGCATAACGTCCCAGTCAGATATATATATACATACATATATTCATTTTCATTATAGGTTACTACAAGATATTGAATATAATTCCCTGCACTATGCAGAAGAAATTTGTTTTTTTAATCTATTTTAAATATAGTAGTTAATATTTGCAAATCTTGAACTCCCAATTTATCCCTTTCCACTCCCTTTCCCTCTGGTAACCATATTTGTTTCCTATGTCTGTGAGTCTGTTTCTGTTTTGTAGATAAATTCATTAGTGTCTTTTTTTTAGATTCACCATATAAGTGATGTTATGGTATTTTTCTTTCTCTTTCTGGCTTACTTCACTTAGAATGATGATCTCTAGGTCCATCCATGTTGCTGTAAATGAATTATCTTATTCTTTTTTTATGGCTGAGTAGTATTCCATTCTATGAAGATACCACAACTTCTTTCTCCACTGGTGACTTCTTAACCTATAGAGGTTAATGCTCTGCTGGGGAGGGGTGGGCCTGGATGGATACGTACTGCACAGGGTCAGCTCAATATTTGGGGGAAGGGGACAATGGATCAGAGGCTATGGTTCTACCAGTTGCCTTGGTGATGTCCCCCCTTATCTTATTCCTACAGGCTTGCGGACTCCTTATCTACCTGATGGTTCCCACAGATAGAGGAGAGAGGGACACAAAGTTATTTGCCATAGAAGACTAAATGTTTACCCCTGGTAGGTGTCTGAAGCCCTCAGAATATCAACTTTTAGAGACTCACCTTAACAAACTGTAAGTCAACAGTACACTCCCCATCAACACTGTTATGAGAAAAGGTAATGCAGGTGGCAAGAAAAATGAGACAAGGAAGATGATCGTGCCCTGATCTTTGGCTGGAACTTCCCTTTAGGAAGGAAACTTCTGAGAAAAGAAGGAAGCAGATAACAGATGTTATGGATGTCTGGATGTCTAGATATTTTAGGACTTTCCAATTCCCCATAAAAATAAACACTATGGGTGATAATAACTGAATGTATTATAGTTATGTAATATAGATTACATCTTTGTTTAGGTCTAATAGTTTTGCCATTGAAGTCAAATTAAAATCTGTTCTGCATTTTAGGAGAAAGAGCTGGAAACCTCTACTCTGATCCATTTCTGAAATGGTTCAAGCATTACCCTGGACTATAAAACCAGGACTGTGGCTTGGAAACAATCTTTGATATTATCTGAAAATCTTCAAAACAAAATGCAAGTGTGGCCATATTTTTTTTCTAGCTGATCTGCCGTACATGTATTTTAGGTGTCTGTCTGATTGTGCTCAGATGTGGGTAAGTGGTGGGGAGGAAAAAATAATGTTTCTTAACTCTGCGGATAAAAAGACTTCAAGTTAGGTGCACCTCACGTACTCTGGTAATCTGCCCCACATTCTGCACCATGATGTGGGACAGATACTGCTAATTAGGTGTTTATTTGGTGGGGGGAAACCAGCTTTGAAAATAGCGCTGTTACAGGTAGGTGACAACTTCTGAGCTATATGAAGAGAAATTGGTGGTACTGCTTAGTGAAAACCTCAAGTGGATTTAATCAGTGATGGTCCTTACCCTTATGAGCAACTGATTTGGGAATCTCAAGTCACATCCTCCCTGGCCATTACTGAGATATCAATTTTCACTACCTATTTTTTTTTTCGGCTGAAAGCAACCAAATTAGGAAGTATCATGTAGGCACCAATGGGCTAAGCAAGGATTCTCAAACATTCATACCAAAGACATTTTAAGGCAGTTAAGAGAAGAAGACCATGTTCTGAGAACATCAAAGTCTCATGTTTTATCTTAAAATGTATATATACTTTGTTCCCTCTGAGCTAGACCCTCAAGAATGAGACTTTTGGGTTGAAGACTTCAAATATTTTGAACTCTAATAAATGTTGTAAGATTACTTTCCAAAAAGCATGCATTAGTTCACATTTTGACCAGGGTATATTAGAGTAATGATAATGTTCTAAATACTTGCTATTCAACATGTGATTCATGGACCAGTCACCTTGGCATTGCCTAGGAGCTTGTCAGAAATGCAGAATCTTAGCCCAGCTCAAGATTGACTCAGTCAGAATCTGCATTTTAATAAGATCCCTGGGTGATTCATACATACTTTACCATTTGAAAATCACTGTTTTATATCACTTGCAATCTGTGTTAAATTGAGTGGGGTTTTATTTATCAAATATCTTCTCTGGAAGGATAATTAAGGAATTAGTAATAGTAGTTGACTCTTGGGTGGAGCATTGTGGGACTGGCAGATAGGACTGAGATGAAAATTTGCTTTTCACCATATGTTCTTACAAGCTTTGAACTTTTCCATATGCTATCTATTTAAAAAGAATTTAAGAGCAACTTCTTGCAAATATAACCATTACTTTCCACCCACAAACCTCCAGGGAGATGGCAGCCCAGTGGTTCCACGTGTTCTCCTCTCACAGCACTGCTGACTTTGTCATGTTGGTGGATTCCAATTTAAGAAGCATGGTGGAAAAGGACAAAATTTCCAAGCCACACAACTTGTTTTTTGAGGATATGAAAATGTAATGATGTCACCAGGGGCTTATCTGACAAGGGAACTTTTGACAGGGCAGACAGAGTGAGTCAGTGTCATAGGGCACTTTCAATTTTTTCCTGTAACATCCCCATAGTTTGAACTGTGATCACCATTCCAATGTTAAATTTGCAATAACATACAATTTCCTAACACCAGAATTTCATTAAAAATTATTACGACTGAGTCGACTTCTTGAAATACAAGAATTCTTTGATTTGCGAATCAGTGAGCCTGCAAGCAGATTTGGAACCTCTCAGTTCCAGAGTCCACACTAGATCTGCGGCCGCCAAGATGAGAGGAGGATTTGAGGAGTAAGGGAGGCAGCTCTGCTTCTAAAGATTAGAAACGGAGCACCCTTCCCACCCTGTAGCTTCCTGGAAATCTGCCCAGAACAAGAATCCTCTTCTTCGTCCGTGATCCACTGGGTATAGTACCACTTACTCTTAGGAAACATTTCATGCAGGCTAAACTGAAACTATATGGAAATTCTAAACAGACTCTGAAGATTAAAATACACGAATCTTTTAAATCTAGTTTCTCCAGATGTCACCACCTTAAGGTTCTAAATGGCTTAACATTAAGAACAATAATTCGAACGTCTCTGGCCGTTGAACCTATCCACCCTTTGAGGACCATGAGCCTCCTGAAAAATGTTGCTGAAGTGTTCTGGGGCATCTTTGGGAGGACAGAGGTGGTTCTTACATGTGCTCAAAAACAGATGAGGTGGGCCACCAAAGAATCTGCCATTTCTTACTTCTCACTGACTTTGTTCCTTTTTTCTGGGCATCACTACTCCTGCCAGCAATTTCTTTCTTTTCTTTCCTTCTTTCTTTCTCTCTTTCTTTTTTTCTTTCTTTCCTTCTTTTCTTTTGTTTACTTTTCTTTTCTTTTCTTTTCTGCAGAGTATCTTCTTTCTGGGACACTGAGCCCTGTTGTGTGGGGGGTGTGGAGGAGAGCAAAGCAACAGATCTCTCTTCTAGATGGGAGCAAAGAACTTTGTCTGTCTTCTTTCTGTGTTCTCTTTTAGAGCCATATTTCCCAGGGTTTTAGTGAAACAGCCCTTTTAACATTAACTTACAGTCCCCTCTGGTTCATTGTCATGAGAGGGCTTTTCCAGAAGACAAATCCCTGTAACAGAAAACTCACTGTGGCCCTGACCTTGTTACTCAATCTAGCTGCTCGAATTCCTTCCATGCTCAAGGTATATTTTGTCTCCAGATTTTATCTTCTGCAGATGGGCCTGAGTCCCAGATTAAGTTTATAGTGGGGTTACTGCTCCACCCCCAGCAGAAACTCTCGGTTTCTGAGAAATAATGGCTTATCACCTGGATCTCTCTGGGCCCTTGGACCTAAATCAGAGAGTTCCATGGCTGAGCAGATCCCACCTACTCAGCTCTTGAAGAGGTTCCTGGGGCAGGGGGCCAGCCAGACGTTTAGTCACTGGCTCTAGAGCAAGGCCAGTCTTGCCCACCCGTCAGCTGTTCTCTTGGCCTCTCTAGCGTGGAAATGGAGCTCAGCTCTCTTCTGTGCGGGAGAGAGCAGCACTCATCACCTCACAGGGAAGCTGAGGGAGACAAGATCGCTCTCCATCCTCAGGTCCCTGATGCCTTCAGGCAGCTCGGCTGTGGGGGTGTTTGGTGTGGGTGAGTGAGTGCTGGGACGGAGGTGGGGAGCCAGAGGAGAACAAAAGGAGTGCTTTGGCCCAGAGTGCCCCTAAAATCAGTAACAAGCTTTTCAAACGAGACATTTCACTTTCATAAAGTATCATTTTATTTTTCCAAAGAGTAAAGGGAATGTGTTGGTGGAAATGAAGGGGGACAGGGTGACAGGGTGGGCATGGGGAACATATCTCCCGACCAGACTC
Organism: Camelus ferus; assembly: GCF_009834535.1. Lineage (NCBI taxonomy): Eukaryota > Metazoa > Chordata > Mammalia > Artiodactyla > Camelidae > Camelus > Camelus ferus. The sequence continues at coordinate 24,831,771 of NC_045698.1, read as the reverse complement.
TTCTATCACTGGGAATTTCTGTGAAAGGAAGGGAATGTCTTCTGAAGTGAGTCTGCAGCCAGCTTGGAGAGAGATCCACCAGCTGTGGTTTCTGGGGCAACAGTGTGATCACAATTGAAGCCTGGTGTTAGTAATCACCACCTCAGTGGCCTTACTCGGTCCTAGTCGTAGGAGGAGGGGTGGCTCCAGGAAGCGGTGCTGGCTTTTTCATTTCAATTGAGCCTTGCAGGTAAAATCAAGACTTAGGTAGAATGTGCATCGCTAAATGCCCTCCTCATCGAAGGAACATGAGGGTAAAGGCTGGGGCGGGTGGTAGGAGGTGTTTGTGTTTCTGCCTGGACCTGCCCTATTCACCACCAGCAGGTTTCTTCAAGGCTCAGCCTCTTCTATCCTTCTAGCATGGACAGGAGATGCAGATGACGAGAAAATGGGCTGTAGTGAGGGTCATACTTCTCATCTTGGTCTAGTTCTGCACCCCTGTGCCCCACAGCAGGGTCAAATGTCCGGCAGCCTTGGACTTGCAGAATGACGGCCAGAGAACCCTGGCCACTGACAGCCTTCTTTCTCCAAATTATTTTATTTTGTCACCCACGTGGTTTGAGCATCCAGATGTGCTGGGAGGGGCCACATCAATGCTGCTGTGCCAGGTTGGGTGGTTTGTGCACTGGGAAAATGCGACCAGCTGAGAAGAGAGTGGGGGCTGAGCTTTATGAACCCTGAATTAGACCTGCTGCATCCTGCCATGGGGCTGTCTCGGGCTGCAGGCAGGGAGGCCTCCCAGACGGCACCTCAGGGAGAGTCACCTGAAGGTGCCATAGGAGGTAGTGGTGGCCCTGGGCACGTGGTTTCATTTAATCTGTGAAGCATTGGGTTTGGCTGCCTCTACTCTTGCTGCCACAATTATCCTCTGACTTGCTTGGAGTGACCCCTTTTTGGGAAACCTGCCCATGGAAAACAGATAAGCCACAGGCCGCACGAGGCCCGTGAATATAATTGTTCAGTTCACACAGAGTTGCCCCACAATATTTTAAAATATTGGAATTAATTGGCAATATTTACAATTTAAGAGACTTTGCATAGGGATCAGAATTTCCAGCTTCCCACAGCATGTTACTGCCAGGTAATGTTTGGTAGCAGCCAGTTAGCACGTGACAGCGCTCACCAGGCCCTGTGGTCCTTCCTGTGCTGCGGGGTTGAGGATTAATTGCTGTTTATCATAGTACTTGTACTCTGTTTTCCTGTCATAGAATTTAGAAAACAGAAAAATCTATCCTCTTAAAGGAGGAAGATTAAAGCCGGACTGACTGAGAAGCCATTGGGAAAAAAAAAAACAAAACTGACCTGCTATGTATTTTTAAAATGCCTGCCAAGTCCCTCTAGTATTTGTGTTTGCAGCCCGCCCTGTCGTGTGAAATCATCTCATCGTCCCACAGCCCAGGAAACAGGAGAAATTCAGTGGAAGTCCGTGCTCCTTCATTGGACCATTCAATTAAGCTGCTAGGCTGATGGAGGCAGCTTGGTTTATCATGACCCCTTCGCAGTGGAGGGCTTAGCTTGGTAAGTGCCTTCTGGGTCTCCTCTGACCCCCTGTCCTCAGTCTAAAGTGTTTGTCAGGACAAAAGGTTTAGAGCCTTTCTGCTGAGCTGGAGGCTAGAAGGTGAGTGGGCCTTATGTGATCAGGTCAAGGCCAAACAGAAGGATATCACAATCAGACATAACGGAGCTCGGAATCGGGGTGAGGCGGGAGGAAGAACAGAGAGAACAGGAGCACAAGTAAGGCAAGCAAAATGACTGCGAAAAAGTCAGGTGAGTAAGTCCGTGGAGTCAGATTTCATAAGCCAAAGCCCCTGTCAGTAGCGAGGCAATGCTCAAAGGATGGAGGGTTGAAGAGACCAATTCTTAACTGAGAGTTGTGGGGAATTTTACACACGTGGTTACACCTTGTGATGCCTCTCCTTGACCCACACAACAGAGGAGCAGCCCAGTCAAAGGATCAAGGGCAACAACACTGGAAACAAACTCCTTCCCTCCCACGGAGAAATCCTAGCCTCTTACTAGCTGTGAGAGCTAGGGGAGCTCTTTGCCCCTTCGTGCCTTAGCTTCCTTTGCTTTATAATGAACATAGTAATCTCCCTACCTTATAAGCTTACCAAGAGGCGAGGATTAAATGAGTTAATTCTTAGAAAGTGCTTAGGAAAGTGGCTGGCACAAGCCAAATACCCAAGAAGTATTTATTACTACTTGCCTGCTCTCTCTCCCACCTCCCTTAGGAAAATGCAGCATTTAGAAATGCTATCAGCTTGGAGGAGGTTGCCCTCCAAAAGAATGAGCTGTGGCATAGTTTTAGGGTAGCTGCATTTGGAAAGAAATTGCCAAGTTCTCCTACAGCATGAGAAAGCAGAGAGATGTCTTCCAATCCTGGGCACTTTACCTGTAGACACTTTTGCAAGAAGCCTGGTGGCAAAGGCTGTCCTTGATTTACAGGAACTTTATCATGAAATGGGCTCAAATGGCAAAACTGGTGGGCAAAGAGTAAGCCATCTACCTTGGGAGTGCATGGAACAGTCGGCTGTAGGCAGAGCAGAAGGATGTTGTGGTTTCAGCCTGGTTTGTGGGGGCACAGCGAGGTGAGGCTGCTTTAGACGGCGCTCAGTGTCGCTGTCTCCCTGCGGTTAGCATGAAGTGAGCAAAGACACAACAGCGTTTGCTTGGAGCTCGAGTGCTTGGGGTGCTGCTTTGAGCCCTGGGAGGCCCTTTTGGGGCTTTGAACTGTGGCCACAAGATGCTGGTGGCGTCTCTTTCCAGATTTGTTTTGACACATGCTTGAAAACAAAATTTCACTCTGTCCTTATGATGCTAAGAATCTGAGAGTGAATGTGCTTGTAGGTTTGTTTATCCCTGGCTCAACAGAATCTTTGGTGATGCCTCTAGCAACAGAGTCTGTGTCAGAGAACATGGCAGAAAGACCACTGGAGGCAGGAGGAGCTATTCCAGCAGGCGACATAAATTTGTTAAGTCAAATGTGCCAGCAAAATACAAGAGGAGACAGAGTAAGTTGCAAAAGGTGTTGGGGGCAGAGTTAGGGCACATTTGTTTAGTTAAAAAATGAGTAGGAGTAAGGGAAGGGCTTAGAGGGAGCCCACGTGGTGGGTATTGCTGGGCTAACCCGTTCAGGTTTAGACCAGGCCCCCAGTGCTAAAAGGAGCTGATGATCATAGAATTCCTGGTTTTCATTGGCATCTGAGCATCATTCATCTTCCAGCAGAGGTACTCCCATGTCACTCAGCCTCCCTTCTCCAGAGCTGCAAGGGACCGTTTGGGAAGGAGGAAGGTGACCTTCGTTCCACCTCCACACACACACAGAGACACACACACACACATATACAGCTTATGGTACTCAATAAATATGAAATGCATCAGTGAGTGAAGAGGGATGCCTCCTCTTAACAGAAATTCCAGGAGATGGAGAGTAATTTTTTAGAATAGAGATGGTCCTATAATCTTATATGTCCCTTTTTCTAGATCTGCAGAGAGAACCAGTTGGATCTTTTTAGTATTATTTGTGTGTGAGTGTATATGTGTGTGAGTTTATACCATGAAAGCTTTGAGGACATTGGATTCTTGAGGGGCCACCTCACATGGCAAATTAGATTCAATTTGCTTTGATAAAAACCCTTTTAGTTTTATTTTTAGACAATGCTAAATCATACTTCCTTTATCCTGGTTGTGCAATTGGTTATTTATACCCAGGTTGAGCAAACTGGGTAAAAGGATGGCTTTCAGAGTTCCTACTGGGTTCCTAGTTTGTGAACTTAATTAATCAGCTGTGCGATTTTGGGCAAGTTATATAATCTCTCTTGCCATTTTCGCTATGTGTAAATGGCAATTTTAAGAGTACTTACTTCACAGAGTTATGAAGCTAAATGAGATAATGCCTGTAAAGCTCTGATCACAGTGTCTGACTCACATAGTAAACCCTCAATAACATTAACTATTATTATCTATTGTTACCTATTATTAACATCTTAATCTTGTTATTGGGTCCTCTTTTACTTATTAAACATAATTAAATTCAAATTTCTTCCAGCATTGTGTCAACCACAATTATAATTCACAGGGATTCTCTCTCTCTCTGAATTTCTTTGCTGATGTTTTGCAGCACAGAGGTGAGCAAGAGACCCATGGTCAGTATCTCCTAGAGTTAACAGTCCATTGAAGATTCTTGAGGACTCTTGAGTCCATTGAAGAAGAGGGATAATGAATAATTCACGTAATGAATCTTCTGTATTTGCTAAAGTCACTCCACCAGTTACAAATTCACTTGTCTTTGCATTTGGTCCATATTTGTTTACCTTATTCCCAAGGATATCATGAAAACATTATGAATAACCCTGTAAAATGCCACATTGAGATCCAAAGGAGAGCAACAAGGATGAAAGACTCAGATCCATCTCATGGAAGCAATAGCTAGAGGGCGTAGTAACGTTTAGCTCAAAGAAAAAAAAAAAAAAAAAAAAGAGAGAAAGAGGAGATGGTGTAAATAGTGGGAGATGCTGAAGAGGGTGACAATTTGGAGGCTGAGTTTGATAAGGATGGAGAGAAGGTGGGCCTGCATGGCATAAACTTCCAATAAGATCAATGTTATGTTGGCAGGAAATGATCCTGGGTATGGCTATTTCAAGGAATCCATGCTGACACCTCCTTGCTTCATGATTTAGAAGAAATGGTGACCCCTTTTTAGGTTTTTCCCATGAATTAATCTAAAATATCAGTCTTTGTTAAAGAGAAAGAAATGGATCTTTGAAATAAGTGGACATTGATAGTCAGGCAAAGAAGAAGAAGAAGAGACCTATTCAGGGGAAGAAAGAGAAGAGAAAGAGAAATTTATGGGTCGAGTAGTGAACTTCATTCACCATCTTCACCGTCCTGTCATTCATCTTAGGTGTGCGGGAGCCAAAGGAAGCAGTGAAGAAGGCGTGTTTCGCTGCTACCATACAATAACGGACATTCTGCTCTGCTTTACCATCTTTTACCCAGGTAATCCCTTCATTGAGACATCATTAGTGCTAACTTTATTTCAAAAGAAGTAGCATCAGCTTCCCTTTCTTTTCGCAGAAAATACTATGTTTTAATGACTTCTGAGTGATCCCTGAATCTTATAATCTAACATACACCAAAAGGGCAAAAAAACAAAAACAAAAACAAAAACAAAAAAACCCAAAAAACAAACCACAGCAGAACCATTGCCCAGTAGAATGGTTGGCTCAGCTGTTCATCATGTGATATGATGGCCTCTTTAGGGCTGGCTTTTCAAGCCTGGTATTTGGGTTGAATGTACTGGAGGGAGGGTATAGCTCAGTGGTAGAGCGCATGCTTAGCATCCATAAGGTCCTGGGTTCTAATCCCTAGTACCTCCATTCAAATAAATGGATTGAATGTATGGAGTCTTGAAATGCACAGGCTTCTTTGGAGATTTAAAATCAGATTAACTCCTCAGTTTTAACTAAGATGAGGACCTGCAGGGGAGCACAGGTGTTGCCACAGGAGAGGGCAGAAGGTTGGAGGCTCCAGGTGTTCCCCAGAGGGGAGTGAGGAGTCCTCCTCTCCCAGGGCCCTTGGACCAGGACAGGAGCACCATCATATACGTAGACAATACACAGGTGCTGGATGATGGAACCGGGTTATAAACTTTCTTCTAATACGTGACAGAATAAAATATGGGAATATATTTGAAAGATGAATTTAATAGGGTTATATGAAATACATATTCTTTAACTTTTAAAAAAAGTGGTTTCTGTTAAGATAGGTGGAAATGTGGTTTAACTAAAGCACATAAAACAAAGGCTTAGAAGTTTTAGTTATTTGTAAGTTTAATATAATTCATCAGTTTCTTTTGGTCACCACAGACTCCTCAAAATCTGCAGGGGTGTGTGTGTGTGTGTGTGTGTGTGTGTGTTTGTATTTGTATGTGTGTGTGTGCCCTCACACAAAACGGCTTTGACATCCTGGGCATTAAGACTGGTATCTTGACGGGGTATCCAGAGGAGAGCAACTAGGATCAGAGACTTCAGATCCATCTCACAAAAGCAAAAGCTGGAGGACATGGTAAATATGTAATGCAAAGCAGCATCAGCATGATATGAAGATGGTTGGACATTGACTAGAATTATAAGACTTGAAAGGCCCATCAGGAGATGAGCTTCTAGAACATTCTTTCTCTGGTAGAATCCCTTGCAGTCTGGTTTCAGTGTGAAGTTCCAACTTTGCCTGCTCCAGAACCTGCAGTAGGAGAGCTTCAATTACATCTCTAGGTAACATCTGTCACTAGTCACCAGATCTGCTTAATTCTGATAATGATGGAGAGACTGACATGCAGCAAATACCCACAGGGACACCTTTGCTCTCTTATTGATTAGATGAACAAATGGGTGTCATGATGGAAAGTCTGCAATTTCCTTCTTTAAAACACTGTGCAAGAGCATTATCAAAGCAAGGAATTACAAGGAAACACAAGGAATTATTACAGATAGTATTCTGTTGTCTCTGCTTTTAATTTTTTCCTATTGCAATGTAATGTTGCTTTGTCTTGTTCAGTCCTTAATAAAATGTGGATTCATTTAATGTCTGTGTCCTTATCATGATATCTTATTTATATGAATTTGATTTTCAGATATTCCTCCACTCCCTTCTCTGTAATAACTAGAATTCCACGTGAATCAGTGGAGTTGAAATTTTGAAATCTCTGGCTGAGTTTCCTCCCCATCTCCTAAGCCTCTCCATCACCATTCTCTACCCTCTTGAAGACAAGTATTCTAAGAAGCAAATTTAGGAGATGTGTCACTTTCAAGAAATAGAATATAATTCTCATTAATAATTGAAATTGTCTTTGGATTACTCATTGTTTTAGTGATCAGTCTAAATGTGATATTTCTACATGTTTTGCACAAATGTATTAACACAACTTAAAAGCAGGCCATGATTTTAGTCTTAGGTTCTAGAGCATAGCAATAAAGAAAATACACAAAATCCCTTACTAGGAACTTACAGCCTAGGGGAGTGACAGACAAACAAGAGAGTACACATGTAGCTTGTCAGATGTTGATAAGCACAATGGAAAAAAATCCAGTGGGGTGAGGTGTGCGGGGATGGTGGGTTATTTCTATTTTGCATTATGTGTTGAGGGAAAGTCTTACTGACAAAGTGTCATTTGAACAGAGACCTGAAGGAAGTCAGGGGACAAGCCATGCAGATATTTGGGAGAAAATCATTGCAGGCAGAGAGAAAAGCAAGTGCAAATGCCCTAAGGCAGGAGTGTAATGGATATGTTCCAGAATCACCAAGGTACGTTTGTCGCTGAAGTGGAATGGGCCAGGGGGAGAATGGTGGGAAATGAGATCAGAGAGGCAGCAAGGGATAAGATCAAGGTGAGGATGTGGACCAGACCCTGCCTAAGATGGGACGCCAATAGAGGGTTGGAGCAGAGGGGTGACCAAAAGGCTCTCTCTCTCTGGCTTGGACATGTTGAGTTTTCCAGAAAGATGAGTTATCCATGTGGCTATCAAGTAGATGGTAAGAGAGAAGTTTGGATTTGGGGGGAAGATGGGAACAGAAACTTCAGCTTTGGCCCCATAAAGTCATGGAAATGAATGAATCACCCAGTGGTTGACTGTGGACAGAGAAGGCTGGGTGCTGGGACCCTCCAACACTTAGAGGTTGAGTAGAAGAGTGCGGGGGCGGGGAGGGGGTGGAATCCAGCAAAGATCTTCAGAAGGAGCAGCCTGTGAAGAGACCCTGAGGGCATTTCATGGATGTCCAGCCACTGAGAATGCATTACTGCTCACTTAAAACAACAACAACAACAACAGAAAAATCACTTTCTTGAGATAAATATTACTGAATTTGAGTCACTAATTTATCCAAGAGATAACAACTGTCCATATATCAATATAAGAAACATTCTATTAAGAAGGAGTTATGACTAGATGAGAGGGTCCTGGCTGTGCCAGTAGTTGATAGCGAACCTTCTCTTTTGCTACTGAACTATACCTTGGAATTTCCTGGCAGGCCAAGCAAAAACTGCAAACGGTATGTGATGTGGAGCTTTGGGGAAATCTTCACTGTATCTGCCTAATGTAGATACTTCTCCCAGGGACTGTTCATGACTTAAGCTTATGCTTATTTTTGAACATATTGTTCTGGTGCCTTCTAGCTTCAGAATCACTTCAAAATGCATTACTCCTTACTCTGGATGTTTGCTCTGAAATTTAAGGTTTATTCCAGAATATTCTCTGAGTTAAGGAAGGCTCCCTTTGCAGGGACCCCCATAACCAAAGGGTCATTTCTACACTTAGAACATAACATATAGGACAGACACCATGTTTACATTTGCTGTTTGAAAGATTCATTGCCAAATCACACACTTTTCTCTTCATTTCTTTTCCTCTGTAAGTCTTGAAGAAGATCTCTCTCCATCACTTCCTTGTATGTGCTCACTCCTTTGGAGAATTATTTTGATATCCTAAGAGAAGAGAGTCAAAGAGAAGTTACAAACATTAATAAATGACTTAAGATTAATGACCATCTGATCAATGATATATGACCATGATTATTCAGTAAGTTGTTTTTATTTGTTTATTTTCCTTTTAGAAAATTGTTCTCTGTCTAGTTTGAATTCTGCCCTGCAACTCACTCGTTGTGCCCTTGGAATGATCAAAGGTCTTGGATATTCCATTTCCACATCTAATAATAGAGTTGTCATATTTGATTAAATAACATTTGTAAAAGAAATTACACAGAGCTTGCACATAATGGGCAAGCCAACACATTATTTCCCTGTTACTCAACAAAAGTCAATTAAAGGTAAATACTAATGCCAAATTAATCATGTCTACAGAGTAGTAGAGTTTTAGAACTGCAGGTTATTTTGAGGGCAAGATTGTCTCATTTCTCCATGTCTTTTAAAATATTAGGGATAAAATGGTCTGGTTTTTGTCCACTTAAAATACCCACCAGCTGTGTTATATTTTAAATCACAGATTTAAAAAAATAAAATTTAAAGATTATCATAATGTAGAAGGGGTCCAAACACATGTGAAAAATGAAGGATTATATTTATACAGTTTCCAGTTTTTTGTTGTTTTTTTTTTTTTTTAGGGAAGTGCTTCAAGAACACAAGACTCTTTTCTTCAGAACTCCAAAGGTTTCAGTTTGATTGCAGTCATTTTTACTCACAAAGACAAGAGTTAGTTCACTCTCTAAACTGATCTCTGCCGAGTAACATACACATCACTGTATCAGTCACTGCCAGGAATCATAGTGAATCATTTTTCTTGAGAGAGTATGTTCTTTGAAAATACAGATCTCCTACAGCCAAAGGTCAACCTTGAGTGAACTAAGTGAAAAAGAACGGCTGCTCTCTGTGGACCTTTCTGGTCCTACCCAACACAGCTCTTAATAACATGTCTACTTATAATTGTTAATTAATGCTGATTCGTGAATGTTAACTTGGGGATTAAGAACTAAGCTGACCTATGATTATCTGACACTCTGTTGCCTGGGGGGAAATGACTAGCTCCAGATATTTAAATCAGCTTCGCCTAAATTTACAGCTGAAATCAGGGGCCATAACTTTTGGTAGCAGTTAGGGGAAAAAAGCCTGAGAGAGTCTCGAAATGAAGCCACCATCGCATTTTGTTATAAACATAAAAGAGAAAGTTGGAGCAAATTTTAAACTCAGATACCTTGAAGAATTTAAAGTGGATTGCAAGCCCCTCCAGGTTACACTGATATTTATAGGTATTTTGCCTTCGGGTGATTGGAGCCTGATCATTCGTTTATAAGAAATTCTCCTGTGACATTCTGATTTTGACACTAAAAGATTGACTGTTATTTCCTATTGAATGGTACCCTTAATTTTAAGGAGATACGCTTGATTTACAGGCTTGCCAAAGGAAAGTCACTTTTATTCAGACGTATTCATTACAAGAAACTATATTTGTTGGGTTGCTGTAGAAAATTGGGTGTCTCCTGATGTTTGTAAATTTGTTTATTACAGGAAGTTAACCGACTTTCCTCACTAAGCACCGAGGTACAGAGTCCTCATTGATCCTGGTGCATTTAACCAAAGCATTTTCTTAAGAATTTAGGAACATTTCTTGAAAATAACCTCTCTGTATAAGATCTACGAAAGGAGAAGTTTTATCAGTGACTTTAAACTGAGTAACTATAGAATCCAATACAAAAATCTCCGTCATCCATATAGGGATTGAACCCTGGGACTTGTGTTTGGACCCTCTGTTGTCATTGCACCAGAGATAGCCTCCTTTCTTTCCAGGAGATGAAATGCTAGCTTTTTACTTCATCCACATATAATTTTGCATGGCTCAGAAATATTTCCTGTGTACTGCAACCACCAACAGATCAGTAATAATAGTAGTAATAATTAGCCTATATTGAGTGCTTTTTATCTGCCAAGCATGGAGCTAAGCATTTTATACGTATTAAATTATTTAATCCATACCAGGACCCTGTGAGGTATGTTTGATAATTAACCCTATTTTACAGATGGGGAAACCAAGGAACCAGGAGGTCACTCACGCAGGGTCACACAGTTTATAGGTGTGAACCAATCAGTATGTGTCCTGAGCCCATTCTTCCAACCACAAAGCCAGGCCACCTCCCAACAAGAGCCAAAGTAAAACATATCAAAATAACTGTGTATACTTGCTTTTCCCCCTCAATATGTATTTTAAAATGTTTGCTGCTTCCGAACATGAACCTCGTCAACACAGAGCTGTTAGGGAACGACCTTCACTTCCCACTGTTTGTAACAGCAAACAGCATTTTAACCTGAAAAACCACACTCTAGTTTTTGCTCTACTTATCTTGAAAGATCTCCAAATAACATCACTGTGGTTAAGGTTCATTTTAAAAATGTGATCTATTTACTTGCACATGGATATCTGGAGCAAAAATTGATGACAGGACGAGAGTGTTGGTAACTGAGTCTTCAGAGATTTTTTTTTTTTTTTTTTTTTTTTTTTTGCTTTTCCTTTCTTTCTTTTTCTCTGTTTGCTTAGTGAAAATGAGAATAGAGCCCCTTACTGGAAAGGGAACCTCTTTCATTTTCGAACATCAGAATGTTGGCTTTTCAGGTCAAAGGCTCAGCTCTCCTTGGGTCACAATCATATGAATGTGCCCCGATTGTAGCAGGTGGTCTACTCTCAGTAGATCCCTTGGCGGAGTGACAGGGAGAAGATGTGAAGGACGAGGACAGGGACAGTGGAAGCAGCTTACTTGGCAGAAGCACTCTGGCAACGAAGGAACGAACCGTCGGACAGACAGACAGACAGACAAACAGACAAACTCTCTTCCTACTCTTAGACTGTCAGGCGGATACCAGTGCTGTGAGGCTGGTCCATTGGAGGTCAGACAACCTTCCACTGGGTGGCTGTCAGCCAGAGGCATCTGCACACCAGAGAAGATTTAGGGCAGTGAAAGAGGTTGTTTTGGCCGTCAATGCCTCAAGGTGCTCTGCGGACACAGTGGGCAGCAGCCCAGAATATTCAACATCCTGCCACACCCGGGTCGGTCCCATGTGTTCAAAATGCCAGAGGGCTTTAGCTGAGGTGCAAGTTGGTGAAATTACCCCCAAAATGAGGGACACGTGCAAAGTAAAAAAAGCCGCTCAGACCCCAGCTTTCCCTGGGCAGTCAGAACACATCTTCAGGGGATGACCTTCAAAGGCAGTCAGCCACCTGTTGGCTGTTTTCTTTTCTCAGGAAAATGCCAAATAGAATCTTCTCTGCAAGTCAATCATATTTGGTCATTCTGGACAGAGTAAGAATGTTCTCCTGACTCTGTAGGGAGTTCTCCCGTGATGGGAGGAAATCAACCTGGTGTTTTATGCTCCTAGTTGACCTTAGTAAGATAAGGTAAACCCTATTATACATAAAACTAAGGAAATCTGAAAATTATTTTACTGGTTTAAAATAAGAGGGCTGTTTCCTGCAACATGGAACAGAACCTGAGGATGAATTGCAGTCTAAAGTAATGGGTCTCTGGACTCATCTCACATGGAATGATGATGGCCTAGAGGAAAGCAAAAAGGGGGAGACCCCACAGCTGATGACTCCCCCCCATCCTGCATGTGACACCCACTCACCCACCTCTCTCCACCCACTTGTCTGATTCTGATGAGCTCTGACCCCACTAGGATCACACTGGCTCATGCCCTCCTCCTCCTCAGTGGGGAAGAAAGCTATTCCTTATTAATGGAAGTATGGAATATAAGATGCCAAAAGGGACCTGTAACATAGCAGTTTCAAGGGAAGCAGTAAATGTTGTGGAATGTTCAAGTACAATGACTTGGAATAATTTCAGCCATGTTTCCAAGTATTTTGGGCCTATTTAAATAAACAAGTAATTTCAAAAAAGGACCCTGTTAAATGTAGAGACATAATGATATAGTATGGTAAAGGGGTAAAGAAACACTTAGGGATGAAGAAATTAGAGTCACATTATGTCCCTGCTCAGAAACCTATGCCATTCTCCACTGCTATTCAAATCAGATCCAAATTTCCCTGCATGAGATCTGGGTTCTTTGCAATCTGACCTGATCGTACTCGTGGGATGGGATCACTGGAAGCCCCACCGCCTGCTCTGCCCCCGCTGGTCCTGCTCCAACGCCTCCACCTAGGATGTGGCCCCCTCTCCACCCCAGCAGCAAAATCCAAATGCACTTCTGCTCTTCCCAGCCCGCACTTTCCCAAATCCCGGCCATCTTTGAAGACTTGGCTTCTCCCACAGAAAAGTCCTATGTTTTGAATTCCTGTAATTTTGCGATTGGGTGGTTTACCTTCTACCATTTCCTGGTGATCCCTGTGTGTAAAAATTCTCTTGCAAACAGAAGTGGGATTTGTGTGAGAGCAGTAACTGAATTTGGTACACACATTTCTGTCTCCCCTGGAAACTCCCATTACTAGCCTCTGTAGTGAGTGCTCAGCAGTGAACGGTTATCCTAACTGCCATCACTTCCTTAGTACTTGCCGTGAGTCAGATACTGAGCCAAGTGCTTAGATGCCAGATCTCATTTCATCCTCTCCACCACCCTTTGACTAGGAATGGATGTTGTCCTCATTTAACAGATGAGAAAGCCAGGATCAAGGGAAAGTTTAGGTCAGGTATCTAGTGAGTGGTGAACCTGAGATTCAGTCCCATGACTTTTTGATTCCTTTTTGAGTCTATATTCTCAAATGCTGCAATCATACCTCACTACTGGAAATGCTTAGTGCCTGTTAGCTTATTAGAAACCAATTTCAATGATTACCTATATATAATAAAAATTTAAAGGGGTCATCAATTTAGAACAAATAAATTTTGGTACAAAGATATTTAAGTCTGGATAGTCTCATTTCTGGACATAGGAGGTGACAGCCGAGAACTCAGGAGAAATGCATCTTAGATCACCTGCACTTTAGCCAGTTTAGCCTAGCAGGAGGCAAATAGGTAGACTTCATGCTGTTAAATGTGTGAGGTTTGCAAGAGGGTTGCAGCAGCTTGCTGTCCTCTGAGAGGGGGACCTCTCTGCCTTCTGTAGCCCCTGCTGTTGGAGACCTGGGACTTGCTGTGGTGGGCGCACTTTCTGCATGTGTGGTTGAGCGGTGCTTGGTTCCCGTGTGAGCTCTGAGACACAGGTCTTCCTCTCTTCCTTCTTCCCTCTGCTGGGTCGCTCTAGTCTCTATGGGTTTTGCCTTCAGTTTCCCCACCTTGAACAGTTTCTCTGACGGAACTGACACCCGTTCTTTCATAAGCACAGGCACTGCATGCACTATTTAGATCATGTGCACCATGATTAGAGTGTGGTGAACACGCCAGCACTCGGCTGGGGATCATAGTCTCCTTAATTCTCTTTGGTGGTGGGGGGGGTTGACGAGTGGGAAGGGATTCTGGTCTCCATTCTCTTCGGTCATAGGCTAGGGTCATTAGATGGCTGGACTGATACAGGGCACTAATACTGCCACCCACCTACTTTAACTACCAACTACCTCCAGTCTTCTGTGGTAGATCCATGTCCTCAGAGTCCTGAGAGGGCAACTCCGTAGCACTGACAGTACTATCCCTAGTACTGCTGGTTCTATCCAAGGTCCTGATCGTATTATCCATATACTGACAGTCCTGACTGTCACTGGTGCTGACGTTCTGAGAGTCACTTCTACTACGCCTTACCTTGCTGCCCTTTGGGTATTTTGGGCTGGCCTTTCTGCTGATGCTGTTGCCAGCTTAGTTCCCCAGACCCTGTTCTGGTCAAGTCCAGCTCCTTCCCTCTTTCTGTTTCTCCACGTTTGACATAACCCACCAAGCCCTGAACCTGAACTCAACCAAATCAGGACTGTATTAGGACCTTCAGGTAATACTCACAGGAATTTTATAGTCTGGATAACTTGAAATCAGGTCTTGAATAAAAGGATGCTTCAGAAGAACGGCAACTTTAATTGGCTCCAGATTCTTGGAACCCAAGTCCTGAAATACTTTTATGAAGTTCTTTAAAGAAAAAAAGGAAGTTAATTAACTTTACAATCCTGCTGACGTTAAAAATGATCTTATTTACTAAAGGAATCGCCATAATTTCTATATAATGATAGAATTGGAGAGAAATTCCATGAAAATATGCTTAATGTAGAGGGAAGCTTTTCTTTGGTACAGGATGCCCCTTTTATAAAATAATCTAACCAACCTCTAAATAAACGTTCTCCGTCTTCTGAGGGCAGGCAAATCTGTTTGAGTCCTGTGTTTCGTTTCCTCCTCCGAACACTTTGAGCAACGTTTCCATGGAAATCATTTCCGTGTTTGCATTTTCAGGGATTTCTTCTTCTTTTTCCTCCCCTTTCTCTTGTAATTCCCTTTCCTCACTTATAAAATTTTCCTTAGTTTCCAGATATTCCTCAACTGGACTCATATCAGTAAGGGAGGAGGTCTGTGCAATTAAATGAAGAGAACTTGAAATCAGACTGAAATCTTTCCACTAAAAGAGATATTTAGGAAACACCAATTTTGACCCATACATTTTCTGCCCTGGGATGATAGTGTCCATCACAAACTAGCCAAACAAAGTCTAGACGTAAAATATGCTAGCTGCCCTGGAAATCATGTCAAAATCCCAGACCAATTCTGCTGGTAGTTTACAGAAGCCTCAGCATGGGGTGTGTCTTTTTCACCTCTCCACAGGCTCTGTGGACTTCCCTGCCAGCTCCATCATATTCCTCAGTAAAAGGACACTGGGATGAATTCATACAACAGCCATTAGACTTCTACACTTGAACATAGGTTTTTTAACAGGATGTTCTTTGGAAATTGCCTGTAGTCAAGAGGTTACGGCAAGTTCATTTCTTAAGCTTGGCAGATTCTAAAAGCTTTGAGAACATTTGTTTGTGTGCTGGAAGTTAGACCTGACCAAACATTCAGAAAGTAAAATAGAAAACAAATGGAATATAGGCAGATTGGGATTCCTATTGCTGCTCTTTGAAACTTGGTGAGAAGCCATGCTCTCAGACACTGGCATTCTGAGTATGGGAAGGTGTCTGTTGTTTCTGTTGTAATTTCTTATATAAAGCCTGAAAAATATTCCTACCCTTTGACCTAGTAATTATTGATCTAGGAATTAATTCTAAAAAAAATCATGTGCACAAAGACTTTTGTATATGGATATTCATTCATATTGAAACTTATAGCAAAAATAGAAAACCTACGATTCCCCAAATGGGGAAGGGTGACATCCATGATAGTACTGGTCTGTGACAGAACACTACGCTGCCCTGAACATTTTGGTTTAGAAGGATACCTGGTGACATGAGAAAACACTCACAGGATAAGTGCCAAAAGAAAACAGAACACAAAATAATAAATACACCAGGATCCTCACTGTCTTACATATATATACTTATTAATGAAAAAAAGAAACAGATACATCACAGAATTAACAGTGGTTACCTCTGATTAGTGAAACAGGTGATTTCTTTTTCACTTTGATGTGTACTTTACAAATTCTCTATAGTAGATTTGTAATAAATGTGTGTCACATGTATGTATTTCTGATGATGAGGTAATAGACATTTGGTCATTTGCCACAGGAAAAAAAGGGGCATTTTCAGAATGTTGGCTGGCCAGACGTCAGAGAACACCCGAGTGCTGAATCTCTTTTATCCAGAGGATGGAAAAATGCTAATTTAGGCTTAAAATAAGAGGATGCTAAGGTCTGTAAACACTCAATTTAGTAGAAGCATTAAGTGTACAGATAGTGCAAGATCTTTCCAAATAGTCATGATGTGCGCACCACTTATAAAAGAACTATAACACAGCACAAAACTAAGCCTCTGGTCATTGTAAGCCCAATTTGCAGGGATCAGTAGGGGCTGAGGGTGGTGTAATGAAGACAGGTTGCATTTGCTATAGCTCGGTGTGGTCACCTTGCTTTAGTTGGGTTTCTATATCCTTTGGTAAATTGGGAACTTAATCTAATTGTGGATGGTGGGGGGAGAATGTTTTATCAGGTAAAGATTTTGGAATTAAGTATTAATTATCTATCTATCTATCTATCTATCTATCTATCTATCTATCTAGCCTCTTCTCCATTTTAAACAATTGAAATGCTACTGGCAGAAATGTGAAATTAGCCTTTTTGCCTGAGCCGAGGAAGTTCGGAGATCATCACACTGGCTACCCGTCAGTAATTTCCCATTTAGTACGGTGAAATGAACACGGTCGAGATGCAAAACAACTTGCTGAGTGAGTGAAGGATGAATGAACTTCTGCTCCGAGTGCAGCATGGGTGCTACGTGGACAAGATAATGGCAGAACCTGAGGGCGAGCACATGACTAACTGGGCTGGCTCAGCAGGTGATAACAAAACTAAAGGAGAAGGAACCTGGTCTCTGCACTGTTTCTATAACTAGAGAGGACCCAACTTCTCAAAGACTTGAGATAATCATCATGGGATAAATGGATTTTTAATTTTAACCAAAAGATAACAATGTAAACGTTCGAAAGATTAGAGTGAAGAATCCTTAACTTATTAACATCAGAGGATGCTCTGTAAATGTTTGCTGTTTTTGCTCTCTAGGGGTTTGGGGCAGAATAGACTTAGTGGCTCAGTGGGAGCGGTGGGGGGTGGGGAGGCAGGCCACAATGAGGACCACAGGAGCCAGCTCAGCATCCTGGTGGGACTGCAGGGTATGCATGAGAGGGGGCTCTCTCCAAAAGACAGCTCTGAAAGATCACAATTGTGAATGTGGGTGTATGAGCAAAGCCAGGGATGCCAGTTTGGAGAAAAGCCAGGGCTTCTGAATGAGCAGTTATTAGCGGTATCAAAACTCGGTGTGAGTCACATTATCATCTCAGCAGCGAGGCAGGCTGCAGCGCTAGCAAACCCCTTGTCACACTTGGCTAACTCTCAGAGGCAGCCCTCAAGGACTCCCAGCAAACGTGCCCCAGGATGGTGCCTGACCACATGGCCCCATCATTCAGCCCGTTCAGTCCCACATCGCAGAGGGCAGAGCAGAAAGGCAGTCCTTGGCACTAACGGGAACAAAGCATCAAAGAGCAGAACTGAATGAAAATGTATATTTTTCGAATCCCAAGGCCTCAAACCATCTCTGCCAATATGTTTTACCAAGAGCCTTAAACTGTGGGAGAGTCAAGCTCACAATTTACTAAATTCCAATATCATAACCCCCACAGCCCACAGGCCAGAATGAACCATTTTCTCAAATGTCAACTTATCAGAAACTTCATGAGGACTAGGGCGTGCTCATGAGCGCTTTGTTCTCGAGTTTCTTTTAAATGACCTGAGAAGCCGTGCATTTAAACAGGAGGTCTGTGCCACGTTGACAAAACAGCGTGTGTAGCAGATATAGAGTAAGGAAGAATGAAATATCGGGGGAGATTTCCAGTTGTTTATTTGGAAAGCAGAAGCCAAGACCCGATTCAATGTCTGGGGGTGAATACTGATCTGTTGGAGACATTATTTCTGAGCAGGCTTATTGTGGCTTCCTGGGATAAAGCTGCCCAGGAAGCTAGAACATGGTTGGAAAGGCTACCGAAACAGGGCATCTTTGGAGGCAGGGGGGTGAGGACCAAGAGTGGGCAAGAATGAGGGAAGTGGGTGGATACTTCACTTTCAAAGCTCCTAGGGTTCACTCCAAGCCAGAAGCAGCCCTATGTGTGGGGCATGTGACAGACCTCGACTCCATCCCTTGCCCCTCACCTCGCTTCCATCTCTGCTGAGCACTGGCAATGGGACGGTTCTTGTGCAGTATCCTGGGGCTGTAAAGGGCTCTTGAGAGAAGGACTCCAGAGGGCTGCTTCCTGGGTGAGGCACTAGCTCATGGTGAGTGACCTGACCGGGTCAGGGACGGAAGGGATGCAGTGCCTTCCTGTGCTAGCTGGCCTGGCTGCTACCCACTCAGCTGGCTGTCTGCTGCTATGGCAACAGTTCTAGCACTTTTTTTTCCTGGTCTTTCCGGCTCATTGCAGCCTCCTGAACCCTGCTATTGCCTCTGCCTGGAATGTCTACTCTCTTCTGCTCTACGCTGGAGTCTGGATTCCATCCTTTCCTTCTCTCCTCCTCTTTCCCAGCCATGTTGGCAAACATTTATTGAGCACTTGCTATGTACGTTATTGCACACTTGCTACTTCAGAGGACACAAAGATGGACAACAAGTTGTCTCCAGCTCAAGGTAGAAATGACAGCAGTAGGATTCAATAGATAAATAGCCTCTGCCTGAATTCTTAGTGTTCTCACTTCCCTCCTTTACCCCTTATAGTCTGTTCTGTATAGGGATATATTTTAAATCAAATGACCATGCTCCAGTGACTTCTCATCTCATCTGTTTGGCAGAGTCAAAGCCAAGGTCCCTCCAGTGGCCCTCAGAGCTGTTTCCCCCTCACTTTTCTCTCCTGCTACTCTCCTCCAGCTCAGTCCTCTCCGACTACAACAGCTGACTCGCTGATCCTTGGAATACACCAGGCACGACCCCACTTTAGGGCTTTTGCATTCACCACGGTATTCACTTAAAATGCTTTTCCTCCAGAGATCCGCAAGGCTCTCTCCCTCACCTCTTCCAGGCTTCTGCTTATATGCCTTTTCACAGAGAGATCTGTGAACACCCTATTTAACACAGCAACTCCCGCCCAGACTCCTGTATTTTTACCTATATTCTTTTTTTTTCCTGTAGCCTTTATCACCATTTGCTGTTGTCTCTATTTTACCTGCTTTAGCCCCAGGTCAAGGGTGGCTCCCAGAACACACAGGTGCTGCGTAAGTGTTTGTTGAATAAACGTGTGTGTGTGCACGTGATGGTGCTCAGTCCTGCTGGAGAGGATCTGAACAGAAATGCAGCGCTGGGGAAAGAGCACTCAGTGTGCCAGGGGAAGCTTCAGGAATGAAACGGCAGTTGAAATAGGCCTTGGATACTGGAGGGGCCGCAAACCCTTCGAGATGAGATGAATAGCAAAAGCAAAGATAGGGAGATAGCAAAGAAGAAGGCACAGACCCCTCTTTTGATCAGCAAGGCTCTGTGTTAATCTGTCCTTTATTCTGTGATCTCTGCATTTGGGCCATCGTTCTCTCATTCTTGCCTGTGTGGATGGGGCAGTTAGATAGAATCCCTTCAGGGGAACAAATGTGGCTTCTTCTGTAGCCCTTGCAGAGCACAGGGCTACACAGAGGGTATGATGCACAGAGCTAATTAAAGAATTAACTGATTGCTGTGCTCAGTGGAAAGTTTACTGAGCTATGTGGCAGTAGTGCAGGTTCAGGGAGGCAGAACAGGACAGGCGGCCCTGCCCCGCCCACAGGGCGCCCAGGGTCCAGGGAGGGAGCTGACCCTGAGGATGTGGCTGTTAATGAGAAGTATCGAGAAGAGAGAGGCACAGCGGGCTGCGGGAACCTAGGGCAGGGTGCCTGCCTGCCCCGGATGACAGACATTTAGTTGAGACCTCAAGTCAGGCTATGACCCCTGCCAGAGTCGAGTTCAGGAGGCCCAGTCTGTGAGGAGATGCAGCATTGTCCCCGGGAAAGGGGCAAGTGCAGTCCCCGTGAAGACAGACCACCTCTAACCCTCCATTTATTTGGGGACAGTTAAATGGTCTAAGAAGGCAACGTTCTTGAGTGAAAGTAATAACTCCTCGCGGAACTTTGTCGTCGTGTCAGTGTTAAAGTGCGTCTACAGCACATGGGGTCGAAGAGGCCTGAGTTGTCAGCCTACTCCGCATCCGTCTGACCTCACTCTGGCCCCAAGGGAAGGACAAGGACATCCCCTCCTGGTCATCTGCTCGAGGCCAACACTTTGGGTTGTATCCCAAAGAGTCTATTTCTTCCCTAATGTGAAAGTTGTCACAGTAACTTCCCATTTTTTCTCAGAGAGCCCAGCACACTCTATTCTGACAACCATGGGCAACCAGGACATCTGAGGAGTCTGAGCCGGGCAGCATCTCTCTCCCCGCCGTGTCCACAAAGAAGGACAGAACAAAGCATTCCATCATGAGTGCCACAGCTCTGTCCCCAAAAGGTCATGCCAACAGGCACCAAATTAGTATATTAGTCAGTGCCCTGTTCTGAGGCTTTTCCACCCCCAAAAGCCAAGGAATCTCAACCCTTTAGAAATCCACAGCGGGGTGTGAGATTTTCTTAAATATTCAGTTCTTTTGTCCCTGGATGTAGGTGATACAAAGTGTCTGTGGAGTTCAGGTGGCCAGGTTTTGGCCTGAGACACTATCAAGTGTCACATCTACGTGGCCTCTGTCTCAGGCCTGCACTTGTTTTGCACAGAATTTCCACACAGTGTGACAAGCAGACTGCATTGATATCCAGTTCTTTCTCATTTATCAGGATTAACACTTCATGTAAACTAAAGGCTGACCTTTACAGAGCAACTTTGATTCCACCAAGAAATTCTGAACAAACTTCAATTTACTACAGAAGCATTTTTTTGGGTAATGGGTCCCTAGTTCTTAGGGACCAATCCAGTAGAGTAAGGTTTTATCAAAGATCTAGTAAAGCACTGTGTGAGGAACTTGGGAAAACACAGAGATGAAAAAAATGGAGTCTTTGCTGTTAGAACTTTAGGGTCTTCTGGCATCCCCTCCAGACCCCAATGCTGGTCTGTTTCTGGAACCCAATTACCTTTTCTGCAACAACAGCAGGCACTTTGATTGGCTGGAAGACATGAGTCCCAATGGCCACACTGAGGGCCCGGTAGACCCCTTCCATACTGTCTGGATGGCAAGCAAAATAGAGCAGCATCTGTGTGTAGTCAAGCTGGGGTGGCTCCTTCTCATGGTCAGCAAATAGCCTAAAGAAAAACTGTCACACAAAAAGAATTTCAACCAAAGATAAAACATGGCTACTAGAACATTCAAGTGGAGATGTCCAGTAGGCAGTGGTATCCAAGAGCTTAACGTAGGAAGAGAGAGGTTTGGAACAGAAATAGACACTTGGGATTTGTTAGCAAATAGCTAGTATTTCAAATCGTGAACTTGGCGTCAACACATATTAACAGCCCAAAGTAAGAGAAGGATTTCACATGGACAGAAGGTGTGGAGAAGAGATTGACACAAAACCTGTGCATCTGAATATGAGGAAATTTAACTGCCTTTTCTCAGGTAATCCCTGAGGACTTTTACTCTGGAATAGTCAGTCATGCTTGGTGTTGTGTGAAAAACTAGGCAGCCGGGACTCGGCTGAACCTCATCAGTTATAAGGAAGTGTGTTGTCACTGTCAGGGGACAATGATGTGATTGCAGCACAGACACGTCTTGGGGCTCCTTTTTTGGATGCAGCTGGACTTTTCATTCAGTATCTGGGATTCTAAGGTCATCCAAGCCCATGCACAATGGTAATGGCCTGTCTCCAGGAGCCCTGCCGGCCCTGGGCCACAGAGAACGCAGGTGACAAAGCAGGGGAGCTTGGTGCGGCCCTGGGGTGTAGCTAAGCCCTCTTCTTAAGAGGATACAGAGGCCCCGGGAGGTGAAGGGACCTGCTCCAGTTCTTACAATGAGTCATGGAAGAACGGGGAACAGATCCCAGGGAGCCTGGCCTTCAGAATTCCTCTGCACGGGCTATTTCCCCCAGATTTGGTCTTTGCTTTTCTAAGTACAGCCCCCCAAATAAAGTTATAATATTGTCTTATGTTTTCACTTTGCACACCTTCTTTAGCATGGTGACCGTTAACCGTCATTTAACCATCTATAGTTTGCATGGTTAGCTTCTGTTTAGCTGACACTTACACAGGGCTTGCTATGGGCCGGTCACTGCTCTAAAAGTACCACACGTATAAGTTCACTCTGCTCAACAACCCCGGCAGAGAGGGATGAGAATAAACCACGGCCCAGAGAGGTTAGGCAACGCCATCAAGATGTCACAGCGTGTCAGCCGTGGCATCTATGCTTTTAATCCCAGCTGAAGAGCATTAAGATTTATGTAGTGCAGAGATAGATGGAAAACTACACTGCTTTCTGTCCTCTGGACATCACACACACCCACAGCTGTCAGCCGTCCTTCATCCCATCAGAGCACTTCCATCTCAGGCTCCATGGTCCTGCCTCTGTCCCCAGTTTACTCTTTTCCTCCGTGTCATTTTCCAGCAGTTTGGGCAGCAGCAGCAGGTGGGAGCCACCCCCCTCCTTGGTACCCAAAGGCCCTTTCCTGCATCACTGCCTCCCAGTCCTCAGGGCTGATTTCTACCTTTATTGGCTCCATGAGTAATGCCCTGATGGACATTTCTAGAAACTTCTGGCTGAAAGGGAAAGTGCTTTTTCCTTGGCATCATATTCAGACTTCTGGTCTTCTCAAGGAATGAAGAAATTGTTTATGTTGTGGGCAGATTTATTCACAGAATCATGAAGAGATGTCTTCCAAAGCTTTCCAGGAGAATTGATGTCAGTTCTCCATTTATTAAAAAAAAAACAAAAAAACAACAACCAAAACAAACATGTGCCCCTGCAACTGCCAGCCTCATGTCTTGGACTTTTTTGGTGACTCTCTGACCCCTTTCGTTGACCTACTCTCCTGCCAGCATCTAGCAGAGATGCTCAAAGAAAATGCGTCCAGTGGAAGGGAACTGTTCATTTTCAGATTCTAACTGGAGTCATGCACTGCAGTTTTGAACTAAGGGCTGGCTGGAAATTGACTAATCGATACACATAGTTTGCTGTGATGTCTAAATCTACCATTCAGCTTTTCTTGTATCTTATTGAGTTTGGCTGTGTTACATCTATGTTTTATATTTCAAACAATTCTACTGAAGTCAGAGTAGGCTTTAGATTTTAAGGTCTTGCATTCTATTTTGGCCTCAGGGCTAGAAGTGAATGATAATAATAATAATAATGATATTTTTGATAATAATAATCTGATGGGTCATGGGCAATACTGTATGCAAACCCTTGGAGTGTTAGTCAAAATGAAAGAGAAATGAGCAAAAACATGTATTGGTAAAAAGCATTCCTATCCAAAGCTTTTAGAATTGGAAGGTCACTTAGAGAAAAATGTATTCAGTAACAGCTTATTTGCCAGACGAGGAAAGTGAAACTCAGAGAGGTAATGGATACTGTCCAAGATCACACAGAGAATTAATAGGACTCTGTCTAAGATTTTGGCCCCTATCTCCTCCCCAGATTCCTCTGCGCTGCCACCTTAGTGAATATTAAACTCTGCACTGTGAGGATCCAGCAAAGGAGCTGGGGGTGAGAATAGAGTCTAAAACTAATTACACAGGTGGAAGAAAAGACAAAGAAACTGGTCAATGTTACATAGTACTACACTTTTTAAAGATCGCAATAATTACCTCTATAAGATGCTCCTGCCTGTTGAATGGCAAGGGTTCAAGAGGATTTTCTGGAATTTTTATATCTTCATCTCCCATAAACCACAGGCCAGCCTATACAAAAAAGGAGAATCATTAAAGTTGTGCTGAGATGCAACTGCTCCTCTAAGAGCCAGGGACTAAACCCCTTCTTTGCAGGTGTCTAGGGCAGCGGTCTCCCAAGTAGGGTGAAGAAATCATGGTGACGGAGGAGAAAATACTAGGAACTTCCATTTACATTTATTTGATCTTGTTCTTTTACAATTTTTATTTTTAAAAATTAGAGAATGGGTATGATGTATGAGTGCAGTAGTACGTGTGGCTAATGTACAAATGAAAACCCACACACTGGGCATGCTAGCTGTATTGAACTGTTGGAGCCTGTGGTGACACTTGACAGTCCCTGCCCTAGACGATGCTTGCACAGCAAAACTTCAGAGGGGTCTGTGCCTGTCACACTAGCTCCCATTCCACGTGTCCTGTTTGTGCTGCTGTCTGTCCTCGGAACCCTGCGTGGTGCTGGGGCACAAGGTTGATGCTGGAAAATCTTTGCTGAGGGAGTGACTGACTGACTCAAGAGCTCAATGGGCTTCTTTTTAATGACAAACCTCGTTCTCAGCCCACATCTGACACCAATGAGCAACTCTCTTGGTTCCCACTTGGCAATGCCTCTCCCCTCTCTCCCCTCCTCTCACTCTCACTGCTGCCATGCTGGTTTCGAGTCTCAAGCCTCCGTCATGGGCCACTCCAGCAACCCTGGAGCTGTCTTCATTTCCTGTCTCCTTCTTATTCATTTCAGCTCATATCATGTGACCATATCAATTTGCTCAAGGCTTTAATCTTGTCATGTCATTCTCTGCTCAGAACCATTCTCTCACTTTTGCTCACATCATCACTCCTACTTGAGGTGATTTCCTGTCCACCAATGTAAACCTATCCATCTTTCCAGATCCAGCTTAGATCACACCTCCTCAGGGAGGTCCTCCTTGATCTCTCTTCTAAGCTCCAATTTGACTTGTTCATACTACACATTTGGCATTCAGTTTATTTCTTTGGGTGTTCTCATTCATGTCTGCAATTGACCATCAGGGAAAACAGTACCATCAGGCAGAGTGGAAGGACCTTCTAAACCACAAGGCTTTGGGAAGAGCCTCCAGGAGGATATTACTTTAGTGGTGAAGCCAGATTAGCCCTACGCTAAAGGATGCTCTGGACCCATCCTTACAAACCTTAATGCAACCTTGGAAGGATAAAACTGATTGCAAGTAACATTTCTGCTTGCCTGACAATATTTCAAGGTATATAAAATTTGGTACCTAACAGTGTAAAATTAAAACATCTGGCATCCTATATAAAGTTACTAGGCATCCAAAGAAGCCAGAAAATCTAACCCACAGTCAGAAGAAACATCAATCAGAAGAAACAAACACAGAAATACACAGATAACGGAATGAACAGACAAGAACGTTCACTTAGCTATTCCAAATATATTTCATTTGTTCAAGGAGATAGAGAAATATGCACACAATGAAGAAAGAAATGAAGGATATATATGAAAAGATACAAACTTCAAGAGAAAAAGTACATTTGAAATAAAAAATACACTGGATTGTATTAATAATATTTGACTCTGCAAAAGAAATGATCAGTGACCTGGAAGATGAAGAAGTAGCTACGAATGCAAAATAAAGAACAGAGAGGAAAAAAGACTGGAAAAAACTGAATCAAGCATCAGTGAGCCGTGGGACGAACATGTGATTGGATTTTGAGAAGGGATGGGGCTACATAGAAAATATTTGGGAAAAAAAAATCCTGACAACTTTCCAAATTTGACAAAAACTACAAACCCACATATTCAACAAGCTCAGTGAACGCCAAGCAAAAGAAATGGGCCGAAAACCACAGTGAGAGAAATACAATAATCAACTTGCTGAAAATCAGTGATAAAGAGGAAATACTAAAAGAAGCTAGAAAGGAAAAAAAAGAAAAAAGAAAAGAAACAGAGAGGAATTCTACCCTGCCCCCATTTTTCAACCATCAATTTCATATCCAAATTGTTTCAATGCACAGGAATTTTCCCTGATTCTTAAACCCAAGAATTCATTCATATTAGATTTTTTTTTTAAAGGTGATATTTTATAGATTAGGAAACTGTTTCAAAGTGTTTCACATACAAGAGGCCCACCTGAGAAAGAAAAGAGGATGGAATTAGAGAACGACTAATGTTTTCTAAAAAGTCATCCCTGAAATTTCAGCAATGTGAAAAGTTCAGTGTGTATGGTAGGGCTGGGTTTAAATTCATAAAGCAAGGTTCGGTCAACCACATCCTGTCTCACTGGATAATCAGGTGGTTTCTCCTTAAAATATGGAAATGTCCTTCATACTCTTTTGCTGAAACAGGGCCAAAGAATTTTAGATTATTTTACTTTTCCTTAAAGAGTAAGCGCCGCACTGTTTGGACCCTAGAACATCGGGCTCATCAAGCCTTACAGTAACGGGCACCCTCACCGACAGACGATGAGCCGAGAGTTCAACATCAAAGAATTCTACATGAGTGTGACTAAAAGTGCACATGCGACACAGGCGAGCGTGTGACAGCTGCAGCAGGGGTGGGAGCAAAGGCAAATGAGATGCACTCTTACGCTCTCATTGCTTAGCTGAAGTACCCAGCTTGGCTATTAGAGCAGGCAGGTAGCTAGATATGAGCAGAGAAAGGGGGACATGGGCAAATGATAGACAATCATACATCTTGTAAACAACAGGGGTCCTGGGACAGACCAAGAAAAACAGGATCCTCTGGACTAATAAAAAACATACCTTCTGGGTTGATACATGTCCTGGAGGCAGAAGGGTGGGGCAGGCAGGAATCCCCACCATCTGAATGTAAACTTTTGTTCATTATGACCTCATCCAACTTCCCAATCAAGACTAAATAAGGATGAAAAATCCCTCCTCCCCACCTGGGAAGGTGGAGCTGGGATGAAGATCAGGAAAGATGACCCCAAACCCCTCCGCACCAATGAATATTCTGCCCATTCATTTTTACACTCATATAACGAGCTTGCCAGGGAAACTCGGGGCAGCCGCCCACCTGGGTTTGCCTGCTCTTTTCTTGAGAGCGTACTACCTATCTCTTAATACATCCTTGCTTTGCTTTCTTGTCTCTGAATTCTTTCTGCTACAAGACAAGAACCTCTTGACCCCAACGTGATGAGCTGTGCAAATGCTGCCTCTCGTTCCATTTTAGAAGCTGGGGAAATCAGCACACTCTTAAGTGGCTGTTGCGGTGAACTTGTAATTAGTCAAAAGAAAAGAAAAAAGAAAAAATAAAAGGCAGAGTAGGGAGCCCTCCCCCCACCCCCCGGAGGACTTCATTTCAGCAAAGCAGATGTATTACTTTACGATTCTAAGGTGGCGTTTCTGACAAACCATAAAATTTTGCCCTAGAAGCTGTTCTGACATTCCCATAAAGACCTGTGTGGGTGTGATCTGGTGAGTGCTGGAAATCTGTGAGTCACGTGGGGAGGTCTAGAGGGCCTCTCCAAAGGGCCTTCTTGTCCCGGGCCTCCTGAGGAGTGGGGATGGGTGGGCCAGGGGAGAGGTCAGAGCTCAGAAATCAACTGCTCCCAAAACACAGGAGGTGTTCTAATAGGTATTTCTGAGTTTCAATTTAATGCAGTGACCAACTTTCTCTAAGAAATTCATACCTTTGGTAAGGGAGCTTTCTGGTTTTGCTCAGCGCTTTGGTGCAAATTTCCAACACCTGTGTTCATCTCATGTTTGTGCAAAAAGATGTTTAAATCAATATCCTGTGTTAATTGGCATAAACTGTAAAGAGCGAAGGCTGGTATTTTCACAAGTGCCCACTTTTTAAAATCTTAAGCTGACAACAAAATAGAATATGTTTTTCTCTGATGTTTATGTTTTAAACAAAAGCACTTTTGCAAGTTGTAAGTCCAGATCAAGCACAATGAAAGAACCCACAAATTGCTCTACTTGGGAAGCAAATCAGAGCCCAGTCAGCTAGGCACCTTTCTTAATCAGCCTTGAAGAACCTCCTCAGTGTGTAAGTGCCATTTCCTCTGGCTCAGCTGTGCGCATGGGAATCTCAGGGCTGGCGATGAGCACATCTTCCATTAATTAAGGAAGAAAAGAGAAGCAGGAGGGGATGTGATCTTTCGATGATGAAATTTATCTGAGATACAGGTACCCAGAGATCATTGCCCTGTTTCAAATTTAGCACCTTATAAAGTTTCCAGCTTTCGTATCTACCAGCAAAGTGACTTGGTGAGTGCTAGGGTGGGTTCAATTAGGAGAAAATAAATAAGTCACTCAGGCCCTTCTTAGTTATGGCATTCCATTCTCACTCCTTCCTCACTCAAACTTCTCAAAATGAATTGACTACTCTTACCTGCACTTCCTAAGACCTATTCATTTCATCTACCCTCTGCAATTTGTGTTCTGTACTCCATCAAAATTACTCTGCTGAAGGTCACCGGATACATCCTACCTGCAAGTCAGGTATCCCCTTACTGGATTATCCATCATTTTACACACTTCCTCCGGGTGATCTTGTCCATTCATAAATTTAACAACTGTCTATGTGGTAGTGACTTGTTTCTCCATCTGCCATATCAGATGGGATGTTTCTGTCTTGCATTTCCCACAGACATTTCAAACTCAACTTGTCTGAAACCATCTAATCATTCACCACACTCTTGACTGAAGGAAAAAAAAATGCCCCTTTTCCTGTGTTCATTGCAACTGTTGTTGCTACTCCCAGAATATTAGGTCTTGAGCAATGGGTTTATTAAAAGCTCTGTAGGTGCTTCTGATGTACAGCCAAGGTTAAGAACGATCTAGAAACTGCTCAGGAGGACAATGAAGTTTGTGTGACTTCTTTCAGAACTTTTAGCCCTCCAAGCAGTTCTGACTCTTTCAGACCCTTCCCTGGGGATGGAAGCCAGACTTCTGCCTGGGACCTGACAGTGCCTGTGCTGTCCCTGGGAGCCTAGACATGGGCCAGGATCCCTGGCATTGTGAAGTCAGCGAATAATACACTTCTTAGGTCAAAAGCACTCTGGTATGATCAGTGTCACTAGCTGCTGGCTGGTAGCAACCTGCATATACTGCTCGAAAGTGACTGTGCCCAGCTGCTCCTCATCCACAGCCTTGAACCTCTGCAGGGTCTCCAGGAGCTCCTCCTCCAGAGGGATGGGCCAAGGCAGTGCCGTTAATAACAAGAATTTCCGCCAGTCCACGAACTCTGAGTTTATGGCCAATAAAGATGCTAACTCCTGCAACTAGAAGAAAACAGGAAATGCCAATGGAATATTTGTATGACTCTTGGGTGACCCTCTACCTCCTCATGTTTCTTAGTAAAAGATTTCGATGAAGGAAGTAAGGTTTTAGCTTGGCCAGTAGAGCGAGTTCTGACTTTTGTTCCCTCAGGTCCTACCAACCGATCCACACCAGACAGAACCTGGAAAGTGTTTCATTCCTCATTTCCTCGATATTTGTATTTTCTGCTTACTGTTACGCAACAAATTAACACTTGCAACTGTGGTACACTTTGCACCTTTTCAACAGAGGAGGAATGAAGAGGATGGTTACCAGGGCTCCACTGCTTGTAGGGAAATACTCCTTAACCCCTTCGTCTCCTGATGCATTCCTAAGGAACAGAATGTGATGCAGAGAAGGAACTGCCAGAATCGCCTACTATTACTAGTTAGGCTCATTGCATCCGGTGGTAATAGGTACGAACTCATGGGTGGAGCCTCATGGTCTCTGTAACGTTTCATCGACAGTCAGCATCATCGCTCATTTTCCAAACTGAGCATGTGCACACTATGATCTGAACTTGTAGTTCATTCAGGTCCTACTGGCTGCCTGCTAAATGTCAGATACTGTGCAGGTATGGGTTATTTTAAAATTACTGACTTATTGATCAAACAAGAAGAATGCTCAAAACTTGAAACCCCAACAAAAATGAAGCTTACTTCAGGTTGAGTGAGGTGCATCCAACTATTAGGAAAGTTGTTTGTTCCAAGGTTGAGGGTTATCAAATCCAGCAGAATGTCGGCAAATGCTTTATGTCCTATTATGCCTACAATACAATGAAAAATATCTTTTCAGTTTTTATTACATGGCAGGGATTTGTTTCTTTTGCTAAAGTAGAATGAATAATGGATATTCATGTAATTACTTTTTCCATATAATTTAAAACTGTAACCCTTAGAGAAACAGAAGACAGTCTGAACACCTAAAAATAACAATCAGTTTCCTGATGCTCTCTCATTATTGTTTCTCAGTTTATTACTTGGCTGAATAATAAATCATTCCAGATTGCACAGAATACCGAGACTTTATATTTTAGTTTGGAGTCTTTGAACTTTTACTCAGAATAGGTTGAATTAAAAAAAAAAAAAGACCCCAAGGGTTTCTATTATACAGGAGGGCACAAGAGTAAAACGTTTTGGTAAATATGGGATAAAGGTGTTTCAAATGCATGCAAATCACCACTGTGATCAAGGTAACACATTTATCCTCATTTTACTTTTTTAAGTCAGAATATATTTGTTTTTATAACTGTAGGGAGACTACTGGATTGGAAGTGCTAATTTAATCATCTAATTGGCTCAAATATTCTGACATATTTTATAAAAGATCACTAACTTCTTTTTTAAAAAATCACTAACCTTTTAAACACTTTGCTCTTGAACACTAATCTACTTTGAGTCTGTTTAGGCTGTTGCTCACTTAAAGTTGCATGCACATGCATTAAAAAAAGAAGTAAGGAAGCAAAATAAATGCATCTACTTAAAAAATGCCTAACTCCTATAGCAGAGGTACCTTCTACAGCCAGGAGACACTCTTACATGTATTGGGGTATCTTTCCAGTCCAGATTATAGAGCTATTCTTCTTTGTTTAGGTATAAAAAGAGTAAAAAATAGATGTAGAATCTCAAGTTTTTCTTCTTGTATTTGTGTTTTTAGCATTTCTAAAGTCCAGCATGAACTTTATAATTTCCTCTAACCTTTGGGAAAATACAGCAGTCCTTTAAAAAATTTCAGTGGTTCAAATCAAATTTACAAGTTTGAGATACTTTTCTGGGTAGCAAGAGCAGAATCTTCCTTTCTTTGATGTAACTAGCCATCCAGTAGGTTGTTCAGAAATAAATTGTCTGTTTTGATCAAACCTGAGTATCCAATTTTACAGAGATGAGAACACTTTCCCAGGTAGTGGAATTTTTGTTAAAATGATCTTTATATGATACCACATTGGTTTTCAGATACGTTAGAAATAAGTCATTTATGTTCCTCAAGATGAAACCATAAATAAACTCAATTGAAACTGAAAAGGCTCAAAGTATTTAAAAATTCTGGTAGTTAGGTAAAATATTTCCACTGTCTCTACTGGCTATGGTGCATGCAAAGTGTTGTAGGAAAATATTTTCAGTTTATATAGGAATGATTTATCTGGGGGCTTTAGTGTGAAATGTGACAACTATTTTAATCTTTGGCCTTGTTATTTAAATGAACGAGGCATGTCATGAAATGACTTTCACATAAAATGCAGTAACAGAAACAGATAAGCTTACAAATCTTGTTTAAGGATCAAAACAAAGCTCTCTTTCAATTTGGTTGTAAATTAGTCACCTAATGCAATCATCATTTAGAATTATCCAGGAAAAATAGGCCTAAACGAACTCAGATCCTAATCCTAGTCTGGCAACCCTCTGCAATATCTCTCAGAAGGATTACATCAAAATAACACCATTGCTTAGAAGTATACACTTCACCCAAAGAATGTGAAATCATGTGTGAATAGACATCTAGAATTAGAAAGTTAGAGGAAAACCCATCTTTGGATTTTTGCTCTGTAAGTCTGGAAGATGCCAAATGCCTTTCATTTTCAATGTGAAGATTAGTGAATTTTAAGTTTCAGGATTTTGAAAATAGGATTTGTTTTTGTTTTTGCTTTTGTTTTTGCTATGCTCAATGAAGAGGTCAACATTTGTCACATCACTGATCACTTTCATAATGGCTTTCTGAGTTTGATGAACAATCTGAATTAGGTCTTGAGTCAACAGTTGAAGATGCTGTTCTTGTATTCCATAAACGAATGGCTTTCCTGGGGTCAAAGTTATTAATGTCTGGAGAATTCAGCTGAATTATCAGGAGATCCGTCATGCATTCAGCCTTGACCTTGGCATGCATTTGGGACTTGGTGCACTTCAACTGACTAAAGCCACGTTCTGCTTCCGCTGAACTTGCCGGGAGGCTCAGCACCAGATCAACTAGTGTTAGGATGTTTGGATACTTGTGGAAGTAAACAGAATTCACCAAATCCCAGGTCAATTTGCGGACGTTGTGAAATCTAGGAGGGAAAATGAAAAAAAAATGTAAAAGATTGAGACTCCCAAATAAGATATTTGTAAATATCAGCTAGGTTACCCATCTCACCAAGTGTAAATCTCTAATTTCAACATGCTCCATTCTGTGTCCACTTCGTCAATTTTCACCTTGGCAGCTTCCAGTACTGGTTCATAATGTGCAATCAGGACAGACACCTCTTCTTCTCCAAATTCTGCAATCAATACACAAAAAAGTCACAGATCTGAAAGACATTTGTACAGACAATCAAAGAACAACAGATTCAGAGCCCGTGCAAGGTAGGTTACTTTGATTGATCTTTGTGGGCCACAATTTAAAGCTTCCAATTGTGGTTGCCTTCACCACATCTTGGCTGGCATCTCTAAAACAGCCTTGCAGTCTCTTGATAAGATGTGTTAAAACCGTGTTTCTCACGTCAGAAATGTTTCCTTTTCCTCCAAGGCAGTTACCATGAAAGTGTGTGACTGAATCCACCCTCCGTTCTTTTGGCCCCGGTCTGGGGAGGGAAAAAAAATCCCCCCAAATAGACAAATTAAATGAAAAAGCACCTAGCAAATGATTTCTCAAGTTGAACTGTCTAGTCTGACAGACCCTCAGATCATCGCTGACACCTCACCTTGTTTGATATATCCTGAGCATGTCCAGTGTTGACTCTAAGGTGGCAAATACATCAGCAATTGAGGAATTTCTGTTTTGAGTGACCCGGGACAGAATGCTGAGAATATTAATGACATCCACCAAGAAGTGGACAAATTTAACAACATCTGCTTGGAGAAGGAAGTCTAGAAGTTCTTTGGCTTTCTGATGACTGGTATCATTTCTGCTTTCGTCTGTCTGTAACACAGGTGGAAGATAAAATAGTGGTTTATCTTTCTCAAAGTTATTATTTCAAATTGCTCAGTAAAAAGTATTCTCTTCATTCTGAAAAACTAAAATAGCATGGTATTTCAAAATTCCTTACCGAATGCAGTTGCTGGACAATTGCTGGATATCCCTTGAGAAAGTTCTGGAGGGCAGCCTGTAATCCCTGAAGCCACCTCCCACCTCCTACTGGAGAGGGCACCACAGGCCGAATGTGAAGGCCTTTGAAAGCAGCCATCAGAGAACTCTTGTGAAGAGGAGAATTACGATAGAAGTAATAAATGCTCTGGAGAAGGTCTCTGACGTGGTTGTACAGGAGAACGCTCTGGAACACTGCCTTGTACGATAGCTCAAGGTGATGTGGAAAGCAGTAAACAGCCAGCACACATGGCTGGATTTCTTTTAAAAGCAGGGCCACCCCGCTGCTGTTTTCTGCCTCTGAGCCGGAGGCACCATCACTTCCAAAACCAACCAGCTTCTTTGCCCAGTCTTGGTTCGACAGCCGAAGTTGAAGATTTCTCTCCAGAGTTTTCTCAATGGCATTTTTTATTGACAGAGGATCCTTCTTTTCCACCATCTGCACCCCGACGATTTGGCAATGCACTTTGCCTGCGTGGGCAAACTGTACGTACACGCGTTCAGCTTCCTGGATGGAACTGTCTGTGAGCCCATCACTGATGACGGAGAAGAACTTACTTTTTTCTAATTTCTCTCTTAGCGTTCTCCGTTCTACTTCGGCAATAAAATATGTAAACGTTCTCGCTGATTTGTTAGTTCTGAACACCGGGCCAATATCAATGCCCTTCATGTCGTCCAGTGTGCACATCCAGATAAAATCTTTGAGGGGATGTCCGGTCTT
Source organism: Camelus ferus (assembly GCF_009834535.1). NCBI lineage: Eukaryota > Metazoa > Chordata > Mammalia > Artiodactyla > Camelidae > Camelus > Camelus ferus. Next base: position 24,797,799 of record NC_045698.1, on the reverse strand, counting down.
GGTGATAACATGGTAGGACCTGAACAGGTTCTCCACCCTCCCGAGGGTCACCTTGCTCATGGTCCTCACCATCAGCTCCGTGGTGGCTCTGCCCACTGGAGAACCGCTTGTCGCTTCCACTAGGGAAGCTCTGGCGTGAGCCTCGCTGAGATGATGTGCATTGAGAAATTCGGTCCTGAAGTTGTCGGTGCCGTAAAAAAGACTCACTTGGTTTCCCCTTGACTTCATTCCATGCTTACGACACAGGTCACAGAACATAAGATTTAGAATCTCATCATATACAAGCCAAGGGTACTTTTTAAGCCAAATTTTTAAAAACTGGTTGTTCCTCTTTGGAAGGTAATGGTCAAGTATCCGTGGCCTTTTCTGCTTTTCAGTGACTCGAATCACACCATCTGGAGGCTCCCTGTCTTTAAAATAACTCCATGTTGTTATTTTAAGTAATCATCAATGCCTCCCCTCAGTTTTGCCTAATCCCTGCCCCTCCACATATACTCATTTCTGGAAAAATTCTAGTGAGTTTTCACTACTTAGCAGGCATTCTGGCTAGTGCTCCAAGTGCTTTCTATCATTTAATCCTCCTAAACCAGTATCTCTATTTTATAGTTCAGAAAAGGGACCAATTATTAGTATCACTAGCCATTTTATGGATTAAAAAACTCTAAGGCACAGAGAGGTTAACTAGCAGGCACTCTGACTCCAGAGCCCCCCAAGTTTACACACTTCACATTACAGGTTTCTCCTATGGGCAAAGAATGCTGTGGTCTTTTTCATTCTAGAATCTGTCTCCACGCAGGAGAGGGACACTGCTTTTTGCAGGATTTGCTTGGGACACCTCTTCCCTCCCGCCTCAGTCCTGCCTTCTCTGGCGGTGACATGGCCCACTTGCTCCAAAAGGGTGCCCTTCTCAGGTGGTTCTGGAAAGGAGCTGTGCTGAATGCTTCATCTGTTTCTTTTCCCCAAAGGTCTAATTTTTTACAATCATTTGATTATTTGCCACAAAAAAAGGATATTTATTTATCTGGACAAAAGGACAGAATTATTAAAGTTCCACAAATTGTCCTAAAATACAGTTTCTCCCAGAACACAGATGGCTTAGACCAACCAACCATCCCTCTCTCTGCCTTCACCTTCTGCTCATTTGACGACACTGCTATTTCATGGCACAGTGAAACCTGGACTGTGTGCTTCTGTGACGTTATATTAAAACTCCTCGTGTTGACACACACACTCGGTGTTTCCCTGCCCTGTTTTAGGGCCCCAGGCTTTCACTCCTCGACTGGACTTTGAGCTCTTCTAGACAGAAACACACCTACCTCTTTGCTCCAGAATGTGCGAGGCGAGGGCTGAGCACTAGGTAGACGTGTAAGAAAATCAATCTTTCCTAATTGCTTTTCTTAGTCTCTTATCTCTTAACATCTTTGAATTGAAAACCTTTGCCTTTAGTCAGTCTGCCTCTGCCTTTCTTATTCTATTTGCACTTAACTTCTAGCTTGCCTTTTAACCAGTCTCTGCGGTTGTTGTTAAAACAAAGCCCTGGGTTGTTTGTTTGTTTGTTTGTTTGAAGGATTTTTCCAAATCCTAGATGTTTCTGTGCTCATTGAAAACAAACCTCCCTCCTGCCTCCGTTTCTTACCTGCATGTGGGGTAACTTCCACGTCTCCCACCCTCGGCCTTCAGGGCCTTCTCTACACACAGGAACCTTGGTGGACATGCATGAACGTGTGAAAAAAGCAGAAATCATGTCGCTAAAGGAAAAGTCTTTAACTTTCACTACTGATTTAGCTGATATTTATGTTTTCGGTTTCATGGACAGATTTCCCAGAAGGTGCTATCTCGAATTCGGAGCACATGCTTTCATTCGCCTAATAAATTCTTTGGCTTCACAGGAACATGTTTCCTCCTGAGCCTGTGCCCACCGCAGTTTCACCGGGTCCAAAGGCTTCTCAATTCATACTGCACGTCCGTGACCTGAATCTGGGCGAGCAGGAGCTCACCAGCTGAGGGACCCGCAGGGCACCTGGCGGCCTCACTTCTTTTTCCTCTAATACCCCCCTGGTGAGATACTCCTGTTAATAACATTGATCCTTCTCTCTCACACCTCTCCTAGGAAACATTGCTGTATTTCTTGATCTTTGTAGATGTCAGACTACTTTAAAGACTTTTCAGATCAAGAGGGGGCTTCCTTACCTGCAAACATAGAGTATCATAGTTTTAGAATTTTCTCAGAGACACTAAGCTTAGGAAACCCCCCAAACTTTCTAGTTACTTCTTTCAGACAACAACCCAGGTGCCCTCCCCGTTGCCTCTCGGTTCGTGCGTGGAGGCTCTGTGCGGAGACGGGAGCGTCCGCTGCTCTCAGACACAGCCTCATTCTCCCACTAATCCACTCTCCAAGTCCTTTGGCTCTAAATGACTTTGATAATCTCTCCTGCATGTCCTCTGAGGGCCACTTGAGACTTCACAACTCAGCCACCAGCTCTTTGAGGCCTAGCTTCCCGCCACTTGCCTTAGCTGGTCTGTTGCCTGTTCCCTAAATACGTCATGCAACCTCAAAATCTCGATGTCGATTCCATTTTCACCTGTGCCTGGAAGACCCTGCCCTGCTTCTCTTCCTGGAAGCGTCTGTCCAGAAGCTTCCCACGGGTTAAACCCTTTGCTGACACACACGGGCGGCAATAACTACTTCCTCCTTTGAATTCCTGTAAAAACCATATCACTGAGTGATCTTGTTAAGCCACTGCAGCTGAGAGTTCTTGAACTTGTCTCAGACCAGTCGCTGAGTCTAAAGATCTCCAAAAGGGGCCGGAAGGAGGGGCCCTTGTCAGTTTTTAGAACAAAGCTAAGGGACTCGAACAACTGAATGCTGCCTCTCTTTGGAGGAAAGGGTACAGAATTTGTGGGATGGTATGCTCTCCAAATAGCCTCTCAGTAGAAGCCAAAACTGTTAAGAACCAAATCTCTACAGGTGTTACATGGAGTACTGATGGGCTGACAAGGAAAAGGAGTTCTTGTGGTTTAAGTGGGGACATTGGAACACGGCTAAAGTGTTCCAGTTTCCACAGACTTCAAATTGCTCCCATTGGAGAAAGGCTGTCTTCCTGACGTGCTTGGCACTTGGTGTTTGGGACGAGATGTACCCACCCAGAGCTTACATAAAATGAGTGTTTTGGTTTTGTATTCTTAAGGTCCCCAGGGGGTCACGTTCCTCATGGTTCAATTCCACCAGCTGTTGCGATTTTTTTTTTTTTTCTGGAATTGTTCTCGGGCAATGCTGCAGGTGCCTATTAGGGTGTGTGCACCCTCAGCAATGGAGCTAACATTTTGGATAATCATAAGCATCGTTAGTATCAATATTGTAAAATGTTATATATTATATAATAATATAATGTTACTGTAATTATATAATCAAGTGATAATGGCTTACATCACACTTAAATTGCACATGCTATGTGCCAGACACTTTTAAAGCACTTTACATGTATTAGTTAATTTAAGGCTCATAACAACCCCTTGAAATATCCCATTTTCCAGATGAGGAAAGTGAGACTGAAAGGTGTTAAACAACTTGTTCAAGATCCAATTACAGTCATTGGACAAGAAGTGGATTTGGAAGGAGCCGTATGACTCTTCTTACCCATGGCTGGGTCTGCTTACTCATCCAGCAATGGAGAAGAAGTGAATTTACATGGAAATGCTGGCTTGAGGCCTGACACGTGAGGCCTGATGCCATGCCGATGTTGGCTATTGCCGTAATCCAGGAAATGCTCACTGAATCCCTCTGTGCTGGGCGTATACTCATGGGAACGGTTCCTGGGACAGTCCATGCATAACACACCTGGTAATTCAGGCTGTCTCCTACCTAAGCTGCTCCTAAATTCTAAGTATAGATCTTTGCTGGGTGGCAAGAAAAATGCTACCACGACAGGCTATTTCCTTATGTTTTGCAAGATCTTGTGTGATTATCACGTGTAAGATGACTTTTTTTTTCCTAGCACATTTGTGACAATCAACAAATGATATTTTATGTCTAATGACTACCCTTACTAAAGGAGATTCAGAATTATCACAAGTGGCAGAATCTGACCAGGAAAGGAGTGATAAACATAAGCATTCCAGTATATGATGCATTTTCAATTTTACATCGTTTTCAGTAAGGACTATCTTAATGAAGACTTTTAATTTCCGTGGGGGTTAACCAACACTCAGAAAAACTTCTTAAGCTTTAGTTTTTTCCATTAATATCATGATACCAGCTACTCACAAGTATTTATTCAGTCATTTTTAAATGAAAGATTATCCATTTTCCTCAATAATTTCATTTATGTAGCATAATTAAAAGTCACAAAGTGTAACTTAACAACATTAACACTCTTTGTGAATTTGCTAAAAAAATCTTACTATGGGCCTAGTAACATAATGACTATTATGTGCAAATATGGGTGCTTTTTTGTAGAAAAATTCACCTACTAATCAGATTTTAATATATTTTAGTGAGCTCGAAGCTTACATCCTAGATATCATAGGCTGCATTGGCAAATATGAAATAGTATAAGGAAATGCTCATATGTCTTGGCTTAGAAATAATGGCAGTGTTCAAGTTTAAGCAGGAGGTTTTAAGGATTACGCATTTAGAAATGTACCACTTTCAGCCAGATGCTCTGTGCTTTCAAACTGCTACCACCTCAACTAAGATCATGTTTTGAAATTACAGATTTCTAGGGTAAATACCATGGAAGGTATCTTAGAAGGAGTATGACCAAAAAAAAATTCATGCAAAAGATTTAAGGCAGTGAACAACAATTGCAAGAATGAGGAAGAAAGACTAAAGTCAGAGGATGCTTTTGGGGACCAGGTGAACCGGGAGAAGGGGTGGGTGGTAATTCCTGGACTTCCTCACAGAGGGACAAAGTCAGCATTCCCTGCCTGACTTCTAAGACGGCATCAGAGAACCTCTAATTCTGTGACTCTGGGATGCAGAAAATGGAATGATTATTCTGCTTCCCTTTATACATTAGCAAAATGACAACATTGAGTATCATTTCTATTGATAGACTACCCGATACTTAAGAAGCACCATATGCAATGTATATTTTTTCAAACAGGGTAACTGAGCTAATAACAAAGGGTTCAGGCTCTTTGCTTATAGTCTGTAACTCATTTTGATCCATCAAGATCCCCCAGTTCCATGGGATTGGATAGCTTTGTAAATTCTGCATTAATTACTACTGTTATTCTTAAACCTGGGTTAACTCGCCAGCTGGGGTGGGTGGAGGTGGTTCCCCAGACAGAGGAGGCCTCTGTACCTGTTTTCCTGCAATTCATGCAGCTGGGGAAGGAGAAGCAGAGCAGTCCCTAACCTTCCCTCGAGCAACCACACTCATTCTTCATTCTACACGTTTTCTAGTGGCTGCTCCCCCAACTTTAAATAGCCGCTGTATCTTTGCCATTACATCACTGTTGACTTCTTTCAGTTCCTCCCTCCAAAGTATTTTATCACAAAATTTTCCTGACCAACCTTGTTGCACACTGATTCTCCTTTGCTTTGCATTCTTGAACACTTTTATCAAGTTCCTATTCTGTTTCAGAAAGAACCTAAGTAGAAGTTTATATTTTCTTCTTCTTTGATTGCTTTTTCAAATTATATTCTAAGTCCCTAGGGCAAGTGGCTTTCCTTTTATATTTACCTTAAGTTTTTTCCCCTTTTTATGCTGGTGGGAGAGGTAATTAGGTTTATTTATTTATTTGTCTATGTGCAAAATTTCTTTAAGTTTTTAAAAAATTTTGAAATAATTATAGATTCAGAGTAAGTTTAAAAAGAAGTACAATGGAGGTACTGAGGATTGAACCCAGGACCTCATGCATGCTAGGCATGCACTCTACCACTGAGCTATATCCTCCCCTTATATTTACTTTAAAAAAAGTATATAACTATCTCCCTCCTCCTCTCCCTCCCTTTCTTTTCCCTTCCTTCTTATTCCCAGTGTACATTGAAAACCGTTGTGTCTTACCATACTCTGAAAAGAGACAAATGTACCAGATGACATTTTTAGCCCCAACAGTTTTGAGAGTTAATCTTCTAAGAAACACACATGTCAAGTTATAGCTGATACTTATAACTTGTTTTTAACTTTTAGTTGAAATGCAAACTCTGATTACGTGGTTGGAGCCAAGAATGTATTACAGTTAACATGAATAGTAAGGTCCCTTCTGAAAGGGATTATGAGTGGTTGATAATTTTTCACCTATCCAAAGGCCCCCAAACACTTTTAATTTTGACCTGCTGCTAGTCACCCTAGTTTAGGATTAAAGCAAATCACATTTCATATTTGAATTTTTATACCTCTTTCTATTTTATGTGCAAAAACTAGTGTGGATAAAATGAAGAGTAAAATCAGCTTTGAAGAAGGACATATGCAATAAAAAGACACTCTGAAGCCCTCACAATGGGGAAGAGGGTGGAATCTGCCTGACTGAAGGACTGAAGGGGTTTCCTGTGGTGGCTCTGTGAAATTGAGATTTTTCTGTACCTGTTGATGGCCATTTTGGGGGTACCTGCTGCTTCCTGCCCAAATGCTGCCAACCTGAGTTGGTGTCCATCCACCGCTGTAGTGTGTGCCTTTACATCTTGGAGGTGTAGCTCCACTCAAGCTGATTGGATGAGCTGATACACGCCAGGGGAGGGGTCTATCCAGGGACACACAGTTACACCTGTTTCACCCACTGGGCTTAGCAAGGAGGTCTTCAGACTTAGCAAAGTAACTCTCTTTTAACTAATGAGATCTAATGTGCTTTTCTGGAAACACTGAATTTTTAAAAAATAAATGAAATACAACCACTATGAAAGCAGAACTGTGTTAGTACTAGACAAATGTTAGTTGATTATTCTTTAGAGGAAAGTAATGATTTTCCAGTAAGTAGGAGCTGTTGGAAGATAAACCTCTTTATGAGAGGCAATTTAGTTCAGTGGGAAGGGAGGGGAAGCCCTTTGAACCCGGAGAGTCCTGAATGATACAGGACCATAGGCAGATTCTCAATTGCCCTGTGACTCAGTATCCTGACTTACAGAATGGAGTTACAATCCTACATGATTTGTCTGAATTATTTGTGCTATCAATGGATGGAATTCATTGATGAAAATCTACATGCAGAAAGATTCTGAAATTTAAAAAAGCCTGGTGCTACAGCACCATAATAATAAAATATGAATGAAATAAAGAATCTGTGTGCAGAAAATAACTATACTCTTACATGTGAACAGATTAATTAATCCATTAAGCAAGTATGGGTTAACAAAGGTTCCGCTCGTGGTCTCCAAAACATTGAGGAAAAAGGCAAGTACAAAAGGGAAATTCTCTACTCCCTGGTCTCCCTTCACAGACTAGTGGGGGAGACAGAAACACACACTCATAATCCTAGTACAAAACTTAAACTAGAAGTATGCACGAAGGCTGTCTCTTAATTGCCAGATGGAGTAATACTCAAATTTACCAACCTGCCGCCAGGGGCAGGGGAGGGCAGGAATGAGGATCACTGCACTCCCAAAGGGTTAGACACTTTTCTTCTCTGTTTAGTTCAGATCCATGTTGTGGAAAGCAAGAGCTTGTTTTAATGCCACACAGCGCCAGAGGGCTGTTTTACTTGTGGATAGGTGATTGCCATTCTGGTCAATCTTAACCTTCCCCCGTCTGCCCCTACTCTTTTCATAATAATTACTTTCCCTACCTTTAGGTGCTATATCTAAGAACTGATTGCGAAGGCTGTCAAGTTGTTCAATGGTCAGGGTGCCATTTTCCTCTTTTTCTACAGGTGCAGGGCGCACGGGAGGAGGTGGATCTGGAAAGACTTTTAAATCGCCCTTAATGAAGAAGTCTTCTTGGCCTAAATAAAGTTCACTCTGAATTTTGGTAGATGTTTCAATGTGATAGCGAGCCACCTCCGTCAATTTTTCCACGCTGAAAGTGGAAAAATGAATAGGGTTATCCCCATTAAAGATACTATCATATTTAGAGTGTTTGCTTATTAGACACACACATTCCATAGCTCAGTTAGATAATTCAAGCCGCATGTTTAAAAATTCTAATTTCTCTTCAAACCTATCCGTAAAAAGGCAGGGTATAAATAAATACATGTAGATTAGAAGCAGAATACATGCTTGTTACAGGGCTAATAGTCACACATTTTAATACAAATTTGAACAGAAAGAGACTCCATTAAATTTTTTTTTTTTAGTATTAGAATGTATTTTGCTGTATAAGCAAGATTATGTCAAGAGATAAACTTCATTCTAAGTATGAACCAGAATCACGTTACATGGCAGACAAACCTGTAAAACAGGATTGTTAGAATAACACATTTCTTTGGAATCAGGACAAATTATATGTAAAGTGAATCAAATTTGGCAATGGTTTTCTCGAAAAGTGGCTTTTCTCTAACTTTGTATCAAGGAGTTTGATGTTATCTAAGATACACTTGACAGAAGGGACTCTGACGAGATAATCCACTGAAACTGCTATGCCATCTTCTCGGAGAACAGCAACTCCTGGCTAAACACGTGGTCTCAGCAGCCGTAGTTAGGAACCACCGCAGGGCAGGGGGCGGAGCTCTGGAAGCTGAGTTCTCATTCCAGACCCTTCTCCAGCCATGGGTCCTTGGGTAAGTTACTCGAGCTCTCAAACTTCCTCATCTTCACAATGGAGCCAGGAACTACACAACTCCATACCTTATGGTTATTCATGTAGGGCGTGGATTTAGGCTGTACTGGGGATTATAGTCATGGCCCTAATTAAAGGTCACTTTAAAAGCCAGAGAAGTTTTCTACAGGAATAAGTACAGTATCACTGTAGTACAGAAAGTCTTGTTTATATCTTGCAATAAAGATTGAACATGGCAGAAAAATGCATATTGAATCTGCTCTTATGTAACTCAGGAACACAAAAAATATTCATATACTGAAAAATTTAAAAAATAACATTAATGCTTTCCTTCTAAAGAGAATCTTGAATTCAACTCCAGCATGCTGTATTCGTGAGTGTCCGTAGAGTATGTATTATCTAGGTAGTTTATGCTCGATGGTGTTTGTGTGCTGGGGCCAGAGGAGAAGGCACTAGGTAGCTATTGAGTTCACAACCCTGAGTGAGGAGGGGCTCCACTCTTAGAGACCCAGACATGACCAGAGTAACAAAATAAGTGCGCCATCTAGTGGAAGGTCACAGAGAGTAAACTTCTCAAAAAGGGAGCGGCGGGGCAGGGCTGGGGGTTGGTAAAAATGCCAGGAAAATGAAAAGTGAGATTTGAAGTTCAAAGGGATCTGATAGGTCTCCCTATTCTTTTTTCTCTTGTCACTGGAGAATTTTTGCAAGAACCAAAATAGAAAGCATGGCTGTACTGCCTTAGGTTTTAACTCCTTGTGGCCACATTCAGACGTCAGAGAGATATATACACACAAAATAAGTGTGAGAAATAGGAGTACATCTGATAAAAATAAGAAGCATTTATGCTTGATGGCCACAAGGATGGGCATTGTGAACCCTAAGAATGAAAAAGACATGTTTTCATTTGTAAGTAGCAGGCAGAGAACAGAACTGCACATCTCTGCTCTGTGATGCTGTTAAGTAACTGATGGCAATCCAGAGGCAAATTATTTTAAGCGTTACTGCAGTGAGGTTACCAGGCTGAAGGGTGTGCGTGCACGCGTGCATGCGTGCGTGCGTGTGCATTTCACTACAGAGCCACAGATACAGACAACAAGCTGAGGAATTTACAGTAGGACTTTCATTATGAGACAAGGACTGGAGAAAACAAACCATAGCAACCGTCTTCTAGCTGGCCGTGGTTGCTTCTGAGAATACTTGCCATTTGTAGCCTATGTAGGAAGTAACTTCCAAATTTCCAGTAAATGTTTATTGCAAACCGTGGTATATCACAGAATCTAGATCTAGTAGAAACCTCTAGAATAGCCTGGTTAGAGTGTTTTCTTTTATACATGAAGTCCGTGGGCCTGAAGCAATTAGGCATGCTGTAACTTACTGACAAGGAAAGATTCCCTGTTTCCTGGACCATCAGGTCTCCTGACTCTCTGTTGACGGCTATTTCCGCTCAGCTGCGCTGCCTAAGCCTTTCAGGGGAGAGTTAAGAGGATAAGACTCGCTGCCCCTCACTAGCAGTGAGAGTCTGGGGAGCCTTTGGAACCCAACAGAAAAGCAGAACTATCACAAGGGAATCGGCTGAGCTGATAAAACATTCCAGTGAATGACTTCTTCATTGCCCACTAATTGGCTCTGAGTAATAATAAGTCTGGCATTAGAAAGACAGGAAACATTATACTACCTCTAAAAAAAATTTTTCAATTACTTATAATCTTACTTTGTAAACTAAGGTCCTCACTGAGCAGTGTGAAAACCAAACTCATATATAATGTGCAAAACCAGATGCTTCAATAGCCCCCTTTGTTGCGTGATTTACTGTTAAAGTGTCAACACCAGTGTGTATGTGATTTCCTAAAGGGTCAAAGTTTCTCTTTGTGAATGTAATTCACATTTGCAAACACCTTAAAAATCTGTCAGATTTTGGTCTTCAGGAATTAACAAAGGGTATTTTTAAAAAGTCACGCGTACTTTACCTGGCCATTTCATTCAAGTACCTCTCACCGAGCCACTTTTCCATGAGTTTATATACATCAACCGCCTTTGTGACTAAGTCTTCCAGGGAAGCCAGGGCTTTGTTCTTTATCAGTTCAAGTCGAAATTGGGTGGCTCTCTCTGTTTAAAGAGAGAAATAAGGGTGTTTTCATGTATTATATGCTGTGCATTTTCTGATGAAACAAATTCAATTTTAAGCCAATTATGCTTTAGTTTTATTTATGCACACATTATACCAATAGGGATAACTGATCCCTCATCCAGCTCAGAAGCAAAACAATGTGTGGCAGAGGTGCTGACAGTTTATTTAAAACAAAACTGTAATTCAGCCTTATAAGTGTTGCACTTTATAGTAATATCCCCTTTGATGAATTGGAATAGGAAAACACAATAGTTTCCGAATTTTGAAAAGGGGAGGGTACTAGGTCTCTGGATCTCCCTTCTTAGAACCTTGGGAAGGCAGTGCCATTGTATTTCTCAGCGCTGGTGAAAGGCGATGAAGCCTGTGGTTCCAGGGCCTATTGCTATTCTGGGCACACAATGAGGTCTTCAGATTTTACTTTTGAAGTATCTGCCCAGTCTTTCTTCTTTGTTTTTCCTGTCGCCACGTTTGGGTACCTGCTTAGCTCTCACCTCAACTACAGTGATCACCTCCATCCTGCTTTCTCTAACTTCCCTTCTCCCCCCTCAAATCTGAATCCACTTCCACAGCCCCCAGAGTAACCTGTCTCACCTGCACATCACAGATCACAGTCGCTTTCTGCTCAGAATTCTTCACTTACTCCCAGTTGCCATAGAAGAAGTGTAACTTTCTTGGCAGGGCTTCTGTGACCCTCTGTCTCCCTAATCATTCATTCCCAGAAGATGCCTCAGGCTCCCAAGCCACTGACTGCTGGCCTCCTAGTTCTCCGCCCCTGCCCCCGATCTGTCCCCCACACATATTTCCCCACATTCCTCCAGTTCAACCAAAGCAGGCATCCACCTGCTAGGCAGTCTTTCTGGACTCCCCTGGGCTCCCTCCATCCTGTACACTTGTCTCCGATATCACAAAATATGATAAGTGATTGCTTGCATTTCTCTTCCTGTGGATTGGGTTTTCTTTTTATTTGTTTGTTCATGTTGTGTTTGGGTATATATGTTTCTGTTAATAGGCCTGGGAACAACAGAAACTCAGTAGACGTTCATTGTGTGAACAAGTGAATTTTGCCACACTAGGGATCGTGTGCAGAATGAACTGAAGGACGAAGGACACGTCACTAGGGAAAGCAGACGTGGGGACAGGCAGCGGGAGAGAAGCAAGTGTCCTGATTCCCACGTTTAATATCCTTCAGATTTTACCGATTCTTGGGACTCTGAAAGCAGATGGTGGTAGGATGGGGGGAGGGGAGAAAGGGAGAGAAGCCAGAGATGGGAAACATCCTCAGTGTGTCACTGAGTAGTTCCTGTGTCCCAGCGTGGTACCCAGTGCTGCTCTTTTATGGTTCTGTCATCTAGTCTCTTGACTATGGTCTCTCTTCAATTAGGAGACTTTGGCTTCGTTTCCTGATCTTTTCAAATTCCATTTGGAATTGTATTACAGGAACTGGAAAAGCCAGAGGAAGACTGCCTTGTAAAATTGTTGCTCTCTGTTGGGAGGGAGGCCCTTAATCAGTGACTGGCTCTTTCACAGCCTCCAAGACCTCACTTTCAGGGCCTATTAACCTTTAGTTGGGGTTTATTTTCCTAACGAGAGGCCTAAATTTTTCTTCTTATAACATAGAAAGAATCATCTCCTTCAGTAGTCCTGAGCCTGCTTTCAGTCTGTAAAGTCACACCAGCCCTAAAATATTCCTTTTGTTCCTAATCTTTGAGATTTGAGTCACTGCTGGGGCTGTCCTAAGCTCTTCCCAAATTCCCTTTTTGAGATCCCAGCAGACAGTCATACAATGGTCAGATCTAGTCTTCACATGGTCACGTAAAAACCACCAAACCGAGAGTAGGACCTTTCTGTCGGCTGGCTTTGTGTCCTCATAGACACACTTTGAGCTGGTCGTGGGCTGTCTGCCTAGTGGTCTGTTTTCGACTGCAAAGTACCATCTTCTTTCTTTCTAATTGCTACCTTCGAATTGCAGGGCAGTGAGATGTTCTTCCTTTATTCTGAGACTCAGTTCGTTTTTTAATTCCACTTCAGCAGTCACCTCTACTGGTACCATCACAGGAGCAGCTTCTGCCGTGGGTGAGGATTTACCTGAAAAAGCAGTGAAATGTGCTGAGTTACCTGGATAAAATGAGTACAAAGTGGAGTGTATAGCATACACCTTCAGTGATTTGGAAAGGAGAGACCCTGGTCCAGACAGCACGAGTGATGTAATATTGATCGTCTTTCCTTGAGATGTTTCCATGTGCTATCTTGCTGGACACATATAAAAACACCCCATTCATGTAGCATCATGGAAAAATGAGGCATGTGGCTAGCACAGACATGGTTACAGACTCCAAAGAGGGTGCAACTCAGAATTTGGGGACAGAAATTAGCAAACCTCAATATAGCCACCTGGAGAAGTACCACTCCACCAGGGATACTTGTGTTGGCCAAGTGCTTCCCGGGTCCTCATCAAGTTAAGAACAGAGAACAACCTCAAGCAGATATGTCTGAAACGTAGCTGATGGTCAAGAATTCATAATGTACTTCAATATCTTTTAATTAGCACTTAACTACAGGTACTTCAGTGATTACATAAGAGAATTAGAAAATGAGATTCTATCAGTGTTTGAGAATCTGCCCGTAAGAGATGACAGTGCGATTCTAGCTGCAGGCCCCACTTATATGATTCTACTTAGTTCAATACATCTTTCTTGAAGATCTGACCTCAAGAGTTTCAAATTTTCAGGAGAAGACACATGTAAACGAAGATATTGTAATAAGGTGTCTTAATTGCAGTAGTGGATGTAAGTGTAAGTTACAGATGAAAGAGTCCTCAATCTCTCTGGCTTCCTGTTTTAATGTCTGTAAAATTAAGAGATTGGACTCAACCAGTTATACCATTGAAGTAAACGGAAGCATTGCCTTCAAATGCAGCTTATTTCCTTTACGTTTACCGTCTGAGATGAACTCAAGTCGCGTGCTCTTTATTGTGTTGTCACTCTTTCCTTGGCTTCAGAGGTCACCACCTCCCCACCCCCGATCCTCAGGGTTTTGTCCTAAGTCCTACTGAAGCTGCTCGATCAGACTCCACCTGGGAAGCATTTCCCTTCCCCGTGGATGGACAAGGTGACGTGCTCTCCAGTGACTTGTACCTCCCCAACAGTGCTCGGTCACCTGTCTGTCTCGGCCTCTGGACTACAGCTCTATCAGGGCCGGACCAACTGGTCCTTAGCACCCATCATGGTGTTCACCATGGCAGGTGCCAACAAACACACCATGAGTGACTAATTCGTGGACTGACTTTTGCTCACGTGCTTCCATCTCTTCCTCTCTTGTCTCAAATCACTTCTAAAATGTGCAGGTGGAAACATTCAGAGGGGAGGGTACTGTATGTGGCAGAGCTTATCCCTAAGGTTCACTGGAGGTCGCTCTCAACCTGAGTTTCCCTTCCTCTTCCTGGTCCACGTTGCCTCTGAGGCAGAGTTTTTGGCAGGAGGCCTCCAGGATGGAAGGACTTGCTGGAATTAAACCTAAAACTTACACATGTAGAGATAGTTTTTAACCCTCTCTTGGTTAAGGCAGCCAGCATCAGCCCCCTTGCCCACACTTTTCAGATCTCAGTGTCATCTTGGAGTTCTTTTCACATGTCCAAGACTGTCTTTGAGGTTTATCTTACCCTGGACCCACTTGGCTATGTGGATAAACAAGTTAGAAGGGGCTGTGTGCAGTGTGATTCGCCAGCTAACACTAGGGCTCACAGAAGCCTGGTTGTCTAAGTAAAACCTAGTGAGCAGTATTCCAGGAGCGCAGAGGCCCCTGTGCCTGGTTAAATGCTTATTTTCTACCAAGGAGTGATTTAAGCAGTCAGGGTTCTGGATGCTAAAACCATGAATACCTTTTCCTTTTTTGTCCTCTTTTTTTTTCTGGGGTGGCAGCTCCCTTTTCACTTTTTTATTTGCAGCCACCGGCAGAGGTTTTTCTTTTGTGTCTACTGGCTGGCTTTCTTTTTCTTCTTCCATGAGCCTCTGCTGAATTTCAGCAGCCACCTGGTTGTAGCAGAGCAGTATTTCAGTTAATGCAACATTTATGAAAGATGGTAACCATTTGGACTGAACCAGCACCCAATTACATGGAAACCTTTGTCCATTGCAAATAACCATGCCATGTGCTCAATCTTAACAGAACACCATTTGATGTGTTACTTAAATGGAAGCCTATCCCTGTCCCAGAATGTGGCCTCCCTGAGTTCCATCTGCAGTTGAGGCCACCCACTTTCTCAAGCCCTCCTAGAATGCACCTTTATGTTTCCTCATTGCCACCCCATCTGCGACAGCTCCACAGTGATGCAAAAATGTCTTTCTTTTTAATGTCAGAGCCTATGGATTTAACACCCACTATTCTTCCAAGTTCCTGTCGTCTCTCAGTCTGGGGCATTCCCCTCTATCAGGGTTTCTCAATCTTTTTTTGTTTCTTTCATTATTGATTGTTTTAAGTCAGTTTCTCCTAATCACATTCCCTTCCATGAAATTTTAATACTGCAGAAGTGTATCTGTTTATGTATTTTATGTATGTCTGTGATTTGTACATAAGACGGGTGAGAATTTTTCACGCCCTGTAACCAAGTGTTAGGAGTGCTCGCCCTGTATTAATCGGGCTCACAGACACTTGAATTCGGCTTCTGTTCTGTTCTAACATCGCCCCAGGAAGGTGCAGTGTCCGTGAAGATGACCTATCCCATAGGCTAACCTCATCGCTCGTTCTTAGCTTCCTCTACTTGGGGGCTTTCAGCCTCTCTCCATCTCAGCCATTCCTCCTCTGATGCTCAGAGGTTTCCTGGTATGAGATTAGTCATGTGGTCACCACACAACAGCTGGTGAATGGGGAGGGGTGGGGCCCTGCAGGGGTACCTTCGTCTCTCCTGAGGCTGGCCCTGCACAGCAGGCAGCCAAAAAACCTTGTCTCAGGGCTTGTACAGCTGGGACCATGCCTGCAGTTAGAAAGGCTGGACCTACTGAAATAAATCCAACTGCCCCTGGAGAGGTGAAGGGCATTGGTCTGTGTGAACTTGAGAAATGAGAGCCAAGACTCCCACAAGGAAGAAAGAAGTCCCGCACAACACCGTGGGGGTGACCAGCAGTATATGGTGGAAAACTTTAATCTCAGTGAAACAACTGGTGAGGAAATGGAGGCCCATGGGAGTTTATTTGTTTACTGAAGTGCTTACTGTATCCACGCCTGCTGTTATTTCTGGGGATAACTGGATGAGGGGCCTGGAGGAGAAAGAGGAAGTGAGACAGAGTGACTAGAAAGATGAATGAGGCACAATCTCTACTCTCAAAGAAGCTTACAGTCTTGTGAGAGAGATAGACCAGCCAATACCCGCCCTCTCTAGATTCCTGCCAAACTCCACACTCCATGATCAGCATGGAACTGTCCCCAAATGTTCTAAGAAGGTTTAAGCCTCATCTCCCATCTCCAGAAGGACAGAGAGCTCCTGAGAGCTGAGCCAGCCCTGCTTCTTGGTCTTCTCCACCTGTGCTCTGCTCAGAGAAGAGGCTTGGGAAATGTTTATTAATTGATGGAATTTGTTTTAAAATAACCATATGCCACAGAATACACTACAGCGTCTTCAGTATCAGCAGAGCCTTGGAGGGATGCAGAAAGGTTTCAGAGAGCAAGCCGGTTTTTGTGTGTGTGTGTGTTTTAATCAGATGCTCTTTTGATAAAAACGGATTTCACGATGTATACCATACTTTCAAATTCTTGGTAAAGCTGAAAGCAGACTTGTTAACATTCCCCTCGAAATTGCAAGCAATTCATTTTTGAATCTGTTCTCGCAAAGCACGGTAAGATAGCAATTTCCTTTAAAATTGGATTTTTCTTCTTTGTAAACAGCCTTGTGGTGGTGATGATGATGATGATGATGATGATAACTATCATCATCCACATTTTTCTGGTCCACTTCCCTCAAACACCTTTGGATTTCTTTCAAAAATTAGCATAACTCACAGTACATCCAACAATCTAGCTTGTAAGGCTAGCGAAGCTCTAGAAATGATGCTTTAGACATTGTAGGTGTTAAACACGACTTGTTTCTTTGAAATCATTGCGTACCCGCTAATTAGAAGAAAGTTTTGCTAAAAATTAACATAACATACTAAATGGTAAAACTGCTGTGTAGAAAATGGCCCATGTTAAAATGTTCTCAATTGCCCTGATCTCAGCTGGTTCTGTTCTCCTTGCAACAATTTACTGAATCAGACCAGTCTCATTTGAAACTTAAAAGTTCCCCCAAGGTCCTATAATATCAAAGTCATAAAAGTCTATTAGAAACATAAAAGCAGGATTCAAGTGTGATTATTACAAATATTAAATACTAAACAAGCCTTCCTCCTGTGCATGTTTCTCTTGGTTTTTAGAAGTTCACAAAATAAGTGGTACAGTTTGAATACATTTCTTAACATTATGATCTATTATATTTAGTTTCTAAAACTTTCATGAACATTATTTCATTGGATCTTCTCAACTATTCCAGAAAGGAAAGAGAGGTAGAATATCTCCCATGTCACAGACAAGGAATCAAAGACTCAGAGAAGTTAAGTGATTTCCCTAAAATCACACAGCTTAATCAATAGGTGTAGCCAGTGCTCTTTGTGCTGTATAATATTCTTTTTCTAATAATGTAATATTTAAAATCTCCTTTCCTCAAGTAATTTTAATGGGATTCATAAGACTTATAAATTATGTTTATGCTGTTTAATAAGAATAATTCATCTTTTTTTTTTTTAGTAATTTACTTGTACATCTGGTTTCCTACTCTCTGGTGCTTGGTAGTTGTGGGCTTTGTGATGATCATCATTGCCACTGCCATCATCATTGATGTGAACATCGGTGTCACCAGTATAGCAGCAGCAGCAGCATCTCAAGAATGTACTAAGGACTCAGTATTATGTTAGGAGTGGGCATTATGCTAGGTGTAGTATAATCAGAAAGCTTTAGACTCTAGCTAAGTATTCAGGAAAACACTAATGAGATAGAAATGACAAACAATACCCTAGATACTGAGAGCCAAGAGTGGGAGAGACAGTAACCACTACAAGCACCGGAAGAGCATGTGATCATAGAGGGCTAGGGTTTCAGGACACAGGCAACCAACCGGTCAGGAATCAAGGGAGGAGCTAGTTCTAAAGATTTCAAGAAAGTAGAGGATTTAAGTAAATGAAAGGAGGAGCATATTTTAAGAAAGAAACATGACATTACCAAGGTAGTGAAATTGGTAATGCCCATGGAATGAGCAGAAAGCAATACCTAGTCAGTCTACAGAGCGTTTGCTGAGATGGAACCAACTAAGACACAGAGTTCTGAGCCTCTAGGTGGAGGGTTTGAGGCTCTACCATGGCTCCTGAAGGTCATCACACTACCCCATTTTCCTCTCAGGTCAAGAATGGAAAATCATTTCTGCACTCTTATAAGCATGATATGCTTTAGAAAAAACAATCAATCAATCAATCCTTTTCCTTTATCTGGACTATTTTGTCCTTTTAAATTTAATGTAGCTGTGGAGATATTTGAGGTATAAATCTAGTCTCTTACTTTGTGACTCTTATTTGTATTGCTTATCCTGAATCATTTTTTACCCTCCTTTCTTTTCTTATTTTGGATTGAATATTTTAAATTATTTTGTTTTTCCCTATATTAGTTTGGAAGTAACATACATTAATTCACTTAGTGTTAACTCTAGAGATAATGATTGACTACATAATGTTTAGACTTTGATGAGTTAATAATTCATGGTGCAATTCCTAGGGTGACCACTAAGAGAACAGTAATGGAATGTATTACTTCCAAACTTCTGGAGAGGAGAAGAAAGCAAGAAAGGAAAGATACAGAAATTATGAAAAAATATATAACATGTAAATGATATCTAAAAGTATAATTTCTCCCCCAAAAGAATTATAGATAAAGGTTACCTCAGAACAAGAAAAGGTTCAATTCACCAGAAAGACTTAACAATTTAAAATTTGTATATACCCAATGCCATGACTTTAAAATATATGTAAAGTAAAAATTGACAAAACTATAGAGAGAAATTAATAAATACACTTTCACAGTGGATAATTTATCATACCTCTCTTAACAACTCAAAGAAGGAGAAAACAAATTTAATGAAGATAAAGAAGATTTACAAAATGAGATATATAATATTTATTTATATATTTAAATACAAATATATAATAAATAAAATAATAACTATATGCAACTTATATATAAAACACTTATATACAAACATATATATATATAAAACAATGAAATATATATTTTAAGGACACACAGAACATTTCTGAAATTCACAACAAAGCAAATTTCAAAAATTTCACTGAGAGTGTGACCTCTGATTAAAATATAATTAAACTAGAAATCAACATACCATTTTGAAAACTAAAAATATACTTCTAGAATGCTTTGGCTGTATGACAAGGAAAATACCATCATTACAAAACTTTTGAGATGCAGTTAAAGCAAATCACTGAGGGAACTTTAAAGTAACAGATGCATATATTAGGAAAAAAGACTGAAAATTCACCAAGCTATCATCCATCTCAAAGCCCTAGAGAAATATGGCAGAATAAATCCAAAGGAAAGAATGAGAAAAAAGTAAAATGAAGATTGAAAAAAAACACAGTAAAGTAAATTAGTGAAGTTAAAAGTTAATTCTGTGAAAAGATGATAGATATAATTGATAAACTTCTGGCTGAGTTAAGCTAAGGAAGGGCAAAAGCACCAAAAATCAGCATCAGAATTGGCAAAGGGGACAGCAAATATATACTGCAAATATTAACACAAACATAAGAAGATATTTTAAGCAACATCATGCCAATAAATTTGAAAATTTAGAAATGGAAAAATTCCTAGCAAAATAAAAGTTACAGAAACCAACCTAAGTTCCTGCCAAGAACAGACAGAAAATAGAAGTGTCCTATATCTATCAAAGAAAATGAATCCTTGGGGGCGGAGGTGGGGGTGGGGGAGGAACAAAAATCCTTCCTACAAACTGCCTATAGAACTATAGGCTGAGATGGCTTACTGGTGAATTCTACCAATCATTTCAAGAAGAAATAATTCCAACTTCCTCAAAATCTTGCAAAGACCAGAAAGAGGGAAACATCCAACTGGGTTTATGAGATTAGTACTACCTGACACTAAAAGTTAACAAGAACAGCATGCGAGACAGAAATTCAAGAATCTTCTCTCTTCTCTACAAAGATTAAAAAATCCTAAACAAATTATTAGCAAAATAAATCCAGCAATATGTAAGAAGAATGATGCTTTATTACAATGCTTGGACTTAGTCCAGGGATGTGATGTAAGTTTAACATTAGAAAATTGACCAAATATATTACTTTACATTAATAGAAAATGGAGAAAACACCAAGTGATAATCTCAATAGATTCAGAAAAAGCATTTGATAATACAGCTCATGAAAAAGTCCTCATAGTAAGCTAGATGTGAAAAGAGATTTCCATAATTTGAAAAATATTATCTGAAAAAAAAATCTACAGCCAATATTTTTGTGAATCGTGACAAGCTGACTAGAAAATTTATATGAAAAATCAGAGTCAAGAAGAGCTAAATGTTCTTGGCAGATGATAAGGTGGGAAGATTTGCTCATCCAGATAACAAATAAATGGTGTGATATTGTGTGGTTTGTGTACAAGGATAAACAAATGAAGTAATGCAACAGACCTAATTTATGATATGTCGTCACCTAATCTTTGATGAAGATGATACTGCAGTGAAATTGAGGAAAGGATTTAGTATTACCTGTGAAAACTGAAGTATTATGTATATGGTATTACCTACTGTCACTGCAGACAGCACATACCCCTAGATATATACCCAGCAGTTATGTGTTCACATCCGCACCAGTGGACACGTACACAAATGCTCAGAGCAGCACTACCCATGACGGCACCGAGCATAGAAGCCCAGATGTGAATCGGTAGCCGACTAGTCAGATAAACTGTGTGACATTTATAAAATGCATACAGCAACAAAAAGGAAGAGAATACAGCTATACCCAACAGCATGGGATGAATTTCATAAATACTGGGGAGCAAAAGAAGACACAAAAAGACAAAAACAATGAGTCTATTTATTTAAAGCTCAAAAGCAAGCAAAGCTCAACTATACCATTTAGAGATACAGACTTGGGTAATAAAACTCTTAAGAAAATCAAGAAAGTGATTACTAAAATGGCAAGATGGAAGTTTTCTTTCCCAGGGATGTTGGGGGTGGGTAGGACTGGGAAGGGGCAGATGAAGAGCTTGGCAGGTGCGGACCTAACACATTGTAAATCAACTAAACTTCAATTTTAAAAAAATTGAAAAAATTGAAAAAGAAAAAAAGAAGTGCTTATTGTGATGCAGTATCTTTTCCACGAAATCTTTTGGAAAGTTGGCACTGCTGTCTGTTTGAATGGGGTATTTTAGGGAAACTCAAAGAAGGCTTGGCACAGAATGAAAACAGAAACCACATCGGTGGACTCAGGATCTGAAGGATGAGGAAACAAGGTCATCCGAGCTAAACTCCGCACACACCTCCTGTATGGGTGAGGTCTCTGCTTAGATTAATGTTATCTGTATGCTTTTCCTTTCTCCTTTGACTTGGTACAGGCTTCTTGCAGGCAGGGACTATCATTTCTTTGTCTCCCAGGGAAGGTGGAAAGGACATGAACTTTGAAGTCACATAGAACAAGGTTCAAATCTCATCTCCGACATTTACCTACTGAGTGAACTTGGGCAAGTTTCTTAACCTTCCTGAATCTGAGTTTTTCATCGTGAAGAGGATAATAACATCTACCCCATAGGTGACTTGTGTAAAATGCCTAGCAGAGGTTGTAAACTAGAGGCCTAGAGGGCAGATGTACATTTCACTTGGCTCTGTAAATTTTTAAAAATCAGATTTCATTTCTGATCTGTTAAAATCAGTAGGTTTCACATGAAAATCCAAGTTTCTGGCTTTACAATGGGGAAATTTGGCCATACTGGGTCCCATTCTTAGATGGTAAAGTTGGTCAGGGTGGAGTAGCACATGGCTCTCTAGATAGGGGTGTTACTTCCACTTAGCCACAGTCCTACCCCTCCCTATTTCCTTATGCTTGACCCACCTCATTGACACTTCCTGATTGGCCCTTTAGACCCCTGCACTTGGAATCCTGGTCCAGCACAGAAAAGAATCTAAATGTCGGTTTACTCCTTTTTGACCTCATGTATTTGCTGGTTGATTGGTTTCACTTCCTACTGCTTTCAGAATAATAATAATAAAAAAAGACCACTTCTTAGAGGTATAGATTTATATTGTGAACATTGTGTAAGTTTTCTATTCCTAGCAATTGACCAACTTTGAAATTTAATGAACGGGTATAACTGAAAGGAAATGTAGAAATAAGCACTGCTTACCATGTGAGATATTGCTAAAGAAGCCTGCTGCCATGTGTCAATTACCGTCTTCTCATCGGCCTCAAAGTTTAACTCTACATTTTCCAGCGAGTAATCGATCTTGCCCTTCAGTATGGCTTTCGTTTTTGGTCTGGATGCAGCTGAATCCGGAGAAACAGATCTTCGAGGAACTAGGGGAATTCTTGGGGAAACAAACAAAAAAGAAACATTGAGATTTTATTTCACAGAATTCTATTTTTGTGACCATGTTACTTTGTGAATGTTGTTGTCTTGTTTTAATCTCAATTTTCAAAGTTTTCTTGAAAGAATTCTTTAAATGGAGAAAAGACTATGAAAAGCTATAATCAGATTTTTATGGTCTAGGAAGTCTTAATAACAAGAGGAAACTAGAAATAAGCAATACTAACACATACTTTTTTAGGTTTAATTCTCAGTAATTATGAGGAGGGAGAGTAAACAATGACAATTATAAAGAAACGCAATTTTGAAACGTATCCAGGGCATAAACTTCCAACAAGGAATAAATGAGGCATGAAAAGCAAACCAAACAGAAGTGGGCATCGCTTCTTTAAGATGACTAGTGCTTGGCTTCCTAAAGTGGGCAGTTAAAAAGCAGGATATGACAGATGTGAGTTCTGCAAGGGGGTGTCCCATGGAGGCAATGAGAGTGCCACCCTCTCCACCCTTGAATATGGGAGATGAAGGCTGGCTCTATGTTCTGTAAAGTGCTGTGGGAACACCAGTAAGCTTTCTCTTCCCTTGCTCTCCACCATATTGCTGCCTCTATGTAGAGATTTTAGAGCTGCTGTTTGGGTGAGGAATGGGCAGAGAGGGGTTCCGAGGATGCCTTGGCTGAAATTGGAAAAGGAATAAGCATTTGGTTTGGCAAACTTAAGTTGCTGGGAAACAGAGCGGTGATGCAGAAAGCTGATTGTGGACTCCAGCAAACAGTCGGCATGGCCTGGTTTAGAAGCATCAGAGGAGGTTTTTTGAACTTGGCTCTTTGATTCTTTTAGTGCTTGGAATTCTGACACTGCACCATGCCTATCAAGGCAATGTGTTGAGGCTCTACAACTCAGGATACGCCTACCCACAGGACAGTTTACATTTTAATAATCAGTTGATGCTCAGTCTTGGTCACTGAGACACATGAGACTCACGTGTCTACTATGTTAAGGTAAAGACTGTGTGATCATCTCTAGATGTTTAATGCAGGACAACATGCATTTCCCAACATCTTGCTTTAGGTGGTAGATCATTTAGAAAAGGAATTTGGGTTTAGAATTCATTTACTGGGGAAAGTTCTAGGCTAGCTAGCTCTCCAGCTCTCAGTAGATGCAAACAGGGGCATGTCACGACTTTCTGAGACTTCACTCCTTCCGGAATAATACAAATATGATAATAATATTACTATTATTGTTATAAAATATTGGTTATAACCATTATTATTATTATTATAATTAAGATGTTGGAGGGATAAAATAGACAAGCTATGGGAAAATGCTTAACAATGTGCTTGTTCCCTTATACACACTAAAGAGATTGGTTGGTTGGTTGATGCATGGATTGGCTGAGTTTCAGGAGATACTCCTAGCATGATTTGAGGTTGAGATTGGTGCAGAGTTGTTTTGCAGAAAATAAGAACTGGCTGTTCTTTTGCCTGTTTCATTCTACTAACCAACATTAATAGCTTCCTCATTACACCTGGCTTGCTATTTTGTGCTAAGAACAGATTGCACTGCTACTGCGGACAGGGAAACTTGGCCTCTTCTGATGACTCTGATGGTTCATATCACTTTGGGAACTTTTTATTGTTTTTAATGTCAAAGTTCTCTTTCAGCAGCTTGCTGAGTTCAACATTGTTCTTGTACTTGGGTCAAGAAGAGGTTATAGACTTTCCTCCTTGCTTTTCTTGCTTATATGTGGTCCTGATGGGGACATGACGGAAGACCATCATGGACCAGATGGAAGAGGCCCAGAGAGAAATGGGCCTCAGATCACTGTGTAATCCTGTGGTGCTCAGGCCATTTCAAGTCCTTCTTGGAATGAGAGAGGGTAAAACAAATGAGGCAAGAACACGTGATATTCACAATTAAAACAGTGCACTAAGTAAGACTAGGGTGTTACCATATTACACGATAAGGTAATGTAATCACCACTTACTGAGCGTTACTGGGACTAGGTCTCAAGTCTTCCGACTCTCAGACATGGTACTACATGTTTTGAGGATTTCACTTTCTGTAATCTTCACAACAGCTCTTCTTTACAGATAAGGAAACCAAGGCTTAAGAGAGTTGGGGTGACTCCCAACCAGATAAATTGCTTTAATTTACTTAACTGGTAATATAACTGGTAAATAACAGCCTGAGGGTTGAAATTGGATCTATCTGACTCCAAAACCTGTTCACTACCCTATATTAGTTTGTGCAACTCCAGCTATCTGTATTGACTGAGCAAGCCAGTAAAATAAAGTACACACACTACTTTCAATCTATAATATGTAATTCATCTCCTTGGAGATTTAAATTTAACTCTCAGTGTCTATATATTAATTGTTTTTAATCTAACTTCTTTCTTTTTCTCCTTTCCACAATCACAGCATCTTATTTTCTTGTGATCTGCTTACTGGTCATCACGAGAAAATATTACTTTAATTCTTAAGTCTATTTTATTCACTTATTTTTAATTAATTCATTTAATTTTTAAGGATTTTGAGGGTTTTTTCATTACTTTAATTTATTTTAATTCTTACTATTTGCCCTCTTTAAATGTTTTATAGCTGGGAAAGACATCACAGGAATTATCATCACTCCCACCCCTCATTTCTTAAAGACTTTTTTTTACTGAAGTATAGTCGGTTTACAACGTTGTGTTAATTTTTGGTGTTCAGCATAGTGGTTCAGTTATATATATATACACATATATATTCAGTTATATATATATATATATATATATATATATATATATATATTCCTTAAAAATATGGAACGATTCACGAATTTGCATGTCATCCTTGTGCAGAGGCCATGCTAATCTCTGTATGGTTTCAATTTTAGTATATTTGCTGCCAAAGTGAGCACTAGAGACATTTTTCTATCTGTCCATTGCTTCTCAGGGTTTAGGAACTTGCCCCTCCCCTGCCCCTACCTATTGGGTCTAAAAAAAAATATTTACAAATTTTTGTATTCCACCAGAGTCTTTGGCTGAAAATATAATTTTTCTTCCACACTTACCACCAAGTTTATTTTCTTGCTGGGGGGAATCTGAGGTTAGACTGTTAATAAGTTTCAGTCTTATGAAGTCATAATCACATATGACTGAGTCTTTACTGTTTCTAAATTCCCTAACCTGTAAAAGGAGACTCATAATGCCTTCCATGTTCATTTATATAATGTCAGTGCACCCGTGCGCACCCACACCCACACACACACATACACACACAGAACAGCTTGGGACCTTTCATGAAAGTGGTAGAGAGTCCTGATCCCTTACCAGAAAACTTTGTAATCAAAAGTCTTTCAGAATACTAAGTATTCCCTAATATCCCCAGAAGTCTGTTGGAAGCACTCTATAACAAAACACACTATATCTCTGCAATGAAAATGAGTAAATATTCATTACTGTTGGGATAAATAATATCCCATATTCATATCAATAGTCTTAAATCAAATTTAGAAAAAAGATTCAGGTTTCAGAGGTTTCTTGGTTTTTTTTGTTTTTTGTTTTTTTTTTTGATTTGGGGTTTGCAGACATAGGAGTGCGGTTTATATTAGTGGAATTCAATTTAAAATTACAAAGCTGTATGTTCAGACTAATTACAGTGCAAAATGATAGCCCCGCCTTACCTAAGCTGGAATTCCAAAATATCTTTACTATCCAGTTGGACCAATGGGATGCGAATAAATCTCTTAGTGTCGTCTGTTGGGATTTTACATTCCATTCCCCTGTAATAATCTTGAAGAAGTATCTTTGTATCTTGGAAACGGTTCAGTTCTGCCTTTAATAGCAAATGAGAATGTTAATACCCAAGAAAGAACAAGCTGATATGTGCATGTTTTCCATATAAGCTCTGTAAGCACTATTCTAAAACATTTAGGTTAGAATCAGCTTTCTGGAAATAAAGGAAGAGAATTGGCTTCAAATGTATATCTAAAATTCCCTAAAAATTAAAGAAAATTGATGAGTTTGCATTCTCTGTACTTATTGAGTATAATTCCACTTAACATGAAATTCTCATGCTCTTAATATGGTGACAAAGGATTGTATGATGGCTGAAGTAGCGTATATCATTCATTATTTTGACATTAGGAGTTCTTCCTGTGTGCTGTATTCAATCAATCAATACATTCACCAACATGTGAGTGTCTTCTGTCACAGGGAACATATTCATTGATTTAGGAGATAACAAAAATATTATACATACAAATACATAATACAGATACAGATATAAAACACTGAAATACAAAATAAGACTAGGCTTTGGTCCTATAAGACTATGTAATGTAGTTGTGGAGAAATAACAACTGGTGACGTAAATTGATAATGAATAGTTCTCTTTCACAGTTTCTGTTCTTGCTCAGTGTGAAGGGAGGGGACACCACTCCTCCACACTCACAGGGAAACCCCTCTGCTGGCTTTGCCAGGAAGCGTCTTGAGGGAAACGGAGAAGAACAGAGGAGCATCTGTTTTTCACAAGTGACTTCCTGCCAGCCAGGTCATTTCCCTCTGCAGTAATGATGAAGTGTTTGCGTGGTGAGATACTCTGCAGTGCTGATTACACAAACGTAGACCACGAGTGTTCCAACCTGCTCTCCCATCAGGTGTTAGACCAGTTGACATATCTGTGCTGCTTTCTGGTGGTATAATCATGACCTCCATTCTGCTTTAGTTGGTCGGGCTACTTAAACCAGTACCTGAGGGTTCAAAGATTGAAGCTCTTTCGCAGATGTATTCTGTGACAGCTAGTTAATTACAGAAAGCCTCATTTCTAAAAAAAACAAAACTGACCCAATGTTCAAAGCCCTTTAGCTGAATCTAACCCAGAATATTTATGAAGGGATCCCTGTATTCATCAAGCAATTAATATTGCCATTTATTTCATAAAACATCAAGAAATTGTCTTGTCCTGCCATATTCATGGTTTTGAACAAATAAATGTCTGCTTTGCATTGTAGTCTGCAACAAAAGATAAGCATGGCTTCAATAGGTTTGTTTTTGATACAGAAAAGGGGAAGCCAAACTGTTCCTGAAAAGCTGTTCTCTGCATTGTTAAACTTTTCTAGCTTAATGACTGAAACAGGAAGAAATTCATCTGGTTAATTTAAGTCTATGTTTTAAATAAAATTACCATCCATATATTGTCTTAAATTATAGAACATGTTTTAAATACTCAGATTTTAAATGTAGATATATGTCTAAATAACTTCAAACTAGCATTTTGGAATATTAGGAAAATGAAACATTTTTCTCTTTCCCTGCAGAGAAACCAAATGGAGTTTCTAAATATTCACATATGAACTAATCTCATAGTTTGACAATAGATGTCTTATACAAATAGTCTTATAAACTAAGCTCATGAGAATCTGCACAATACCACATTTACAATGAGTAGCATGCAAATGTAAACTCAATTGGTACAAACTGGATATTGACAAATAACTTTGGGTAGTAGAGGAGAAGTGCTGTGAAGCTACCAGAAATTATTATTCATCAAACCATAGCCCTACATTATTTAGTAAATATATTTAGAAATCAGAAAATTATTTCCTCCTTAACTTAGAGAACTAAACTCTTTAATTATGATTCAGTTTAGTACCTCCTATTTTATACAACTGATATTTGAGACAGTGGTGGTATGTATGCCTTAGGCTAACCTTGTCTATATTTTATATAGAATATTAATTTATTTTGGGGGACATAATTTGATTTGTTATATAGGTAACTATGAACAAGATGCCATTATATATCCAGAATTCTCATATAAGCAGAATTGATCAGGGGTCCTCTCACCTTTACGACAACTAGTAAATAATGCTTTATTGTTTCTCTTATTGCAGAATCTTAGTTTTGAAAGAAATCTTAGAAATCATCCAGAAGAGCATTTTCTAAAATGTATTTTGCAGAAAACTTGTCCAATAGGCTGTTAATGAACACCACATTGGGGATAAAACAAACGAAAACTGCAAAGTCAAATAGTTTCTGAAATACTGGGTTAACGTACCAGAAGAGTTTCCTTATTGCAGGGCATCTTAATGTCTTGATATGTCGACATGCTTGTCAGTCTCCCAGGGAGAGGGAAGGAAGGGTAGAGTACTCAGCACTTCCCAACATCTTTTGATCATTGAGTCCTTGTTTTATGAAACATCGTGTAGGACTAGTGTTCTATGGAACCCACTTTGGGAAACAGTTATTTAGCCACAGGCCCTTGAAAATTTCCATGGAAGATTCCTTCCCCTCCACAAAAATGTGCAAGCGTCTGCTTATGAGCTCTTGGACGAGCAGCTCAAGTGCCTGAAAAGTCTGTTATTTGGTAGTCAATGCTGATCATTAGGCTCTTTCTTCATTTATTGAACTGAAATCGACTACCTTCCTACAGGTTACAGCTTTAGTTTTTATAGGATCCTGTCTATCAGTGCAGGACAAGGATTTTTCCGTTCTACGTGGCTAACCTTTAACTATGTGAACAGCGATAAGAAAGCAGTGGTTAGGGCTACTGGCCCAGGAGTAGACGTCCTTAGTCCAAATCCCAGCTCTCCCACTTGCTGGTGTGTGGCACTTCATCTATGTTTGCCTCTGTTTCCCCATCTGAGAACTGAGGATTATGGGAGAATTTACAGCATAGGGTTGTTGTGAAGGTTTAATGTCTCGTACATGAAAAATTCTCAGAACAGTGCCTGGCACGTACAGAGTAAGAATTTAATACATATCGGCCTTTACTTGCTGCCCTTTCCTTTACCCTCTTTTTCCCCATTGGTTTTAGATGTGGATCCTGTTTCTCGGGGTGAGGGCCTTAAATATTGGTATTGCGGGGCAAAAGTTATACCATTTCCAAAAGAGGCACATAGACAAATGAGAATGACTCACAATAATTCTCTAACGCCTTTGCCTTCACTTTTGGATTTCAGTTATTTCTACCATAAGTTTCTAACACATCTGTTCCAACATTCGGTCTCTGCTTGCCCAAACTGGGGTCCCCAGGATGTTCCCCAGGCTGATTTAGGCTGCTGGGTGTCCCACCTTAATCTTCTGCACACTCCATGACTTATAGGCTCCCACCTGGCCCCCAGAGCTAGAAACCTCTCAGATTTCTGCTTCTTGTGGTCCAAGCTGCCCCTGACCCAGGAGGTTGTCCCTTGGAGTCTTAGAAATACTTGCATTCATGGTCATTTGTTGAACAAAGATCTATTGAACACCTATTATTCACTAGCCCTGGTGACTGTCAGCTAAGCCTTCTCATTTCCTGCCGTAACTCCTTCTTTCCTACTCTCCATCCTTACAGCTATTTTCTTAGGAAAAAATACTCATGTAGATAGCCTTCATGTTCCCTTCAGCAGGACTAAACCATAGACAGGATTCTTCCTAACTCCAGGCTTCTGTTCTCCCTTTTCTTAAAGTATTTACTTTAGGAAACTTGTCTTTGTAAGTCCATTCTCTGTCCCTTTGAGATGTCTTCTTTTTTCCAAGATCTTCCTGCTGTCTTTAGAAACTAGAACCATCTCTTAAAGGACCTGGGAACCATCTCTTTGAAATGTAAGCATATGAAATAAAAACAGCACCCATATGTGCCAGTCCTCTGGGAGGAGAGGAGCCCAACTTAGGAAGGTGCCTTGCTCTGAGCCGTAACACTCCTTGTATCATGAAGAGGAGAGGAAGTTTATTTTCCTTTAGGCGACGTCAATCAAGAAACACAGTTTGCCTATAACACCCCACCCTACCGCAGCTCTTAAAAACTCTTCAGCCTTTACTCTTGGCAGAGCTGGGTTTCCAGACTTGGTCTGTGCTCTCTCTCCTATTGTAGACAGTATCTTGGGATAAAATCAATGTTGGTCTCTTTAACTTGTCCAGTGCAATTCATTATTTAATGAGCAACAACAATTCAGTCAATTAGGTTGTTCTGATGAATGGTCTGTTTTTCCAATCTGGACACAAATGTTTTTCAGGAATCTGTGCTTTATGGCCACTTGGGGTGTCCACTGTGAGAGGCTGGGGAGGTAGCGATTCAAGACAGACACCATCTCTGTTGTCCCTTCCACAGCTCTGGGCCACCCAGAAACAGCCGGTGAGTTGTTGTTGGGGATTCTCCCAGTACTGGTGCTTATTTGGCCAGGGCCAAAATGGTTTATTTCAGCTAACTTCCTTAGTAAGTTGTTGCTCAGGCTGGGCAGAGTGCTGTGAGTAAAATGAGCCCTGAATCCATCCAGAGGGGTGGTTGTACGAGGGAAGTAGCTGTGGAGGGAAGAGACTGTATCATCAGGACCGGCCCCTCTTACCTGCATCAGCGAGAAGAAATGGTTCATTGTTATTCCGATCGAGTCCTGTAACCAGCTCTTGTTAATGATGTCCAGACGCTCCTGCTCCGCCTCTTCCTTCCTGGCATCGCAGATGTCCCACAGGCGGTCCCGTAAATCCTGACCAGAAAGCAACACCGCTGTGATGTTGATTTGGAATCACAGCTCAGAATATACCAGCGTAATAAAACTAAAATCCTTTGCCTGTCTTAAAAATGTTCCCGAAGAAAGCTTAGACCTAAAGCACTCATGTATTTTATTTTTCACTTTGCTCAACAAGTGTTTATTTTTCTTCTGCTCTATGTCAGGCTCTCACTTCCTAAGACCAGCTCACTACCCTGTCGCCCACGTCCACCACAAACCCCCAGCAGCTCTTTGCTCACAGGTGGCTGTTTTCTGTATTCCGATCCTTCCTCACAAGATTCGCTTAGTCGAAAAAGACCTTTCAGGGAATTTTTGAGAAACCGGTGTATTGTTGGTAGAAGAAATACGCAGCCCTATTTAATCCAAGGGCATCGGCTTGTTAACGAATCACACAAGTTCACCAAGAAATGGTGTCTGAGCTCAATTACTGTCTGAAAATAAACTTTGTCCTATAGAGTCGGCAGCAAGAAAACGTCTTAAAGAGCCTAGCTCTGCCACTTACCAGATCCTGAGCAATAATGATGATAATACCTTTCTACGTGCATCGGTGTGTCAGAATCTGAGTCACTGTACTTATGCCAATTCATTTAATGCCTCAACAGCCTTAGGTACTATTATCATCTTCCTTTTGCAGATGAGGAGACTATGTCACAGAGAGGTTATTTTCCTAAAGTTACACAATAAGTGAGCGGTGGATCCAGGATATGAGCTTGTGGTCTAGAGTATTATGCACCACTGTATTAGGGCTCAATGACTTTATCTGTAAAATGGGGTTATTACTTAACTTTTGGATATGCTATATAGAATAAGTTAGCTTGAGCATATAAAGCACTGAACACGGTATTTAGCACACAATAATTCCTCGATTAGTGAAATCTACTATCACCTTATTCATAGCAATATCTTTTTAAATAAAATATCCCATCAATAAAATATATACAGTCTAATAAAATCTGAGAGTTTTCACAATTGTAATAATTTATTGAACATTTACTATGTGTTAAGTGCCTTATATTAATTACCTCACTAATCCCCACAAAAAGAATAGAGTAATTGTTTCCATCAGAATTAACTGTGACCCTGTAAAAAATGAATGGGATATAAGGGCCCATTATTAACCTAATGAGTTTGGATGTAGGGCCTGAAGCAAAGGCAGGTTTATTTTTTTAAACTTCAAAGTTTCTCTACTACCTACTTCTACTGCGAATCCACTGCTAAAAGCATTATAATATCATGAACGAGGTTGATCTGACCTTCCAAATTTAGACTATCTGCTATTTTCTAGTATCCATGGAATATATACAATCATTTTTCACATTTTAGGCAACTGAAAAATTAAAATAAAGGTAAAATATTACTAAAATGAATTAATTAAAATAAATTACAATGAAACTTTAAATACTTAATTATCTGATAACAATATAACAGAATTAGAAGCAAAGGCCAAAGGTTAAAGCACTAACAACAAAAATGATCACTTGGAAATGGAACAAAACATTCTTTTGAATAATTACGTGGTCAGTGAGGATATCAATACTGCAATTACACAATACTTGGTAAGTAATCATATATAAAATATTATAATCAAAAGCTATGGGATATATTAAAATCTCTATTTAAAGGAAAGTCTTTTCCCTTGACTATTCTTGGGTTGATAGTTTACGTTTAATGTTTATAACTTTCTAAGCTGTCAATTTCTGCTTTTATCCCCAATAATCCCTTTTTCCTTTTCTCAGGCTTATGTTCTAGCTTCTTTTTGAAATTATATTTATTTCAATTCTATAATGTCTAATAATAGGTCAAGAAAAAAGACAAAGGGGACTGCATCTATCATATATAACTAAATAATAGATTAGATAGATATCTACATATATATAAATCCATATATATTATGTATAATATATATCATATGCAACTTTATGTGATACATTTGAGAATCTACTCATACAATTGATTAACTTTTTGGAAAAAATAAAATGAGATCCTTAACAAAATAGCAAACAATTTAAATATTCAAAAGTAAAATATAAAACTAAAAATGTGAAAGTATTAAAAATTGTGGCATATTTGTATATAGTCTTGGAGAAATATCTTTTAAACTGACCACAAAAACAAACTATAAAGAAAAAGTTTCTATATTTATCTACATAAACATTAAAAGCTTTCTTCATATTAAAACTCACCTTAAATAAAGCAAACATCAAATGAGGAACATATTTGTAACATGTGACCAACAGATGGTTTATGCCCTTAATATATAAAGAGATCCTAGAAAATATCCATATCTTTGCCCATTAAATTGGAGAAAATTAACAAAATGATAAAATCCAATACTTGATGCATTCTGGTAATCTCTTACTTGAAATGATATTTGAAAGTTTTATTGTGTAAATTTTTTTAATTTGCAAATTAAAAAAAAATTACAATCTTTAGTGTGTTTTAAAAGTAAGCATAACTTTAAATTCAGCAATTTCCACTATCTAAAAACTTTTCCCAAGTCAATAATTAAGGATGTGACAAATATTTAGCTAGATGAAATTTTACTATATCTCTTTATAATAACTTGGAGCTCAACAAATATTTGTTAATAAAATGGTGGCTAGTAATAGAAGTTTATTAAATTGTGATATAATTTATTATTGAAATATCTTTTAGACATAAGGATGATGAAGTAGATGAATCTTATTGAGAAAGAAAATGTGTTCTATTGTTGAATAAGAATGTTACAAAACAATAGGTACATTGCAGTCACATTTTTTTACAAAAATAATTGTACCAGGGTAGTAAAAATGGTGAACTATTGGCAATGGGATTATGGATTTGTCATTTTAAATTTTGCTTTTTAAAATATCTAATTTATCTACAATAAATACAAAACAGAAATAGACTCACAGACATAGAATATAAACTTGTGGTTGCCAAGGGGGCAGGGGGTGAGAAGAGATAGACTGGGATTTCAAAATTGTAGAATAGATAAACAAGATTATACTGTATAGCACAGGGAAATATATACAAGATCTTATGGTAGCTCACAGAGAAAAAATGTGACAATGAATATATACATGTTCATGTATAACTGAAAAATTGTGCTCTACACTGGAATTTGACACAACATTGTAAAATGATTATAAATCAATAAAAAATGTTAAAAAAATAAAAAATAAATCAAAACCTTCTCATTTTACTAGCAATTGCCTGATTGATATGAGGAAAGAGTTTACAGGAAGGCTGGTAGGAAAGAGAAAAGGCAGATATGTTTCAGGATTTGCATAGCTATTAATTACTGTTTGAGGAATGTCTAAAAACAGATAAAATACTTCAGGTTACTAGGATATTTGTTAATTCAATACCTCTTGGGTTAAACCCTTCAGCACCATGCTCATGCAAGTCACCATAATGACTTCACTTCTCAGCTGGTTTCCCAACTGCTCTTTCTGCTGTGTTTACTGATAGACTCTTAAAACTAGTAGCCAAGGCTTCAACTCTCATTCAGATTAATACCAAAATCCTAACAATGACCTCCAAGGCATTAGATAATCTGGTCCCCTAAGATCTTTCTGACTTCATCACCAACATCTCTGGCCCATACTTACTCCACTCCAGTCACACTGGCCTCTTTGCTGTTCTTCACACACACCAAGCATCCTCACCTGTCAGTGCCTTTCCTTTTCCTTATGCCTGGTTCACTCTTCCCCCCAAAATCTATGTGGCTCATTTAATCACTTCCGTCCTGAGTTTGCTCAAATATCACCTTCTCAGTGGGCCTTTCCATGACCACTGTATACAAAATGGTACATAGATGTTCTTTTCTTCCTTGCTGTGCCTTCATTCTTCACCTGCTTATGGCTTATTCTTTGTCTTCTGGTCACCAGAACATAAATATCATGAGGTCATAGACTTTTTGTCCCCTGCTGGGTTCCCTGACCCTTGCGCAGTGCCAGGACCATGATAGGTGCTCAGTAAATATTCATAGAGCAGATGAATGGGCCGGGGGTAGAGTTTGGCAGGTTTTTGTTGTACAAATAAATACTGAGATTATAATCAGATTTGACTACCAGTAGCCTATACTTAAGGCAGTGGCAAAGGAAAGAATTCCTATGACAGGATAAGGGGCTCTGTAAATCTACAGAAGAAAGACAAAATGTCAGAGATTGAAATCAGGCTTCTTATACATCAGAGGAACTCTTCTAAAGCATCAGGGTAATATATATTCCATTTGTGGATTTATGGAAATCCACCTGTCTAACAAGTGCCAGGCGCTGTACTTGCTGGAGATACAAAGATATGTAAGATGTAATACGTCCCCTCCAGGGATCCACTCAACAGAGACAACGTTTTTAACATTTTAGGTTTTCCTTTAAGTTCCCTCATTCCCCTTTTCCCTGACATCAACCAACCATATAACTGCATCCAAGAGAGGCATGCTCTTAATACCAGGCTTGGACACACTTACATGATCCAACAAAGCGGTTAGAAGTCTACAACACTGATGCCCAGCATGCTCCAGTGCTGCTGGCCTTGACCCCTCCTTCCACAAGCATTGGCCACCGTATTCTCATTCTGAATTCAAAGTGCAGAAGAGCCACTGCTCTTGAAAGTTGGCAGATAAATGTCCAAACCATCTACCTCCTTATCCTCACATCTCATTAGAGTAAAAAGGGAATGGATTCAGGTTTTGCAGTACAAGCTTTGAGAGCATGGAGACCCTTATGTGTGACAGATTCCCTTACATTCACTCTTTGGTGTAGTTCAGCCTTCATTTCCTCATCATCCCACAGGTCATCAGGAAGAGAGTTGAAGTCAGCTTGCCACTGAGATACAAAATCTTGCTTGTGGTCTGGACGCCTTAGAAACTCCTGGAAACTTGTTCTGTAAGGCATGAGGAGAACGAGATAGCACTTAGATGGCACACCTGTAAACGATAAAATTATAACTTTGGAAACTTTACTTACCTGATATCATATAAGTAAGCAAACACCATATGCTGGTCTTCTCTCAGGTGCCTGAGTGCTGTTTTGATGGAATTTATATAGGAATTTTCTATCAGGTTCCAGTAAGGTACTAAAAATGAAGGTATTTCCTGTCAAATGGTAAAGCATAAAAAATCATAAATTCAAAGTGAAAATTCTTCTGAATAACTGAGTCAAAAGGGCACCACTAAGCAAGAAGATCAAGATGCAAGTGCAGCTACTTAGAGCATCTCAGTGAAACTTCTTGCTCCTCCTTCCTTCCCTGCCCCCAGCTAATTCCCATTCCAAGTCATTCTTCCTGTCTCAGCCCAGACATCATTTCTCAAGAAATCCATCCTTGATCTAACAGGTCTATAAGGTCATCCTCTGAAGTTCTGAAATTCTACCATATCGCCCTGAATTTCCCCATTATAGTATTGATGGCATTCATCGTTACTGCTTACTTATGAGTCTCTACTCACCTCTAAAATAGCAGTCTCATAAAACCAGGAAGAATGCTTCTCTTATTCACACTACACAGTCTTCCCCATAATTACCACAGTATCTGGGACAGAGTAGGTACTCAAGAAATATTTTTTGAAGGAATGAATTGAATGGTCATGGATGTTACATTTTGCCTAAGTTGGAGAACACCTAGGATTTATGTTGGGGTTAGGATGAGTTATTTCTCTGAATTCCCCCTTGAGGTTTTACCTTGTAAAGTGGACCATGAAAATCAGAAAGTTTCTTTTATGTTATCTTTAGTGATGCAAACCAACAATCAAAAATAATAACCAAATTGAAAGAAAACTGAAGATATATATTGTGTTTAATATAAACTTGCTGTATGAATCATTCCCTGATTGGTTGTGCATTTACTTACTCAGGGAATCACACATGGGGACCTTAGAGGTCATCTGGACTAATTTCCTCTACAACTGAGAAATGCCAAGAGATCCAGAGACAGATTACCCAGTCTCTCTGCAGACTTCACTGATGCAGAGAGCACAGTGTTTTGAAGCAACTCCCTGCAGTGTCACACAACTTGTGTTAGTGGAGAATTCTTCTTATATTGAGCAGAAATCTGCTTTCTTGTGGTTTCTACTTATAAGCCCTAAGCTGTACCCTTTGGAGAAGGACAGGCTACATTCATACAGTATCCTTATGACAGCCTGTTAAATATTTGAAAACATTATGAGGAGAAGTAAGCTGGGATTCTGGATGAAACTTGCTTGCTATTGGATTCCCAGCATCTGGTACAGCATTTGCAAATAACAGGGACTCAACCAATGTTCATAGAGATGTATGTAGACTCACTTGAACTCAACTTTATCATCAGTTACATTTTCAGGAGACTGTATGGCCCATCTAGCTCTAAAGGACTACAATTCTATGTTCAGCCACACTTCAGGTATTCATTTATCTAAATTAAACATTTACAGTTCCTTTAATGCTTCTCTGGCATTATTTTAACACCTTTTTCTTACCTACTTCCCCACTCTGGTTTCTAGTTTTTCATGATCTCTCTTAAAATATGTGGCAGTCAGAGTGGCGCAGAAGACCATTTAAAATAATCATTAATCCCACTGCGAATCCTCCCTCCTGGTTGACTTCAAGTCATGAATACACTCAATGTATGAAGAATTACAACCTAAGAATGGACCTAATTGAATTAACGTCCTGCTCACAGCTCTCATTTCTCTACGAGAACATCATAAGAAATTGTGAAATACTATTTTGAATTCAAGATATACTATGTTCATGGTACTTTCCTGACCCACCTACCCAACCTTGCTATCAAGGAACAGACACAGGCCAATTCAGGAGGATTTATCGTTAGTGAACCTGTGTGAGCATTGGGTGATCATTTTGTATTTTATAAATGCTCAGAAGACATGTGTTTAGTACTTTTCTTCCAGATTTTGTCAGGGATCAATGTCTAGATCATTGGTCTTGTATGCTCCTAAATCCTCTCCACCTTCTACGAAATATTTAGGCATTTGCCTGCACTTGGTCTTCCAGATCCTTCTGTATCCTCTGTGATTCCTATGAGTTATTGTTAATATGTAGGTTCTTTCAGTCTCTGGGATATACCTTTTCTGAATCTGGGGACTTGAATTTATTTGATGTGACTAGATGTTCAGACCTATCCTTTTCAATTAGTCCCCCTTCATTGGAGAAGACTGAGCACAATAGGAGATCAGCAGCCAAAGCAAGTATCCTCCAAACTTCAGAAGCTGGAAAGCAAAGACCTTTCACTCCTACTGCCTCCTTGGTTTTCTCTGCACCTTTCCTTGTGACTGGTAAAGGGAGAAGGACCTAGGCTCTCATTGAACTTGGCTGCTGCCTCCACCTGAGAGAGCCAGACATGAGAGGGTTACATCTGGAGTCCTTGGAAAGCCTAGGACTAGGATTACCAGATGAAGTATAGGATGCCTAGTTAAATTCATTGATTTTCTGAAATTCAAATTTACTGGGCATCTGTCTTCTCTCCCTTGTCAGGTAAGCACTGCAGCTCGTGTGTGAAAAGCTTAGAGTGGAGAGGGAGGAGATCATGGGACCTGCTCTGTCTCCGGGTTCTAGGCTACCTCTGCTTATAGCAAAAGGTGTTCTCCACACGGTTTCACTTAGGTAACTAGAGGTGCGTGCTGTATATCTTCCCTTCATCCCTCCACACCAGTTTCCCATCCTTCATTCTCTAACATGCTCAGTGCCCTGAGAGGCTACCTGACATGAACTCCTGTGCCCACCACCTCCCGGGCAAAAGACGCCAGAGCAGGAAGTACATGAAATCTGGTTATGTGTTTTCCTGCTCCGGGTCACTGTAAGTGGCTGACTCTCTGGGAAGACCCCAGCCCTGGCAGATGGTCCTCTCCATGCACAGGTGTTCTTGAGGTCCTGGCATCCGCTCCCTGTCTTCACCTCCTCAGGCCGAGGGGCCATAATAGCTCCTGGCTACCCCTTGTTTGGCAGGAGGGATAATCTAATCCTTGTAAGTTTCCTTATTTATATTTCCATATATATGTATCTATATTCATATGTATATCATACTTTATTCAACGCTCCTTAAATTATCACTTGTCTTCTGCCAGGATCCTGACTGCTAGAAGACCTATGATGGAAGCTGGTGCCCTATCTCAGTGTCATTGTTTATTTTTCACTCATGTCCTCTATTTCCCTCTTGTCCTCTATGAGTTTATTTCTCTCAAGGGCTTCAAGGTTTGGAGCTAAGGACTGGATTTCAATATATTTGTCCCTCACTCACCAACGCTTGCTAAGCAAGATTTTAATTTTATCTCCTTCCCAACAACCACGTCTGTATCCCGCTTCTATGACAGCTTTTGAACGTACTTATTTTTCAAAGTAGCTACTATTTGACTGAGTGATCTTAATTACACCCATCTGCAGTTATATCATTGAATCTTCTCATCTTCAAATATTTTCTGTGCTAATTTCCCCCTCAATGCTAATTAATTCATTCATCAGAGCCCTATCAAGAATCTCTAATATACTCTTCACTGTATTTGATTCTGAAAACAGTGAATTATTCCACATGTTCCTACCCTCCTCTGAAGAGTTTATACTTTAATTGGGGAGATAAGTAAGACATTTCCAGAGGAAACTCAATCATAGCAGCAACACCACCATCACTGCAATTCACGATTGGATCTCAGATGCTGGTGCGGATGGTTAGGGCTAAGAGTTCATAAGAGTAAGAAACCATGCAGGACTGAAATTAGGAAGATGGGGACTGAGTCTTTTAAAATCTCTTAGTCTTTTAAAAAGTTTTAAAAGAAAGACCGTTCTGTGTGATTTGCCTAAGGTGATGTATCTATGAAAGTAGCCAGATTTGCATAGGTGGCAACTGGGCTTTGAGCTGTCAGAGAACAAAGAATTGAATGGAGCTTCCAGGGCCCACCTGGGGCATCTCCTTGCCTGGGACTCGGGTACCCATTTAAGGAGCTCAGGCCAGATAGCTCTCTGTTCTTTTATTAGTTTAGTTAGAACTAACTCAAAATTTTCCTTCTATTTCTAAGAAGTCAGAGGTTAAACTTCATTTGAAGGCATTATGTTGCGGGCACGAGAACATGGTTGGAGGGTTGTAATTTGTTGGATATGTGTTCTGAGGAAGTCATTCTTCTAGGAAACTGCATCTCTGCTTGTTCTTGGGGAGAAAATTGATCTCCAGAGAACCCATTTGTTCCCCTGATTGCAGCACTCAACAGCGGTTCAAAGCATGACTCAGAAACTCGAGGGAGGGGAGAATGAATGGGATGCGGTTCAGTGAGTATTCTCAAAAGAACATCTCGGCTTTTTGATGAAAATATATCTTACCTGGCATGAAAGGCCCTTTGGATGGTGCAAATAATAGTGTGAGTCTTACTATAATAAAGAGGAGGGAGAATAGATTCTACTGGCTTGAATTGAAACTGTCTTACCTCAGGAATTGGTTCATTCACATACACCCACTCTTCTGATCCTGGCTTAGATGGTGGTGGCACGACGGGAGCAGGTGACACATCTGCAGAGTCAGCCAGTGATTTCTTTACCAGTACTTTCCCTCCTGGCGATTTTCCTCTAGGAGAACCTTAAATGTGCGTATTAAATTATTCCATCACAAGAAGACGAATGGGGCTGGATTCTGGTGGATGAATAAATCTAAATTGCCCTGGACTTCAGGCAATTCACTACTTTTTAAGCAACTTTGGGAAGCTTATAAAATAATAAAATTTTAAAAAACTCTCATTTTATACAGCCCCCAAATTAACCAACTAAAATACACTTAGCAGATTTTTTAAAAAAGCAACACAACATCTCTCGTCCACTTAGCTATGGAAAGCAACTTCATATTTTATTCTCATTTCTGTCCTTGCTTCCACAATGAACACATAATTTTTTTACAAGACTCTAGAGAAGAATGTATTTCATTTACTATTGCAAAAGCTGGCAAATTAAACGCTCACCCTGAATGAGAAAGAGGGTAGCTATGACAGGAGGCTCTCGGTGCTCCTTGAAACCCAGGGGAAGAGCAGGAGAAAAGACGTTAATGTAAGAGCCAGCCAGAGCCAGTGGGAGATGTGGAGGAAGAGAAAAGGTATTGTAGCCCCTGAATATTCTCATATTCCTTGGATGAGACATAGGGTTTCTGAGTAGGAAATTACATTTCTTGCTACAGTCACAGTGTATGGATGACGGCAACTGCTGGGCTGTAAGTCTGGCTGAATGAAAGCATAAGAGGAGGCGGAAAAGAAAGAGCCTTAATTTCAGATCAGAATCCAGAAAGGGCGTGTGTGCCACCCTCCTGAGAACAGCAGGAGGAGAAGCCAGACTGGTTAAATGGGACGTTATAGTCTGAATGACCTTGAGTCTGATCAAAGCACCTTAACTCAGGAAGCACCGATACTTCCTTAAAGGATCAAAGTTATCATAGTTTAGAAATTCATTCAGTTAATTCCACTTACTTTCTGATTAGTTATTAAGAGTTTAGACACAGTTTATAGATGCCTATAGAATTTGCTCACTTTCTTTCCCCAAAATATAATTCTTTAATGAGTATTGCTTAATGATAATACTATTTAGAAAAGTAAATACATCTTACACCTTTATTCTAGTTAAAGTACATGGATTATAAATAGAGGGGAAGTTGTCAGTTACGTCTTGTGGACAGTTTAGGTGACTTCTCCTCATATATTTAAAAACAGTACTTGTTATCTACAAGTTTAAAGTTGTATCTAGATTTTTTTTTAATTAGAAAAATTTAA
Source organism: Camelus ferus (assembly GCF_009834535.1). Taxonomy (NCBI): domain Eukaryota; kingdom Metazoa; phylum Chordata; class Mammalia; order Artiodactyla; family Camelidae; genus Camelus; species Camelus ferus. The sequence goes on along the minus strand of NC_045698.1, from coordinate 24,756,213 downwards.
GAACATCTTTGTTCAGGCTATAACCAGGAATGTTCCTAACTTGATATATTTTTCTATATGATGATTTTTTCATTCTCTGACCTGGATCTCTGGTGAAAGAAAAGTGATAACACTATTGTCACTTGAAGATGAATTTCTGTAAGGAGAATTCCTTAGAAGAACTTTGTAATTATAAATGTGAGACTGGAATAAGTTTCTTTCTAAAATATCATGATCATTCAGTGAAAACTTAGAGAGCCAGGGAATATTTTTGGACCAGGGTGTTTTGATTTCACCTAACTTTTATCTAATTTTTAACAATAAAAATGCTAAAGGGTAAAAGATTCAAATGAATAAAAATGTATCTCTGTCACAGTGAGTGAAAATAAACGCCACTTTTGAACAAAATCTATCAACATCTGAAATGTTACAAGGGGCATTCCTTTTTTAAGTACCACCCATGCAACCATATGATGGCTTCAGTTTCTAATGAGATACTTGTTTTCACTTGGAAGTTGGATTATGGAGTCCTCAGTGTAGCCATTCTTCACTCATGAAAGGTATGGAGTGTAGTCTATGCTTAAGCACATGGTAAAGGTAGATTTTAGCAGTTTTTTTTTCAGTTATAGGAACCTAATAGTATCACACAGAAGCCCATGGAAGTAAGAACAAATACAAATAAAATAAAATAAAAAGAAAAATGCAATTTTAGGATATGGGATTTATTTAATCATGTTATCTGCAAAGAAATGGTCAAAGTTGAAAAAACAGAACAACAGGTTTGAGCAGAGTATAACACAGTAGGAGCTCGGTAAAGGTAAGAATAACCTTTCTTATCAATTGATGAGAGGACACTAAGGTATATGGCAAAGGTATCAGGGCAGTGGTTCTTATTAGACTCTTCAGTTTGTTTTTTTTTAATTAAAAAAAATTTTTAGTGGAGGTACAGGGGATTGAACCCAGGACCTTGTGCAACCTAAGCATGCCCTCTAGCACTGAGCTATTACCCACTCAAGAGGACATTAAGAAAACTAGAACATTTTCAAATTAAATTGGCACTACTCAGGGAGATGAGAAGATTGCAGGAAGGAGAAGAGATATAGAAAGTATGCTTTTTTTTTTTTTTTAAAGAAAGGCATTATTATTACCTCTCAGTAGTAAAATATTTCCTAGTAGGATATGGTTTAATTAAGAGCTTTACTAGGTAGAAGCTAGAAGATTGGTTAACAGTAATGGCTTTCTTATTGCCTTGGTTTAGCAAAAAATGATTCTGTTGCTCACAGACAGTGCTGATGGCTGCCTGGGCTGCAGTGGCAACTGCAGTACAGACTCAGGATGCTCTGGGTAAGATGGAAATTTTAGCTCTGAAGCAACAAGGCCAGGAAGAGAAGGGGGTCACATTAGGTAAGGAGCCAGGGAGGGAACATGAACCATCTTACTCTTCACATCGTTATTGGGAAGCTATGTTGGAAAAGCTTGCGAAAGGAAAGTTTTCCCTCCTCAGTGTCCTAGAATTCATGTTGTTATTCTCTATGGAGCTGGAGATACGGGATGTGGACAACTATAAACTAATGAGGGCTGGTTATTTGGGATTCCTTATGGGATCTGATTTCAATACAATTATAATCAGTGATAAGCGTTGGGAACTCCCTAAGTTAACTTTGGAGTTAAGTTAATGGTTCCTAACAAAACATTACTTGGTTTATTTTGACTCTCAATTTCCTCATCTTTGAAGTGGGAAATGGTCATTTCTATGTTACAGGTGATTGTGAGGGTTCAGTGAGATTATATATTAAAATGACCTTGTACAGTTCCTGGCATATGGCAGGCACTCTGTAAGGCGTAGTTTATTATCATGATCAGGAATTACACTATAAAAGGAGATTGCTGAACTTCACTATCGGAACCATGACTGTAAATTAAACATCAACTTTCTGATGTGTGGCACCAACTTTCAGGTGAAACCTAATGTGTTTTGCATTTGCTATAAAATCTATTAAGACCACGTACCTGGTACCACATGCCACACACTGTCCTTTGTTTAAGGTCCCAGGTAATAAAAATGTATTTTAGAATTTAATCCTAGGAAATCTTAGGGCTTTTTATTTCTATTTCAAAGTATCATTATATACATGTTGTTTTCTAAATTGTAATCCAACTAAAATATTTTGGGGAACAGGGCATATTACAAACAACACATTAGAAATAACTGATTGTTTCTGATATTCCATACAGCAATAAGCCTGCGGCTCCAGTATAGTAGTTCTTCAACTTTAGCGATCACCAGAATTCCCTAGAGGGCTTATTAAAACCCAAATTGCTGGGCCCCTCCAGGAGTTTCAGATTCAGTAGGTCTGGGGAGGGACCAAGGATCTGTATTTCTAACAAGTTCCCAGGTGATGCAGATGCTGCGGGGTCCAGGACCGCACATAGTCACTGCTTAAGTAGACGCATCTAGGTATTTCAATTCCATTTCACTTTCATCTCTTTTCCCCACTCTGTTCTTCCATGTCCTTCCAATTAAATGTCACTGATGTTTGTAACACTGACATTTCATTTATTGCTAAATGACCTGCTAGCACTTAAACTAGAAGGCAAATCGGAAGGCAAGCCCTGGTGCAGTAGCAGTACAAACACACGGGCAGGCCAGCACAACTGGAGAGGACATAATTTCCAGACATTTGTGCCATAGAACTCTAGTCCCAGCGGACACTCTTCCAAGAGAGAATTCTGCAACCACGGTGTTCTGGGATGTTGCATAGTGGATCTCCCACTGCCTTACAGATACACATTGAGACAGATACAGATATGGATCTCCTGTAACTAAGAACATTTTAATTTGGTATAACTCAGCATTTTCTGAAATTGGTTGATTAAGGAAAACTCTTCATTTAGCCCCTAATGAACATCTCCTAGGTAAGGTCATAGAATTGAAAAGCCTTTATTTTAGGAAGGAATAAATCGGGATGATGGCAAATGTTTGAAGAGAATAAGAAATGCTTTAAGAACATCACAAATACAATTGCACATAGCATTTCAGTGTCAAGATTTGGGGGGGGTAGGGATTGATCTAATATGCAGAGGAAAAAAATAGAAATGAGTCAAAGACGCCAACAGCAGGAAATAATAAGTTTGAAGGAAGGAAAAAGGAGATGGTTACTCGAAACATGAGGTGCTTTCAATATAACTGGTATCAAAAAGCCTGTGAGGTAAACAGATAACCAATCAGTAGTATTCACCCTAGTGGTATTAATTCAAAATATTAAGAATTAAAATCATGAAGACTTCCTCTTAATGAAGGAAATTCTGTCATATATATGCCAAAGCAATAGTATTTCTCTGTAAAAGAAAGATTTGTAGATTTTGATTGAGAGTTCACCTATTTCAAATATCATGAAACATGGTAGAAATTGTGTTTACAGAAATAGAAACACAATAGCAAAATAACAGCAAAGCAATGTTTGAAAGTCCTTGGGTTTCTTTAATTGAAATCACTACATGACTCCAATGAATATATATATTTTACTGGCTGAGCTTGAATTTGCTTACGGTTTGTTTGAGTGTGTATACTTTTATCTAAGGACGCTCTTAAAGCATGTGCATTATTATGTCTAACTTGATGATTTGGTACCTAATATGCATAGGTGTATTGAATCCCTACATTTGATTACCCTATGCTGATCCTTCATTTGCCTTTACTGATCACGGTAAGACAGCAAGGGATGCATAACGTAAGTGTGAAAATTATTCTCCTACTCATAAACAGGTGAGAGGTGAAGCAGAGCATAAATTATAGCCAAAACTTTAGCTGAAATTTTCACCTCAGTGTTAACTCACCAAATGACTCTAGTTGTATAAGCGTATCAGGTCATATATTCAGAGAAGGGTGAGATTCTTTGAGAATCATGGTTAAGCATCTTTAAAGGCCAAAATAAAGATCCTTTTAGCCCATCATTTTGTGAACATTGCATACTCTTGGGCTGCTGCTGCAGTAGCAATTTGTAATGAAGAATTAAACAAAGGTGCATACTTCAGGACAACCTCATTTGTACGTATCCCGGAAAAAGTCAACTGCACATGCCCATAGCTGCATTTCAGTCTTCGATTGGCTGCTGTCGCAGCTTCCACATACAATCTAATATGCTTTTCAGAGCCTGGTATTTTCTTCTACTAACTGTCAAGTATTTACAAAAATGTATCCCCCTTATTTCACAGCTAAGGTTAAAATAAAATAGAAAAAAAACATAAGTGAAATTAGGGTCAGGAAATAGAGCTTGAAGTAGATGGTCAAAACCAGGAGAGGAATTAGAAAGCAGATTCCGAGATTCAGGTCCTGGAACAGATACTAAGATCGGAGGCACTAATTTGGCTCTGAACTTCTAGACGCCAAAAGAGAACAGGACGTGCTATCATGTCGAGGTGCTAACTATTTAGCCACTCAGAGGAAGAAAGATTTTCCAGCCCCTTGAATCTGAATGAAACTTCCCACCTAGGATTTCACATAGGGGCCACGGAACAATATAATAGGCACACTATCCCTTCAGAAAAGTAATATGCCAGATTATTATAGGTATAATGAAAGTTTCACTTCCTCTGCTATGTTGAGAACTTTATATTAAAAGTGCTTATCAGTGAAAGCAATTCCATGGGGGACCCAAGAAAATATATTTCAATATGTAGCTTTCTGATGTCATAGCTTAGCAAGAGAGTAATACCTATAATATCTATGATGAATGGCTATTCTGTATATTAGACATTATGTAAATTACTCCCTGCAAGCATCACTTTTCTCAGCAGGACCTTTGCTAAGAGCCAGGATGCAGAAAGACCGAGGTTCTATTTTTTTTTTTTTTTTGGCAAGGGCTTACAGTTTACAAATGCCTGAGAAAAGTAGTCAACATATACTAGTATAAAAATCTAGCTATTTTCACTGAGACAGTTACAAAATGCAGCATTATACTTAATCATATCTACCTTGATCTGTACCTTTTCTTTTGAGTGAAGTTTCACTTTTCTTCCCTTTTCCTTCCTGAAGAGATTCTCGATTACCATGCGAGGGTTCTAAACAAAATTCAACACATATATAACATTGACGACTTTCTTCAGTAGCCTTGGCTATGATTTTAAGCAATCAAATGTTATTTCTCACACAGTTACATTTGCAAACTGCATAAAATGGCTCAGGCCTTTACTGTGAGTTAAAATTAATCTGAAACCAGACTATGGATTGAAACTTTTTGAATGACAGCCCTGAGAGTACCATTCTATTTTGTCACACTGAGAAGTTAAGTCCTAAGTTTAATATTGTTTGGTAGCGAATTTGACGATAAACTCTTTAGTGCAACATGGCTTCAGAGTTTTAAAAGTTAATCACAAGTCTATTTGAAGCAAATGGCTCTATTTGGATATATTTCACCTGAAGGATCCTTAGACAATAAGACAACTGGACCTGTAAAAAGAATGATGCTGAAACACCTTGAAGAAGAGATAAATAACCACATTGTTCTGATAGGGCACAACATTGAACATCTCTTGACCCCACACTTGGTTGTCTTGTGACTCCTACATTCCATTGTGCTTTGACTGTAATTTGAAATGGAAAAGATGGTTTGGGTACTTATTATGTTGGATTCCCCAGAGTCTACTTCAAAAGTATATTGGAAAGCGGGAAGATGGAAAATTGAGGATCTGGAGGTCAATAAGATGTCCCAAATAATAGTTAGTTCTTTGAAAAACATCACTGCATCCCACATAATCCACCAAACAAGTTCAATCATCTTCCTCCCTTTGTCCTGGGCAAGGAAGGATGCACGTATGGGGCAGTTTAAATGCCTGTGATGGATAGACCGTCTGACCTATTCTTTGTATTTAGAAGTGATAGTTATAAGAATGTGCAAATGCATAACTCATATCACTTACATTTAAACATCTCAGATCCAAAAACCAAGATTCCACAGGAATAAGACAAATGAAGGAAAGAAGGATTGACCTTGTAACTTTGTTAACCTCTATAAAAGGACTTTTAAACATTCAAACTCTAAATAAATGAATAAAATCCAAACATTTGAATTAGTTGTTTTTTTAAGAAATAAGTTTAATAAAAAAAAAAGTCTAGATAAGCTCTTAGTTCCTTTAATAGCAATACTTTAGGTAACCAACTTTTTAACTAGCTCTAAACTTTAGTAAAAGGCAACAGAAAAGAAGGTAAAAACAGATACTTAAGACATTGAACTTAAAAGGTATTGTGAGTAAGTCTAATTTCCACTGGGGGTAGCACGAATTCTGTCTATTTTTAAAATTATTTCCAAAATATATTCTGAAATTTCAAAATATTTTCTTAAATAGCAGCATGGATAGCACTACTGTACTTTGTCACCCTGAGAACTTAAGTTTTAAATTAAATTCTGGCACTTGATAGTGGACTTGATAATAAACCGTGTAACAGAACATAATTGTGAAGTTTTTCAAATTTAATCTCAAGTACATTTGAAGTAGATATAAAATGCAGAACTGTAAAAAATTAATGAACAGAAACGACACTTGAATAGAGTCGGGAGGCCAGAAGGGGGCTCTCTCGTGCCCTAAGAGGATAGCATTGCCCAACAGGAGGAAGAAAGACTCCTCTTCTTTCCTGGCAAGGACTAAGCCAATGAAAAGCCATGGACTCATTGTTTACTTTGACCCTCCCAACTTCCTTTTCCCCTCTATAAAAGCATTCTCCTTCCCTGCTATGTGGGGACTTGCACATGGCTCACCACTGGTTGCAGACCCTGAATTATAATTCTCTGCTGATTCTGAATAAACCCATCTTTGCTGGGGAAATATCTGGCAGCCTATTTGTCTCAGGTCAACAGAACCATATACAATGTAGAACTATATTTGAACAAAATGACTGCTGCTACTCAGTGTACTATAGTTCATTCTTTACCCTATTTCCACCCTGACTCTTTAGTAAATAATTTCTCTTTCTTCTCAACTTTTAAAGAAGATTGTAATTGGGTGTTTGAGTTGGGCATGTTCAGAAGCCTCAGGTCTTCAAATTCTGAAAATGTGTTCTTTGAAAAAAAAACTGTAAATTATTTATATAAAAATAAGCAAACCTGCTGGGAACTTCCCTCCCTAAAATCGCTTAGCTACGCTTCCTGGAGCTGAAAGGTCAATGTGGTCTGCTCTATTGCCCCATTAATGTCAACTAGCACCGAGGTCTCCTTCCAATGATATGTTGCAGTTGGAAGGCTATAATTAGGCCCCTGGAGATTAACCCTTCTATACATTTTTAAAGATCAGGCACTAGCCCTGCCCTTGGTGGAAAAAAGAGACAGATACAACCACTCTTTGAAGCAACAATAGCTTTATTATTCCTCCAAAGCAATGTATTTGAGAATACAATTTTAAATTCACAAGCAAACTTAAGAAACTTAAAGACTGAACTGTGTTGTAACCAGAAATGCTAAAGACTGGTTTCAGGGAATGGCTCAAATACAAAGATACTCCTGGTTGTGAGGCCGAAGAGAGAAAAGGGAGGGGAGGCCATGGTCACAGGTTAAATGAGGCTCCCTCGAGCCTCTGTGATATCTTCCCCAGTTCTAAACAACATTTTTAAGTTTTCCATTTGTCCTCAGACCTCTGACTTGTTTTTTTAATAGAAAAGCATGTATGTTTAATTAATCCCTTTGTGCTTTATTGTTCATATGATAAAATATTTGTTTTAAAATGTATGCCTTTAGTTAAGCCTCATTTTAATGGAATACAATGGTCTTGAATAGACCATAACATATGTTGTTAAAGTTTACAAATTTATCTGTTTAATATAAATAAATTTAATTGAAAAAATCAGACACAGCTCAAATCTCCATGAAACATCATGGAGTTTCAGTCATGACGCAGTATCAAGAATACCTGGCTAGATTTGTGTAACGGCACAGTCAGCCACTTACAAAGCTAAAACCAGACACTAGAGCCACACTTGTTTCATATACACAGCACGGAAGTGATACTGGCATTTTCCCAATGTCACCCATTTCAACAGTTGAGCATTTTACTTTTGTCATTATATCATCTACTACTTAACTTAATGGTCCTTATCTAGAAAGAAGTTAGATCCTTATCTAGAAGGAACTTAAGCTTAACATATTCTCTATACAAACTCCACCCTTGTATGTCATATATTATAAATATACAGGTTTACCAAGATGTCAGGTGCTTGTTTCTAGTTGTAATCACACAGCACGAAAGATGAACAGTTAATGTGTAAATTCTAGTCTCCAGTAAATGCTGTTGATTTGTTCCCTTATTCTTGTGGACAAGTGGCTGTGCTAATTCTCATTTTCTTTAGTCTTACTCTTGACGTAAACTCAACACTACCCTTCAGCAAACAGACGTCTGTCCTCTTGATCTGGTTATTCTCTGTGCCTTTCTTCCTCTCATCTGCAGTCTCATTCTAATCAGTAGATCTGGGCGTGAGGACTCCACGTTCCCTCCCACACAGTCAAGTACCTGGGCTTGATGACAGCCATGCTCTTAGCTACTACGACTTTCCCACTTCATCTGAGCAGACAGCTTGGTTCCATGTGACTGAAGTTGCTTGAGGCCTGAATCTAGATAAATGGCCTAGTACTATAATGCATAATTCTTTTCTAAGTGAAAATAAGAACCTGGCAAACAGGATTATAAATCATTCTGTCAATCACCTGATGCTGGCTTTCCTTTTGCAGTAGGAGTTTTGGAATGCTCATGCTGGGGATGGCCTTCCTTCTCTTTTTCTGGTTCAGGAGGAGGAGGGAGGGAAGGTGTAGGAGATGTAGCCTCAGCCGGGGAAACTTCTTTTTTCATAGCTTCCTTTTCTTCTAATTTCTTTTTAACTTCAAAAGGATGATAAAAATGGACCTTTATTAGCAACCCCAGATAACTACTAGTTCTCACTGAACTAAGAAAAAGCTGAATTAATATAAAATTGCTCTTACTGCATTAAGGCTAAATTCATGTTTCGGGACTCTCCCGTAAATCAGCCAGTCCTTAAAGCTAAGATATGAAGTCTTTTCTGCCTGGTTAGAGATACTCTTTTCCCTGCCTCTGATGGTGATGATGATGATGATGATGATGATGATGTGTGTGTGTGTATAGCAGATAGAAAGGCTTGTTGAGGGGGTACCAAATGTGAAACTAATTATCTAGAAGTAGCTAATGTAGTGGGATAGGAAAATAAAAAATTATGTCAAAATTTCCAGGGAAAAAACAAGGTGAAAAACCATAAAGAGAAGGTTAAGATCAATGTAACAGAAGAAGTGGGGGTCGGGAGGAAACAGAAAGGAAAAGAAATGCGCAGCACCAGCTTCTAGGAGTAAATACATATAAAGCATTTAGAATGGTGCTCAGTACTCAATTAAGTCTTAGCAATTCATTCATTCATGCAGCAACTAATTATGGATCTGAGTTGTGCCATGAAGGAAAGGGCTATAACAATAAGGTAAAATGATTATTATTACTGTTACTACTACTACTACTACTACTACTACTACTACTACTACTACTACTACTACTAATAATAATAATAATAATAACAGCACTAGGCATAATTCTGGTTGCCAGAGATACAAAAGTGAAACAAAAGAGAGAAAAATAACTACTTTGTGGAGCTTGCATTTTAGTGGTGGGAGGCAAACCATAAACATGATAAATAAATTAATTTACATGAGGAGTTAGAAAGCAGTAAGTGCTACAGAGAAAATAAATAGAACAGAGTCAGGGGGATTAGGAGTGCTGTGGGGCAGCTTTTAAAGTTTTAAATAGAGTGCTGAGCAGTGGGGGCCCACTGAGAAGGTGACTGAGCAAAGGCTGGAAGAGATTTGGGGAGTGAGTGTTCCTGGCAGAGGAGACAGTCAGCCCGAGGATGGCTGGTTCCTGGTTGTCTAGGCTCCTGTTACCTTTGCCTTTCAGGATCCAGGCTCATTCTTGATAGCACACCCCACCCTGCCCTCCCTGACTTCCCAGCCCTTCAGCCTGGAAATGGCCGCAACTTTACTGACTGTACCACTAGCCATGACTCCCTGCACTCTTGTAAGGCTCTTTCTTTTTATACATACTCCCTTTGCCCTCAGATTATTCTTTTCAAGCCAACAAGCCAAGGAGGCTTCATTCTATTAGACATTTTTTTTCCCGGTGGAAATTAAGTTTTTTTTATTACAAAAGTAATACGTAATTATTGTTTTTTAAAAATCCAACAATTTAGATAAATAAGCAGAAAGGGAAGTTTCCTGTTAAGCCTCTTTGTCCTTTTCCTTCCTCTGTCATCAATGATTGTTATTGTTAAAGAGAAAACAGACCAAAAATGGTGTCACTTGTGCTAAATAAAGCCCAGGATACCAAATCTGACTTACTACCTGCCTCTACTGCAGTTTCCACCTTCCCCAGAAATGCAATCTTAATCAGCCAGTTTGGAATTTTCTGGTCAGCACCAAGGAGGTAATCTGTCATGTGGGCCCTTCTTTATATACTCTCAACCCTAGAAAAAGAAGAGGCAATCTGTGTGGCAAAGACCCCTGCAGCTCCCTTCCCCTCAAAAAGAAGATGTCCTGGCCCCAAATAACCTCTCCTTTTTCCCTTTTGCTAATGAGGTCCCTGCCCCATCCTTCTGTTTATAAAAGCCTCCCATTTTGTTCTGTTCCTTAGACAGCCCTCCCAGTTGTTAGACAGGATGCTGTTGAAAAATGCTGGTTAGAGGTTCAAATTTGCTGGACTGAATTTTGTTTATTAGTATATACTGCCAGCCTCTTTTCTGTGCATATATATTTAATAATTGACATACTTTTAAAAACAAAACAAGGCACTATTTTATATATAACATGATTTTTCCCACTTCACAGTATATTATGATCATTGTTGGCAGAACATATACAGAAATACCACATCCTTTTATTTTTTTGTTTAACTTAAGATGTTTAATACAGAGTTCTGGGCTAGGTAAATGTTTATTGTTTTAACGATAAAATATTTGTTAAAATAGTAAACTGATTAGAATGTAAATCTTAAATAAGTAGCAGTTAAGTCTGTTAATGGAATAAGTGATTAGAACGTGAAATCTTTAGGAAATGTTGAAGTGAGTCTAGTAGCTGGCAAAAACACTGATTCTAATCTACAGATATTTGAAGCTACAGCTTAGAATCAGTTTGGTTTTGTGTTCCAGGCAAGACTTTAAGGTTGCTGTGAGAGGTTTCATCCCCCCTCTCAGCCTAATTTCTGACTGTCAAATAACATGTTAAGCCTCTTATATAATATATGGGTTGGTTTTTATTTTGCCTGAGAGCCTCACATGGATGTTTCTGGGAGCAGATACTTAGATGTGAAAGTCTACCTTTCGAAGTGTGAGCTCCTGGGTCCCCAAAGTGATTGTGGCTTATATCTATGAGATATTTGGTTCACTGATCCATTCGAGTAGTTAGGTCATCAATCCGGGGATGGAACACAGCATGCTATCAAGGGGGTTTTAGAATCCTTGTGATATTAACTTTGACCACTTTTTATTACACCAAAAAACTGCAGTTGCCAATATAGTTGGGGTGATTGATAAACAAAAGGGAAAGATGTATTTCTGAAAGAATTTCTCAAATTGAAGCCTGGCATTGGCAGGCAGTGTATGAGCCATGATCCCTTTCAATAATAAATTCCAATAATACTTGGAAAAGTTAATGGGCAATTATTACTGGTTGAATGAAGGAGGAAGGAGGTCAGGATGGTTTAATGTGAGTGAGATACACCCCAGAAGCATGCTTATAAATAAGTAGTTAATAGTCAATAAATTCATTCCAATACAAGAAGATTTAGGGGAAATGATCTACCTAGTGTTTTCATCCTAAAAGGATAATTCACTGTTTCCCTAGAATTGCTGAGTTTAACAGATTGAAATCTTTACTCTTCTCTATAACATCCTTAGTTTTAACTCTGCTAATTTTTTTTCACATGAAAACAGCCTTTAAGCAAGATGATCTCTTTTGATTAAATTAAATTAAAATGAAGAGAGAAAAAACTTTCATTAAGAAACATTTGTAGTGGGAAGCTAAAACCAGAGGTTGAAGATACTTGTAGATGGTATAACCCAAAGAGAAAAGAAATATTTACAGTCACATTTTCAATTCTTCCTAAACTCATTAAAACCACACATTTTCATTCAGGCAAGCTCAAGATTATAAGTAACTTTAATTACCTTTATTCTCCTTTTTCATTATTTCAGTTATAAACATTTCTTTTACTTTTTGGCATAAAGACTCCTTATCTACTTCAGCATTGATTTTTATCAAAATGTTTTCTGGCTCTGTAAACCATTGTTCCAACAAAGGCCAGTTATCCAAGAAGCCTATAATCCTGCAAAACCCAAATATTATGTGAATATCACATATTGACTGAAATAACAGAGTAACATTAAGCATGACTTATCTGATGTACATAATGAAAAAAATAAAAGCAACTTTAAGAAATCTACAGGCAATGGAATATTATCTATTTTAAAGATATCATTTAATGCCATCACGCCATATATTGTTAGATATATGAAAGAATAAGAGAAGATTTGAAAATTCTACCATTTTAGGAAACCTTTGGTGTGGGTTCTTGAAGTGAAAATCTAAGGCGACACCACCTACACTCATAGTAGACTAACTCTGAGCATCGTTCTGGGGGTAGGTACAGGCTGTGTCATCTACTTTTTTCTTAGAGTAAAAGTTGAAAAGAATTTTGCATAAGTATAGATGGTTCTGACTTAATTGTTTTACTCAAATATACTTTTGGAATGATTTTTTGAAACTTTCCTGCCTTCCGAGAGTAGATAGGCTTAATGTAACTCAAATTCCTCTTCCCTAGCTTACTTCATATTTTTTGACTTCTCAGGATTTCAAAAAATTGTCTAATTTTGTCTGATATTTTTTCCAATGAGCAAATTGCACACAACCAAAAGAATATGTGCTTTTTTTTTTAAGCATAAGTTCATTTTAGTAAAACAGAAGTAGTTTTAGAACGATGCTCTCTAGCCTGATGTCTAGCTCTTTGAAATTCCACAATCTTCACTGGCATTTGCTGAAGGAGGGCTGAATTAGGAGTCTACATAATGAACTTGTAAGTTCATGTAACCATAAAGGGAAATGCTGCTTGATTTAATTCTTTTCTCCCCAGACTATGATGACTTATGCTCTGAGTATAAAAGTTAGCACATAAATATTTCATTCAACATCAAAGCTACTTAGTTTTGCTTTACCTGGAAAAGACTGAATGCTAGGAAATACATTTTTATTCTAGACCTGGTGATTCCAAAGTGACTAGTTGTCAGTCTGTTCAAAGGGTAAGAAACAAGAAGCAGGACATGGAGTTTTAAACTAACCTGTGCTGTATTTGGTCTCTTAAATTCTGGTCCTCACCCGTATCTTGGTTTCTAGCGGCTACACGTTGATTGATATTTTCGTGAGGAGTTTCACTTGAAATTTCTTCAGCTATGATATGGAAATTACTTAATTAGATAATTTGCTAAACCAGTCAAAGTTCCAGTAGCACTGCTAAAATGAACTGATGCAAGAAAGCCAAATAGGCATGACCCTGCCTTTGGTCCAATATTAATTACAATGTTTAACAAGATGTTGAAAGAGTATAGTTTTGGGATCAGAATTCAAATTTCCCTTGGCAATTGGGGGAAATGAGATAAAATACAACATTAAAGAAGAGCTGTAGTTTCAATGTAGATGATCTCAGGATTAATTATGATGAGATGAGGATAAAAATGATGGGTCATCAGTAATAACAAACTAGGAAACAATTAGAAAATCAACACTACAGTGTAAAAGTTAAGAATGAAAAAAATAGGGTGGTCATAAAGTCAAATATGTGTAAAAGCTATTTGTCAATTTTACGTTGCAATAGATAAAGTAATTTATCTTTCTAGACTTTATGATTTTTCCCTGTAGAACAGATATGAAGGAATATACCACAACACACCAAAAACAACTCCTCTGACTGAGTCCTATTTGGGATTAATGTACAAAGCCCAGAATACAATGAATTCAGAATAAACAGAAAATCATAAAGAGGAAAAGAAAACCTTGAACTGGATTAAAAGGCATTAGAATTCCTCTGCCAATGCAAGAGAACATTGAAGAAAAAATTAAAAGTGTTCAAGAAAATGAAGGACCCTCACAGGATACAGCCATCAATTGTTCTCCATCTACATTCATGATAGAAAATGAGGAAATTAATTTGGAATACAGAATATGCTTTTAAGTTATTCATAAAACCCAAAGATTACTGACAGCAATGGGTGACTGAAGAAGATGTGGAGACTCTTCTCAGGAGATGCTATCATATACCATTTCATGGTCACTATCTTCTTTGTCAAAGACCAGCACATGGATCAGTCTTCCTCTCTCCCCAAACCGCACCTAAGCATCGGCCCCTTCCCCTCCTCTCCACTTCCGGCCCTCACTAACATGGCCACATCCTGGGTTTTGTGATCCCCTGGAATGGCTTCATCTCTGGAATGGCTCTAACCCTGCAATCTTAATGACCTACACTCATATCGTTTGTCCTTCCAGCACTCCTGTCCAGCTGATGAATCTCTGCAACATCATCCAGTCCCTTAAATTCCTACATCTTTTCCCCCAAATTTACCAGCATTGTTCTGACTTCACTTTATTTTCTAGCAAACCTTAGTTGCATGGTTGAAGACTTCAACTTCTCTCCCTCATCTGACAACTTCAGTTTGTGTCCTTCTGCTACACCAGCCTTAGATGATATTCGTCTTTCTTTCTAAGGCTACACTTATACTGGTAGATCGAAAGAAAATACACAACCTTGTGACCTGTAACCTCACTAATTCTCTGGCTCAAAAATCAGCTGGGCTTTTTCATACATATATGCACCCTTTCCTAAAACAGAGAGAGATATAGAAAGAATACTAAAATAATAATGATAATAAATATCCTGTCCAATGGCTCTTTCCTTTCTTTCAGAGACAAGCTTCTTGAAAGTTATCTCCACTCATGCTCCCCACCTCCCCACCTCCTGTTCGCATCTTGGGCCACAGCAATCCAACTTTCTCTGTCCTCCTCTCCGTTGAAGCAGCTCTCATTCTAGTCATCAAGACATTAAGGCCAATGGACTTTAGTACACACTTCCCTCCTAACATCTAGACCCATTTATAGAACTGTTCTCTGAACACCTTAGCTTAAAAGTCCCACAGGTACCAGGTACTTCAAGCTCAACACGTCATGTGTTTCTTTCCATATCCTCTAAGTGAATGATATCATCATTCAAAAAGCTGTGTGAGTCAGAAGCTAGAAGTCATCCTGTTGTCCCTGTACGACATCTCCCATCCCAACTGATCAGGAAGTTCAGTAGTTTACCCCCTAAATATTGCTTGAAGCTGACTCTTTTTACCTGGCCTCTATAGCTGTCTCAGTGCCTCTGTTTCTTTTCAGGTGGTAATAGTTTTATAACTCATTTCATCGCTTCCAATCTCACTCCCTTTCCAATGCATCTTCCACAATGCAGCTAGAATGACCACTATGAAAAGTACATCCAATAGCATTTACTCTCAGCTTTAATAGAATTTAGTGACTTCACATGGCTTCAGGATAAAGTTCAAACAGCTTAACTTGGGGCAAGACTCTTCCACTGGCCCCTGCCGACCCTCCAGGCTCATTTCTGCCACTCCTCCATACCCCATTGCCTCTCAAACCTACTGATAATCTTGCTTCTCTCTAGACAGACCCTGCTTACCTCTAAGCCTGGCAGACTCCCTCTACCTTCCTCCCTATGATGGCTGGTAAATATCTTCCCAGTCTGGGCTCACCTCCTGTAGCATAGAAATGACTATAGAATAACAACCAGTTTACTTTTGATTCTTCTCCCACTACACTGTAAACTACTTGAGGACAGAGACTTGTCCTTCATTTCTGTTTTATCAGTTCCTGGAATGTTATAAATGTTAGGTAAATATTTACTAGGGGTGCCATTTTAGCTCCCATCACTCTATAACAGTGTTATCCAATGAACTAAGATGATGGAAGCCTGTACTGGTGCTGTCCAGTACAGTAGTCACTAGCCACATATGTACATGAGATGTGGCCAGTGTGATGTACGAAATGAAAATTTTTATTGAGGTACAGTTGATTTACAATGTTCTGTTAGTTTGAATTTTTAATTTATTAATTTAAAATAATTTAAATAGCCACGTGTGGCTAATGGCTGCCATGTTGGACACACAACTCTATACTGTAACCCTTTGGCTCCTTAATTACACTTTCCACTAAACTCTTGATGGCAGGATCCATTTCTTCTTTATTACTCTGTCACCAGTGCCTATCACAGTGTTCTGGTATTCAGCAAGCATGCAATAAATAATAAATGAATATGTGAATGAAGCAGATATTTTAAAAGGATAGAGTTCCATCTGTCTAAAATGGTTTAGGTGGGGTCTTGCTTAAGATGAGGAGAGTAAACTGGCAAAGTGATCTTTCAATGCCATTCAAACTTTACATACTAAGAAAGAAAAATCTAAAGAAATGAAAGAATCACACATTTTCTTAACTTAAAATTTTCTTAACTTAAAATTTTCAAAGTCAAGGATATATTTAGCTTATTCAGTTCTGACCAAAGCAAGTAAGAACTATACAATCAATGATTTCATACTAGTTTTTATGATTTAGAAGAACCTAATCTAGTAGTTGGCTCAGTTCACCTCAGACCTAGAAATATACAATTAGAAATACATATAAAAGGAAAAAAATCACATCATGCTTTAATACCAATTTCTGAGGATAGAGAAATAAGATTATTTATGTGTACATGTGTGAAAAACTTGACTAAAAAAGGCATTCTCCATGAGTAGTGAAGAAAGGGCATTTTTGAGACTAATTTTCAGTCAAGGGTCTAGAAATAAGAAATTAAACTATTTAGAGGCTAACATCAGTTTTGATAAATTTGCCAGAATCATTTGTCATGTAACTCTGAGAAGGAATCGAAAGAACACAAGTTGGATTGAGTTTCCTTAAAAAATTATTGCCATTGGTTTCCTTCGATTTTGAAACACACAATAAATGCCTCCTATGGATCATCAAGAGTGGAGGCAGGAGGAAGCCCTTGCAGGTTATAATCAGCTTTCAGGGACCCTCTCACCCTCAGGTCTTTGTGTGTCCTTAATAACTTGTCAAACTTGTCATTATCTTGAAAGCGAGTCAGACTGATTTGAGCTCGGGGCCCTGCTCTGCCACCAGATGGTCATGATTGGCAGTGCTCTTCTCCAGGCCTCAGACATCCCTGAACAGGAAGAGGGAGTTGGCTGGACAAGCAGAATCATCACGACTGTCTGCAGAGCTCCTCCTCCCTTGTATGAAGAGTAGTAAATTCTCTCTTTTGAGACTGGATGGACAGCATCCAGTTAAAACTACTGGGCTCAGCGGCTGAAGTAATATCTAATGATTTTGTCATTTTACTTAGGTAAACAATGAGAGGAAGACCTCAAAATTATACTAACAAAATAAGGTAGAATGTGACCTTGGACAAGTCAAGTGTTCATGCTTTAAATTTCCACCTATAAATAAAGGCACTGGGATAGATGATGGTCCCCAAGTCTCTCCTGACTCTGAATGTCATTGTATTAGTAGTAACAGCAAAAATAAAAGAATGATGTTACCATTTGTTAAAAGGCAGTTTTCTAAAAAGGTAAAATCAAGACTCTCAAATGTAAAATGACATTGTCTAATTCTTCAATTAACAAGGGACCTAGTAAGATGTTACAACTAGTTCAAATGAAGATCTAAAACACATATTTACAGACAGGAATGCTGAAAAAGATGGTCATAGATGGAAAACTGGTTAGTATGCATAAAGCAATGTAATATTTGGAATCATCTTTTCGAAGTATAGAAATTAATTGTATCTTGACTGAATAAAATTCATTTGCATGTTTATGAACAAGAATCATTTGAATTACTATCAGTTCCCTAAAATTTATAGACTTATAAAAGAGCCCAGTCAAAGTCAATGCAAAGCAGAGACTCCTGTGAAACCAGATCCTCCTACGGATCCAACAGACAATACTCAGCTGTCTATTGAAAGGATGTCCAATAATCTTTAGCTCATTTCAAAGTCTTCCACTATTTTTCCTGATTTATTTATTACATGCTTAGCATCATGCACCAGATTCTATCCTAAGTGTTGAACATTTATCTCATTTAATACCTGTGATATTGTGATATATAAGAAATATATATTTGGTCTTCATCTCTGGCTCCTGATACAGAGCTTTGAAAACCTTTGCAATTTTCTGAGTGACAGAGGTAAGAGGAGCATTTTTTGTTATTCATAATAAGCCCCTTTCAATCTTATCTGAGTTTATGCCAAAGAGGTGAATCTTGGAGGGTGGAGCCCCATTGCCTCAGAACCCAAATGCCTAGAGGGCTGGAACTTCCAGTCCTACCCCCTGATCTCTAGGGAGAGGAGAGGGGCTAGAGACTGGTCATCAATGCTCAATGATTCAGTCAGTCATGCCTACATAATGGAACCTCCATAAAAACTCTAAAGAAGGGGTTCAGAGAGCTTCTGGGTTGGTGAATGCATCCACATGCCAGGAGTGTGGCACACCCCAAACTCCATGGGGACAGAGGCTCCTGAGCTTGAGACTTTTCCAGACTTTGCACCATGTACCTCTCCATCTGGCTATTCATTTGTATCTTCTATGGCATCCTTTATAATACAACAGTAATAGTAACTGGTTTGCTATAAGTCATTATAGCAAATCATCAGATCTGAGGAGGGGTCATGGAAACCCGCAATTTGTAGCCAAGTCAGACAGAAGTCAGGGTAACCTGGGGATCCAGTACTGGAGACAGGCATCTGAAGTGGGGAGAAGTCTTGTGGAACTGAACCCTTAAACTGTGAAAGTCTGTGATAACTCTGGGTAATCAGTGCCAGAACTTGCCAGAATTGAATTAAATTGTAGGACACCCAGCTGGTGTTTTCTGAGAATCAGAGAACTGGGTAGTGTGGAAAACCCACACATTTGGTGTCAGAAGTGTTGTAAGTAAAGAAACAGTTTTCCTTTAATATGCACAACATCACAATGAGGCATTCTATGATATAGGTTGTGAAACAGAGGTTTAGAAAAATGAGGTGCCTTGTCCAAGGTCAAATATCTCATAACCTGGAAAGCCAGGGATCAAGAATATGTGCTTTTACATATTTACATAATTAATTTGTGGAATAAAGTAATATTTTCATTTCAACAATGAAAAGAGGTTAAATAAATCATGAATTTTGGTAAGACTATTCAACCCCACTATGTGAGAACTTCCGCCAACTGACACCTGCTCCTCAGAGTTAATACACAATCCGTGGGGAGGATGTTCCCAGACCCTTGCTTGCAGCACCAATGTGGTTAATGAACTTCATTAGGGCGACACACCGAGAACTACTAGATAGCCATAGGATTCATGCAAGTCTCAAAAAGGGCTCATCTATGCCAGGGGAGCAGCCAAGTTGATGGGAGGGTTCAGTGACATGCTGGCAGTCAGCAGGGAATTCTCCACTAGTCCCAGGCTTGGGCTCCGGTGCTGAACACGGATAGAGCAGGAGGCAACTGTGCTGTACTAGATAATTCTTTGGAAGTCTGAAATGCATTCTTCAAGAAATTGGAACATTCACTGTTTCAGTCAAAGAAAAACAAAGAGCTTTGCATTATTTAAAAAAATATTTAAAAAAAAGAAGAAAAAGTGTCCAGCTTACCCATGATGTCATTCATGCGATTCAGTGAGAAGTTGTCTGAAATGTCTAACAACATGACAAAATCAAAGGCAGAAGGGGGAAGAGGCACTTCTCTGGAAGTCGTAGGGTCAACAGCCAGTGTGGATATTTGTAATTTCTTTCCCTCCATTTCTATGAGGTGTCTGTTGCAGCCTGTGAGCGCCTCCTCCAGGAGCTTTGCTTGGTTTAATGTCATGGGAAAACCATCAAGGATCCAGCCTTTATATTCAGGTATCTGACTAAATTAGAAAAGGACAAACCATTAAAATTTTGATAGAACAAGTATCTTAGAAATAAGAATACAATGAATCTTGCCTTATCTTTCTTTTAATTCCACAGTAACCTCATTCTGCAGGAATTTTATTTCTTTATGGCTAAAATTGGGTTTAGTAATGTACCACAAACACTCCCTTGCTCAGAATCCTTCTGTGGGTCCCTGCTGCCCTCCAAATCTATTCCAGAAGCCATAACATGGTATTTTAAAACGAACTGGACTTCGGTGCAGCCACTATGGAAAAACAGTATGGGGAGTTCTCAAATTAAAAATAGAATTACCATATGATTCAGCAATTCCACTCCAGAGCTTAGGAAAGCATCCTGCATAGAATGGGTTTGCTGATTCATTGGCCTCAGATGAAGAGGACAAATTTCTTGAGCACTTTACCAGGTTGGGGGGACCTCTTCCCCCACCTCCAGTCTCAGGAGCTACTTCAGAGGGTGGAGGAGGTCAGGGCCACACTGCTCTGCCACAGTGCGAGGACACCAGAGGACAGGGAGTGAGGAGACCTAGGCTTTGGCTCTGGCTACACCGCTAACCAGCTATGTGACTGGACTGCAGGACTGAACTGCTATGTGCCCTCCTTTCCTCACTGGAAAAGGATGCATTTGGACTAATTGAAAGGATGTCAAACTGATGACAGTCCTCTAAAGGTGCCTC
Organism: Camelus ferus; assembly: GCF_009834535.1. NCBI lineage: Eukaryota > Metazoa > Chordata > Mammalia > Artiodactyla > Camelidae > Camelus > Camelus ferus. Next base: position 24,735,521 of record NC_045698.1, on the reverse strand, counting down.
AGGGCAAAGGGGATGGCGGTGGCAGTGGTGGGAGAGCAGCAGACTTCAGAGGGTGGGGTGTGGATGCTCTAACATCACTGAAACCAAAGGTAAGAGCTGCTTTATAGCTAATGCTTTTCATATACAATTTTCTTTGAACAAGGAGTCCTATGGCTCAAACATGCTTTATTCCAGTTCTGAGAAATGTTGCAGCTATTAGCACGAGATCCCTTCCAGGTTGGAGGATAGCATCCCTGCGGCCTGGTTTCTTCGCCGTTGTATTCAAAGAGTCATCAGTCCAAGATACATCACAACCGAGAGGCAACTTAAATCTTTAATGAGGTCTCTTAAAAAAACTGTAAAGGAGGGCTCCTCCATTCCAGAGGCACAGTAAAACTCCTCTAAAACCTCTTTTCCTCACATCTCTCAGCCTTAATGTTTCCCACGCAGCACAGCTACCCTAATTCCCTCCTCCACTCTAAGCTCTGCCGAAGTCATTCACAGTAACATTTTGATTCTTTTTTTCCATTCTGCTCAAACCTATCTCTTTAGTATATGGATCAACCAAGCCTCTATGGCTTTTAATTTCTTTTCTCTATTGCAAAGGAGGGCAAGGAAATCCTTTAATTCTCATTAAAGAAGGAGAGAAAAGGCTACAAAATTATACCTATTTTGATTTTCTTCTTCCCCCCACCACACATCATCTCTGGGCTGTGCATATATGTTATTCTTTGCCTGTGCAACCCCTGCTTCTCACTGCCTTCCTGCCCAGCACTGCCCAGCCTTTGGATCCCTGGGGTCACTCCATCCTCCTGAGACACAAAATGGGGAATCTCACTGGCCCATGACCACACAGGTAGGGTCTCTCCTCTCCATCATGTCCCTCAGTTTTTCCAAGTACCTAATTTCTCCTTGAACTCCCCCCACAGAATAGAACTTAACCTGAATTCACATCTGAGTGAATGAAGTCAAGGTTGGTAAAGGGGTGAGAGTGAAACACAGGCATCGAAATCACAAAACATATCTTTATCCTGCTGTATGTTTTCTCATGTAGATGAGTGGCATACATTAGACACTAAATTTAAAAAATATTTCTCTATTATTCTTTACACTGCTCTATCTGAGAAAGAACATTTTAAATAGATACAAAGAAGAAAAGTGTGACACGTACTTAATAGCATTTACCATGATGCTGACGAGCAACACATCAGATACGCACTTTCCCTTCTTCAGCAACCTTTCTGACTTCGCACCAAGCTGAGCACGCACAGTGAACTGTGAAGATAAACAATGAGTGGTAGAGAACAGCTCATTTAAAAGTCGTATTCTGAGTATTTGGAGGGGAAAAAAGTTAAATGGTCACGTCCCGTGAAGACATCAATCGTTTAGCACAGTTCTGGAATCGACCAAGCATTAGGGGAAAATGCGTATGCGGGTTTGGAGGTCCCTCCTCTGGCTCCCTTCCTTCCAAGATCCTCCTCTTTAATTTTCAGCCAAATTTCATACTCTAATATCTTAAATCATAGAGATTGGGGCTTTCTGCTTGAGTGCTAGACACTTGTGCCAGGCAGACGGCGCATGCCCTCTGGCATAACCTGTAAGTCTGGCTTTGGTCCACTGAAGTTCTCTTCTGTCAGATCACACACATTTTCCACCTAGTTTCTGCTGTTTGCTTTTCTGCTGCCTGCTTTTGGCCCTCAGATACTTAGCTTCTCTGCTTGCCCAGCATTTATGTTGTTATCTGTAGGAGGGCTAGTCTAATAAAGCTACTCCAGGTCAACAGGAACATTCGTCTCGGCGGTTGTTAACTCAGCCACCAGCGGGAGCATTTTATGTCACATGACATTATGTCTCTACTGAAAACCCTGCAGAGCCTCCCCTTTTCACCCCAAATGTCCTAACCATTGCAGCATGAGGCCCTGGTGAACCTGATTCTTCTTCCGTCCCATCCATCCTCTCACCTCATCCCTTCCTCTTCTCCCACCTTGGGGACCAACCACCTTTCTGCCTCAAGGCTCTCATCCTGAAATGCTGCCCTGGATCCATTGGCTGCTTTGCTCAGTTTTTCAGTCTGCTTAAATCTCACTCTCTCAATGTAATCTCCCTCACTCTACTTTTTCTTTTCTGACGACATCATCACCATTTAATGGGTCATATAATTCATTTATTTGTGTGTTTATGGTTTATTATCTGTCTCCCTCTTTCAGAATGTAAACTCCATAAATTCCAGGAGACCTATCTTTATTGTTCATCACTGATAAACCACCCCGACCCTGAATTACAACAATGCATGGAACATACTATGCCTTTTGAATTGAATTGAATTGAATTGAATTGAATATGGAATTTGGGGAACCCCCTAACTCAATAAATGTAAGTATTAAAATATACTTAGCTTTTCTTCTAATTTATACCTCAATACAGAGTAAAAATTATAAGTCCCCCTTTATCACTGTCTCTAAAACCATTTCTCTCCCCATAGGTCATCATGTGTACAATTTGGCGTGTTTTCTTTTAAAACTTTTTCTAACTTTAAGCAGTTTTGAAATTTAAAATATTACAAAATTGTCTTCCTTGATGAAACACATAAAAGTAATCAAATATACTTTTATTTAGTTTCATTCAATATAATTCCACTTGATTAATCTGACCATTCTATTTGATGACAAAAAAATGTTTCCATATACAGTAAAGCAATATTTCCAATATATATGGAAATATTATTTTCCACGAGAAGCAATAGTCAGTAAATTGTTGTAAACATTTCAGAGATCAATAAAAAATTCTGTAGAGTCATCAATAAGTCTAAGAATAAATTCTGGCAAAAACTCTTTAAAGGTAAAGAGATTGTGAAAGGAAATAAAAGTCATAAATTAAGTGGTAAAGAAAAACACATAAATATAAATTTGGTATTAAGTCTAAAATTTTTAGAAGCATGTGTTTACTTTTTTACCTGGCAGAACTGAGAGCAATTTTGACAGCTTTAGCTATAAAGAGTATTAAGAAAATAAAAAATATTAAGTAAAGACAAATTTATCTAATATTTTACCACTAGATTTATTTTAAACCAAAGAGGAGCACATCGCTATTTCATTTCATTTCATTTGCAGACAAAACCAAAAGACACTTAGACAAACCTAACACATTTCAGTATATGAGTAGCCAAATTAGATTATAGTACTTACTTCAGAGAAACTATCACTTGCTATGACTTCTTCAGCTTTTGGTGATTTTTTAGTATTGGTACCTAGTAACAGGAAAAGTGATAAGAACATACTCTGGTATTTAGAACTAACATCCATGTTAGTATCTAACTGTCTATGGCTTTGGACATACAGGATACTGGATTCAGCTATGCCTGAGACACTCAGAAGAAGGAAGTAACAGGATCACCGCAGCATGGTTTTCACCTTCGCTGCACAACATTAAAGTCCTAGACACTGTATGGCATCGGGTTTTCTCCTCTCTTCCTCCCAGCATGGCTCACTCATAACAATATCATTAGAAATACTTTAATACAGTTTGGGTTTTCTTTCAGAAAGACAAGACAAGATCTCAAGAAAAGTCATTAAAATGTTAATTTGTTACATTTTGACTTAACTGTATCATCAAATTATAGGTAATAAAGATGTCTGAAACTGGAAAGCTCTAGAAGTTGGAGGGATTTTTAGTTAAATTCTATGGGAAAAAATAAGTTTTCAGAGTCTGTTTATAATTAACTGAACTTTTGTAATAGAATATGTCATAAAATATTTATGATAGTTTAAAAAATCAATTAAAATTATCTTGTAAGAAACAAATAACTGAAATAAGGAACAGGTTATATCCTCTTAAAAGGTGGGAAACTTGACTGCTCTGGAAGAGATGCCTGCTCATAATGACTGTACACTAAGTCCAATGGTGATGGCACAGGAGGGTTTTATGCCAGAATACAAGACAGCTATTGAATATGGTAAAGCCTTACTAGCACAAGTAGAAAAGATACTTAAGACTTAAAATTGTTTTCTCTCAATGGCTCTACCAAGGATCTGAAAGACTAAAAGCTCAGATCCCAAGGGGAGATAACTTTTCCTTGGGTTTGGGAAGCTTGGTTCTATTTGCCTTGCCCAAGGCTGGGAATAAACATATTTATCTAAGGGACCACTGTTCAGGTGGGTGAAAGAGGCAGATGGCAGCTCCCCCAGTGTGGTGAACAAAGCAGCAGCATGAGCACGGCAGTGCTCACCCAGAGCCGCAAAGTGAGAAGAAACAATAAGCCACTGTCTCCCTGCCAAGCGGGGAAGAGTGACGATGATTTACCCTGAGCTGTTTTCAAAAACCACAACAAAACTGAGCAACTACTTGAAGGAGTGTGAGAAGATTCCTTTGAAACTTTCATCTCTTTTCCCCAGTTGTAGACAGTGGTCAGGGATGTCTGTGTTTATCTTGCTGTCTGTCACATGACCATGTAGACAACCACGCAACCCACCCACCCCCACCCCGTCTCTCCTTTCTTTCCCTGAAAGTTTATTTATCCTCACATCCATGTGCTCTTACTCTTTGTCTATCTGTCTCTCTTGTGTAAATGATGGATGATTTGTTTTGATAGCTTACTTACCAAGTCTGATTTTATCTTCTGTTTCTGATAATAGTTCAGCTGAAAATACAGTATGCAGATCCTTTGGGGAGAAAACACACACACATGGACACACAGGGAAAGATGTATCATTGTCATACTTCGGTAACATTTTAAATTTTATTCCTATAAGTAAGGTTTGAGAAAAATAGACTATTTCATCTAAAACATTAATGATATTAAGAACTGAGTGAGTTCTGGAAACAACAAAATCTGATGATAACTGGGCACAAAGCTGGCCCACCACCTGGGATGGCCCACCACCTGGGATGGCCCACCCAGACAAGCTGGCAGGGAAGGTTGGAATTTCCCTCTTTTTATATAAGTACCCACGTAATATCCTCCATGTTGCCTCTGGGCCCATAAAACTTAAAATATTTACTCTCTGGTCCTTTACAGAAAAGTTTGCCAACCCTTGGTCTAGAAGAACTTTTACATGTCATCCAGCTGGAAATCTCCAACATACAAGGTGCAGAAAAGCAGGCTAAAATCACACTTGCCTGGCTTTCTTTACCAGGCTTCTGCTGAACTGGTAGAGCCTTTTCTTCAGCTATTTGCTTCTGTTGTGCAACCTCACTGACCTTTTCATTGTTGTGAAATGCTTGGATAGCTTCTCGGACAAGAGTGTCAATAGAAAGTACCTGAATAGGAAAGTCTAAAATACAAAAGACAGTTTTACTTATAGCTTTTCATTTAGGAAATTGACATCATTATTCTTCTGTGCTGGCTTCACCCTTTGAACACTCTCTTTATAATTCTTTAGAAATGTCTTTTGGATCAGGATGCCTTTCTTTTTTCACTATTGTGGTAAAATTCACATAACATAAAATCAACCATTTTAATCATTCTAAAAGATACAATTCAGTGATATTTAGGTCATTCACAATGTTGTCCAATCACTACCACCATCTTTTTCCAGGAAATTTTCATCATTCCAAAGGAAACCTTGTACCCATTAAGCAGTCAAGCCCTATCTCCCTACCCCTGCCCCTGGCCAACAACTCATTTGCTTTCTGTCTATGGATTTGCCTAGTCTAGATACTTCATATCCATGCAGTCATGCTATATGTGACCTTCTGTGTTTGATTCCTTTCATTTAATATAATGTTTTCAAAGTCCATCCATGTTGTAGCATATAAGAGTACTTCATTCCTTTATGGCTGAATAATATTCCACTGTATGGATATATCACTCATCAATGCATCAGGTGATGGACATTTGGATTGTTTCCACCTTTTGTATATTATTGATAGTGCTGCTATGAATATTACTGTACAAGGTTTTTTGAACCCCATTTTCAGTCCTTTTGGGCATATACCGGTGGTGGAATTGCTGGAGTCATATGGTAATACTTTATTTAACTTGTTAAGGAATCACCAACTACTTTCCATAGTGGCTACACCATTTTATATTCCCACCAGCAATGTGTGAGAGTTCCAGCTTCTCTATATCCTCACTAACATTTGCTGTTTTCTATTTAAAAAAAAAATCATACCCATCCTAATGGGTGTGGAGTGATATCTCACTGGGCTTTGTAAGGCTGCTTTTTAAGGAGATGTTTTTAACATCTCAACAATGCCCTACCCTTCTCTGCCTTGGACTGTAATAAGATGGACTGGCCTTAGTGCAAATTTTGAGTTTTCCAATGAAAACAGTAATAGGTAAGTATTATTGAAGACAAACTAATTAAACAGATGGAAGTCTGTGATTTTGCTTCTAACTGGAAGAGCTTCTACAGAAAAAGCCAAAGGCTTAATAAAGAGAGGGAACTCAATCAATGTGAAGAATTAAAACACTTACAATTTTAAGCGGATTTCTTTTGTATTTGTGACAAGTTACTACTTTCCTACTTCATCTACTGGTAAAGTAAGTAAAATCTGTAAGTTTAAGACTTGTTATTTCTCTATACTGTGCATCATCATTATATAGCATGCTCATACATCCCGCTTTCCCTGGTACAGCTGTGGTTTATGACTCTATACTCCTAAAAGTGTCTGCCTTGGGCATTAAATTATGTGATTACACCATAATAAAATTCTTGATGACACAACTTGCCAATATATTAGCAGATACTTTATGTTTTCTATAGACATAGCCATCTGCAGCTATAGTCATTGGAAATAGAATCCAATAAATAAAATAAATAAATAAGAAATTTTACTTTTTTGTAGAAAGTTTAGAGCAGTAGTTTTTCCACTAAATGTTTTCCCCAACAAGCACCCTTTTATAGCAAATGAAGGTAACTCAGGTACTGTTGATTCAACTTGAGGAGGAAGAGAACTTTCAATTAGTCTGTGAATCACGTGGCCCAATATGCTATTGTTGGAGGGTGGTAAATTATCAACCATTTCTTCTGGTAAGGCCCATTCTCCAACCATGTTCTGCAAAATAATAATGAAACACACAGAACAGAAATATTCTTGAAAGTGGAATTTAAGCATGTAGGAAATATGAAAATTGAAAGTAAATACAAGTTATAGTAAACAAAAGGAAATAAATACTTCAAATAATTATATTACTAAAATGAGTAATCACATGAATAACACTTTCAGATTAGAGAGTGAAAAATGACTTTTTATATAAAAGTAAAAAGGAAAAAACCCTCTAAAACACATAACTTATGAAAACAGGCATATTGAGTTAATTGAGATAAACTCTAAAGCAGATTGAGTATTTAGACACTAAATTGGTATCATCATCAGTAGAGAGATAAAAGACAGTAATGGTTCTTCGGCTCTCCTATGCAAGTACAAAGCTTATTTTAAAATGCTTTAAAGTAAGACAGAAAAAAGAGAAGTTTCATGCCCAATATGGTGTCCTCTCAGTTTACCACGTTTGACTCCCAGTTCCTTCAGGTTTCTTGCTTAAAGGATCAAACAATTAGCAAGAAAAAAAAGAAAAAACTGTATAGATGACAATCTCTGACCACTGTGTAATAAAACTAGAAATCAATTTTAATTTTAAAAATTAAAAACATTCTCTTTGAATGACACTTGGATTAAAGAAAAAATTAAAACTATAAAATATCTGTAAATAATAAATGTATTAAAATGAAACATGTTAAAACAATAGATTTATTAAAAATACAGGATGGGATCAAACTATATTCAGAGGAAAATTCATAGGGCTTTAGCCTAACATGCTTTGATCTAAAATTAAAAAAGAAGGAAAAGAAATGAATTAAGCATTAAAATAGGAAAAAAACCCTTAAAATAATCAAAAAGAACAAGGAGGAAGAAACGCATTACAATGAAAACTGATAAATTAGAGAGCAGAACTATGGAGATACTTTTTATTGATGTATTTCTAGAATTTATCCATACTAATCATAATGAAATTGCTACTAGTTCTGAACAACGGTGAAGATTAGCAAGTATCAATTTTGTAACACAAGAGGAAAGAAGGTAATAACAGATTTTAAGGAGGTTTAAGAATCCTTAAGGAAATAAAATGTACGACTCTACTGTGATAAATCTGAATTTATTAATGTATGGTAAAAATGATATTTTAAAAATGAACAAATGATTAAAATAAATTTAAATGGAATATCTGAAAAGATTAAAGCCATGAAAGACATGAAAACGTTGTCAAAGAACTATACCTAGGAAACTTGAAGACACTGATGGTTAACAGAAAAATTTTCATTGCTTAATTAAACAGAGAATTTACATGTTGTGCAAAGTCTTCTGAAACATGGAAGAAGATAGGAAGCTTTCCAGTTCACTTGGCAAGACTAACAACCCTGACGCCGAAAAGGTGTCAAAGGTAACTGACAAAAACAACATCCAAAAAGAAAACAAAAAGCCATTCTCATTTGGAAATACATTGCAAGAATTATGCATACAATACTGATAAAATCAGTACTCTATTATGAGCCAATAATGAGATTAATTGACATTTTCTACACACTCAGTCTATTCCATATACTGTTGTTTCCATGAATTATCTCACATGCTTCTTACGCAATTCTTACACAAGTATTATTATCATCCCAATTTTGCAGAAGAAAAACCTGAGAATTATAGAAGCTAAGTTATTTTTCCATGGTCACAATAAATAGTAATGCAGAGCCTAGATGAGAACCCAGGCAGGTAGATTCCAGAACATGTGCTCATAACCTCTATACGACATTGAAGTTGTCTCACTATGACAGAGTAAGAGTTATTTCATGAATACAAAGAAAGTTAAATATTAGAAAACCTATTATTATATCACATTAATAGGTTAAAATTAAAAAATGAAAACATATGATCATTTTGACCAATTCAAAATTCATTTCTGATGAGAAAAAAAACTTAAACGAAACAAAACAAACCTCTTAATATGCTATGAATTGAAGATGACTTCCCTAATATTTCCCATATCTTACTAATATGTAATGCCGAACCATTTTTTTCCATTAAAGGCAGGAATAAGAAGAAGATGCTCATCATTAACATGAATGATTCTGGAAGTTCTAACCAATGCAAATAAGATAAAGAAAGAAACAGCATTGTTTCTGGGAGTAACAGGCTGCCATAGAGTTCAGCTCTGGTGCAGAGGCAGCTGCTGTAACCTGAACTTACAGCGCTCCTGGGGTGGCGGCAGTGGGGACAGTTCTCTTGTCAGACTTCGCTGTGATGGTTCTGATCATTTTCCCTGGGAGGCTACCCTTGAGCCTAGTTCTTGAACACACCTACTGATTTACTGAGCTACTCAACATATTTTGAATTTTTTTTTTCTGCTTACTCATCATGAGTCCAGTTTTTTCGCTTGCAATTAAAAAGTTTGACAAAATCATTGTCATTGATGAGAAATATTAGAGAGATTATGCATAGACAGCCTTATAAGTCTACTGAGGAGTGTAAGAAAAATGATTTGAATAAAGGGGAAGTTAGAAAGTTCCAAAATTTCAAGCCATTTCATTCTTCCTCAAATTAATCTCATTTAATATAATGAAGCAAAAGTGCTAGTGCCACTTTTTTTCTTTCCCTTGCAGGGAGATAGCACAAATGGTTCTAAAATTGAAGCAGAAGAAGAAATGTAATGAGTGCAAATATTCACTTAAAAACTTAAAAAGGAAAGTAATAAGGGAATGTTGCCTTACCAGATATTAAAGTACTTAATAAGAACACAGTAATGAAAAGAAAGAGCTGCAGAAACAGCGTATTCAGTGCACAAAAAAATAAATTCTAGAAACAGATCCAAGTATGTGTAAGAATTTAGTGCCTAACAAGGTTGTTTCACATTAGCAGATAAAGAATAGATTGTTTTGCAGCTGGTATTGTCTGGTCTGGTGCCAGAATTTCTGATATGTCAACACAAGAGATAAAGAAATGTTTTTTGAAATAAATAAACAAATAAAACCATATTCATAATAGGTTTTTCTTTTAAATTGGTAGAATTTGTTAGCATATGCATATAATTGTATCTGTCACTTCTATACACCCTACCCTTTAACTGCAAAATTTATTGTTTTAGTTTAATGCCTTTGGTTTTTAACAACTCTGCATAATAATTATATGCAATGCTGAAAATTAGGTAAATATGAAGTTGATTTGCATAATTATTGATTGCATTATAATTAACTATTTGCTTCTGCTTTCATTTACTGGAATTGTTTAAACGTCTAATTAGACAAATGGTAATTATTTTATGTAATGTGACCAATTAGAAAGTAACCAGAGAAATTATGCTATTTTAAAATTAAAAAGGCTATGAGCCACAGGCCAAGGTTAAATGGAAAGTTTCCAATGTTCTAATGATTTTGTGCTGTGCAGTCATTTAATCCATCCTGAAGGAAACAGTCTGGGACTTAAATCAGGTGACCTGGGTTCCGTTAAGAGTTCTCCTATTTACTCATTTTGTACCCTTGTCAATTCCTTCATCTTTGTATGATAATATTACCGATATCATGGGGTTGTTATAAAGATTGAAATGCCTGTGTGGGTGGCCAATGTGACCGCTGACTTTAAATGCTTACTAGCAGTTCTCAGGCTGCTGCTGGAGCACATCACAGCGCCCTACAGGAGGGGTGACGGCCTCCACACGTCTGCCTAACAGGAGAAACCACATTCGGCTTGCACCACAATCAGAAAGGCATGCTTCCTCACAAAGGTGTCAGAATGGAGCCCCCTTCTATCACTGGCTTAGTTGTAGAACGTGGCCAAACACAATGGGACAATGTTGACCATGAAGAGAACTTAATGCTTAGCTTAGGAAAATGACTGAGGCCTGACCCATGGAGAAGAACAGATCAAGGATTTGGCAGAACACACTTTACAGAATCACCTTAAAGATACAGCTGGGAAATTCCTCATCAAGACAGAAGATAAACAGTAGGGAAGGGTAACACATTAGGTTGGAACGAGAATATGGTGAGGCAAAAGGAGGTCAGGAGAACTGGAAAAAGAGGGAAATTAGACCAGAATAAAGGTGACTACTTTAACGACAACAAGCTAAAGTGATTTTACTCCTTTGTTAGTGAAGAGGAACCAGAAATTTTTACCAGATCCCTAATTTACATGCTTGTTATATAAAATTACATTAATTATATGATAAAATTATATAAAATTATAAAATAAAATATATAATTCTTACTCCTTCAGGTATGGTTATAAACAGACATCTGACTATTAGTGTCAAGACTCTGATGCCCAGAGTGGGCAACACTAGGTGAGTACTATCTGGTCCAAACTGTTGCTTTAGTGAGACACTTCTTCCATGTGGATGTGCTCCATAATACTAGCACTTGACGTAATGTGAAGTGTCATGCATCTATAACAAATAATTGTTATCTCTTTAATATTAAAATGCCATCTGTGTGCATTTTTGAAAAGGCATAAGTCCAAGACTCAAGACCCACTAACCCCTAGAGAGTCCACCTCTCCTTGTGAATTCTTGTTGACCCACACACAGAGACCATGAAACACAATAGAGAGTGAACAGCCTCTGCCCTCGGTCACAACCTGTTTCCCAAGACTGTTTTTATTCATTTACCTACATTGAATTTTCCGGAAACTGAATCCAGAATCCCTGGGACCATGGTATCCACCTATCCCTCCTGTCTTCACAGTTTACATAAACCTAACATTCTGCTTTCTGGGCTGGATCCAATATACTCACATGCTTCCCTATATCATGTTGCAGGTACCTCAGGGTTACCTAGGCTTCTGATTCTGGTTCCTTTCAGCCTGTCATATCCTTGTTTTCCTATGGCCTAGTGTGTCAGTTTCCTTGGTTCCCTTGTTAGTAACCATGGCTAAAAACATCATGAGCATTTACAGACAGCATCTACTTGGAAATAGTGTACTTGAATGTGGGCTGAAGTGCACACTTCAAGGGCAAGCCTCAGATCTTCCATGTGTTCAGTCCATTAGATTCCTCCTTGAGTATAACACTGCCCATGTGATTGGATAATGATGCTGGTGAAGCTGCATGGTTTTCCCAACAGATTTTTATTTCTCTCCACATTATTATCCTTGGACCAAAGCAAATGCGCTTTGTTCTCATTTCTGGCCACTTCTAAAGATCCAGACTGGGAATACAGTTTCCTCATCTACTCTTTTAAAGTATGGGAGGCACGGTTCATTTTGATCAACTTAGATAAACAGAATCTGGGTCTCGGGAGATATTCATCAGCACATCAAGTCTGAGTGCCTAACACAACATTCAATAAAAAACATTGGGTTATGTCAATAATACTTAGCAGTGACATTCAAATGTGGCTTTTGTAGAGTGGCGATACTAATCTGAAAGTGCACATGATCCAGTGTTCGTCCTCTTAGATTGCTAGAATTTATCAACATCTGCATGGCCTGAAATGCCCCAGATATTCCCAGTTTGGTAGGCTCCCAGTGTCTCACAATTCAATCATGGATGCATTCAGAAAGAGGCAACAAATGTTTCTTCTCTTAAGACAAAGAAAGAATCTCCTAGGGAATACATCACATTGTTTTTGACATCCGCTGGTTTCCTTGGGCTTTCAATCTTTTTACTTATATATAAAACCCAACAACAGGCAGATTATCTTGATACAGTGGCCAAAGGACTTAAGGTGATTTTAAGAAACAACTCAGGTAGCAACTCCACAAAATAAGGCTATGCCCCTTTTAGAGTATGGCTCACCAAGACATTCAAGCTGCCTTAATTCTGCTTCTAGGATAGCTGGCTTCCTCTTGGTACATCATTCCGCAGGCAGTGAGAAAGATATGACAGTCTGTGATACCAGAAATGTAACTAAGGCTTGTAGTAGCAGCCTCGGGGGTTGCTGCAGCCATTACCAACCCTCAAATGCCAGGGGACATTATCCTTTTATTCATCGTGATGAGCTTCTCTTTAACTATTCAAGAATTCCAGGTCAACCAATGCACCAAATTTCTGAACCCCTGTGAGTGCTCCTCAACCTGCCCAGCTTCTCTTGTAGCACAATTACCACTTGCTCTGTATCTTCTAAGACATTTTTTTACCAGGACCCTCCATAAAAAACACATTTTTTGCATTGTTATCTAGGATTTGTGTGCAACTATATATATATATTTATATATATGTATAAAACAGAAAAAAAAGTTTTATGAAATGCTTATCCTTACTACTTGGTGATGTGCTTTATTTTCTATTGCAGTACACTGCATTGCATTGTATTTCTCTTATTTTGTTGTGTTTCCTTTTTTAAAATAAATAATGGTTGTGATCCAAAAGTTAATTTCATAATCTAGTCTCAGTCCAATATTTGAAAAAACAAACAAAAAAAGGATAATGTATTCAACAAGACATTAGGAATCCTCAGTTCTGATTTCACGTCTTTAAGTACCACCTTGGATTCATCTCTTAAATATCTGCAAATAGGAAGAGGAAACTCTTAACTTTATGCTAATCATGACTCAAACTAGAGAGTTACAGAGTAGATATTTATTTATGAAATATATTTTAAAATAATAACACAATTCTCAGTGCAATTTCTCATAATTGGTAATAATTTGAAGATCCAGCTCACTCACATTTTTAGATCTTATTTGTGTGTTTTTTGAGATTAGTTATGGGTGGCTTATTTTATAGTATCTCAGAAAATAGTTTTTGTACAATTCTGACTTATAATTTTTTTCATGATGTAAATCTTTAAAACGCTTATCAATCATTATTATTACTCAAAATACAATAACATTTCAGGACTTTTGAAAAACAAATCAACTAATGGCTAAATTGTATCCAAAGGAAGTTTTCGCAAGTGGGAGATGAGGTGATTTGTTAACTCAAGCCCGAACAACTTGGGCAGACCTAAATGATGTCTTAATTAGGCACAACTCAATTGCTTAGTTATAATATTCTAATTCACTGGACAATCTACATATTTCTCCTTAAAGTTTTGTGGACATACCTAAGGTGATATCTTCAGCAGTTACTGAAAAATTCTGATGATGCAGGTGAGTCTTAGTAAAGACACCCAAAATATTTCTTGAACTTAGTTTGGTCTACATGCTTGGAATTAAATGAAATCATAAGAAAATACAAAGATTGGGAGAGTATAAGTGTAAGCTCACAGTTCATAGGATTACGTCAGTTTCGAGTTAGTACCTTTAAACCAACTGACATCTATTCATATTTCACTATTCAGTTGAAATTCATTCCTTCCAGTGGGCCCCCATCACCTCCCATGCTTATCCACAGTTAACATAATGCTCCACATGGTGCTCCTCATCCCCACTAAATTGTGAGCACCAGGAGGGAAGGATCTCTATATTAATCAACTTTATATCCTCAGTTCCTAGAACAGTGCTGGCACATAGTAGGTGCTTGATAATCTATTGACTGAATTAATGAATGAATCAATCAGGAGTATAGGCTCAATATATGTGAACTGAAAAAATGAATGAATCCATAGATATTACATTCTAGTAATTTTGATTAAGTACAAAGTACTTAGCTCCCCAAATAAGACAGACAGACACAACCCAACCCCAAATCTAGGAACAAGATCAGAAAGTGTCATCCTCACAGAGGGAAGTTAGCAAGAATCCACACATCGTGTATGAAATTAGGTAACCCCGGAAGCATTTCTAGAAGTAACATCTTAAAGTATAATTTTGAGAGAGATTCTCCATTAAATCAAGGCATCCTTGTTTTATGGCAGCAAAAAGCATCTCAGTTAAAATATACTAAATTATAAATAATGTATAAATTGGGACTTTGGAAGAAGTTCTGATTTTAACAGGGTCCAGGGTGTTAAGGAGAAGCTTGTGTGAATGGACAGGTAAGGTCTGCTGTGTGGCAAGCTGTTTGTGACAGGGTTAATTTCATATTCCTAACTGGATATTAGTCTTGTGTCTGCAAAACTAGGTTGATCCAACCATGTACCACATGACTGGCAGATAATACAAATAAGCTGCAGAAATTCCAGCTGTTTGTGGCAGCTGCCTGGCCTCCTCACTTAGCTTCCAAGCCTTTCATCTGAGGCCTCTTCTGTTCCAATACAGCCTAGCTTCCAGCCTGCTGGCTTCATTTATTTTCTAGTCTGGTTCTCCCCAGTCTCAGCTTTGGTTGGCCTACATCTACTTGGCTTGATCCCACCTCTGCCTCTTCTGGTTTCTGGCTTCTTCAGGTAAATTAGCTTGACCACCTTAGTTCCATTTCTAAGAACTCAACCCCTGGCACTCGCTCTCCTGGCTGACCTTCTGTTCGGGTCTGTCTTGTCTCCTACTAGAGGGAATCAGATATTATAGAAGCACATCTATTACTATGGCAACATGGAAAGTCTAGTGGCTATATTCCAGTTATTGTGCTTGGGGAATTTGTCAGGAAAACACCATACTCCACAGGGAGGTACTGACAGAAAACTTTGCAGTTTTTGGAGCCAACAGAGGCTCTTTGTCTTCCCTTCCCAGACTCTTTCTCCCCCAACTATCAAAAAGCCCTGAGGTAAACTGGAGGAACTGCCTAACTTTGTAATGCAGATTTTAAAATTCTTGACAACCACCCAAGATTCTCAGAAGTGGAAAGGGAGGTGGGATATCTTGCCTGATGGGGAGTTCAGCTCATGTAATCCAGCAGCCTTCCTGGGCTTCTGGACCACAGTGTGGGACCTGTTTGATGGGCAGGTTCCAGTGAAAAGGACTGATGCTGCCCTATACTGCCTTTGACAAGGAGGAGGAGAGGAGGGTGCAGTCAGCTGATATGCAATTCAATTCTGCCTTCTCATCCAGGAGCTGTCTTGGAATGAGCTCTGAGTCAGGGCTCTGATTCGAGAAGGCCTCAGAACAACGTGAAAAGATGAACTGGCCCTGCTGAGTTTGGCAGCCTTTCTAAGTCACCTTACCTTCGATCAGGTCAGAGTATGGTCAGCTACCTGGCCACACCTTCCTGCCTGACAGTCCGGCCTTCCGCACACCCCTCACTGATGCTGGCAGGGGAGAGGCATCTCCGGGGAGAAGGTATGCCTCGTGCCCCTCTGTGCCAGACTGCTCTGTCTGGGCCATATCTTATCTATGGCCAGGAAGTGCAAACGTCACCCATGGTAACAAGGGAAAGGCAGATGTTAACACTACGTCACCTGTCGTGCTCAGTGGAAGACTGTTCTGGCTAGAAGCAGAATTGTGAGTAGCCAATGCCTTTCTATCAGCTGATCACATGGTTAATTCCCATGGGAAATCTGAAGAACTTGTCCTAATCCAACAATGGCTTTCACTCAGAAGCCTGACCACTTCTTTCCCAGCAGGAGCCTTTCCCTATCTGCCCTGATCTAACATGTTGGAAACAGACATGTTTCATTCTAGCCTGTCACAAAAGAAGACCCAGGATGAAAGACTCCATCTACCTTCGTGTTATTTTTGGAGGGAAATTCAAATGGGCTATGGTCCATTACTCAGAATGTGACAAAGATCACTGTCAAAGCCTACAGGCCCATGCTGAGGGAGCCAGGCACCTCCTTATGCAATCCAATAACTCTAGTTTCTAACTAATCCCCACACTCAGAAAGCTCAACACTTGTGAGTGGTAGCAGGCATTTCCCCCCACTGAACTCCAGGCTACTGATATTTGTAAGACAGGCAGCCAGAATCACCAGGCTGATCTTCCAGGTTTGATTACTGGGGTAACTGAGACCAAGCCACTCTGAGTTCCTCTGTCCTGAAAACTTACATTTCAGTACTGCTGAGACTCAATGACAAATCAGATGCAAACAATGGGCAGGGCTTCTCACACTCAAAGTGACTCACTGAGGAAATCAGTGGGAGAGTAGCTTATCTGCCCCTAGATGACAGGTTCTACTCTCCTCCTAATTTCATTCTCTGTCCCGGCAAGCTGTGTGGCCCTCTGAGGTACTGAACATAGCACCCTGGAGTTACAGCAGCTGGGCAGCCAGCCCACGGCTTCTCAAAGCACAACTTCCTGAGTCTAAAACACATTAAGACTGTAAGGCTTCTGCATTTCTCCAGACCCCCATGTACCCTTGGGACAGCATCACACTGGACTTTATATCAGATCTTTCTTCGTGTCATGGCCACAAAATAATTCTGGTGGTGGTGGCCATCCTTATGAACACAGTGATCTTCATTCCATGGTGGTGGTGGCCATCCTTATGAACACAGTAATCTTCATTCCTTCCAGAGCTCAAAGGATGCTCTGTTTCTCATCAGGGAGGTGGTGGTCTCCCTGAAGATTACTTCACCTATCTGCTCTCATTGCCCAGTCAGCGACAGTCAGATAGGCTTGGTTAGAATTTCTCTGATGTCACAAAGCATGCAGACACTATGACTTGGTCTACCTATCTTGTCACTGCAAAGTCCACCCAGAATTTTTCCACACAGAATACACTCTCTCATAGTAATGACCACTGCCACTCTGTCTCCTCTGTTTCACTGCTAAGGTTGTTACATCAAAGACCACCCCAAAATAGCTTAGGAACGGTACTGACCAATGTATGAAAGACTGCCATTGGTCCAGTATGGAATATGGCTGACAGACCCTGGGTACCGGACAGAATTGGTGGGGTGGTGGCTCTTTCAGATGGGAGTTTCTTTAGTTCTCAGACCAGCACATCTGCCTAACATCAAAATTCAAAGACTTTCTTGAACCCGTTCAAGTTCCTTGGGATTACCGACCACACTGTGTTCTTGCTGTATTTATTTGCTAAGACATAGCTTTGGTGTTCTGATCCTCAGAGCTAGCTCCAAAATACCAGATGGGGAGTCTGAGCAATTTATTGAAGAGAAGCTAGACTTAATGCACAGAAGTTGGCTCCTACAGTTGTCAAAGTAGGTAAAGGATGAACCAGAAAATCAGTGGTAGGAAGCCCATGGGAGACTTGACCATCCTCTGTCTTGTCTGGCCTCAGGTAAGAGGGAGCCTGGGAGAGGACTGGATTCTCCCTAACCTATATGACCTGCAGCAAATAAAAATGAGTGGTGAACATCCTCTCTAGTCTTATTCATATCAGTCATCCAGGCCTCTTCTCTTTGGCTATGTCCTTCTCCTCTTTCTATTCCACTTCTGTTTGGGTGCCAATTCTTTGGCTTTGCAAACTATTTTTCAATTCTGGTCTAATGCCCTGAACTTGATAATGTAATTCAGCTATTCCTATCATGGTTTTCTAATGAACTCAGCTTGTCTTCAATTCCAATAATCTGAAGCCAAATACCCTTCCTATGACCCAAGCTTCCCTTCCCTTACACAAGACACATACCCCATAGGCGCAGTCTCCGACCTCTGCCAAGCAAATTCCAGTCCTCTGAAGTCCTTGGCCCACAGCAGTTAGAAGATAGCCTTGGCAACTATGGGCCTAGGGCAACTGAAGTTTCCTTTGAAAACTAATACATTGATATTTTTCTTTGTAAGTTAGTACCACTATGCTCGATTACCATGAATCAGTATTCTAGAGCATAACAGAGATCTTATCGAGGCACAGCCACACAATGCGGTCTAGCCTGAGAAAGTCAGCCAGAGAGCTTTACCATTACAGAAGGGATTTAGGGAGCGGGAGTCAAAACCCTAAGCAAATGAAGAGGAAAACTGCAGCTATGAAATGCATAAAAGCCAAACTAGGATGGATACGGAAACCTTCCTTTCAGTACCAAACTTCTTTCTTAGCTCCTATGTTGGAGGCTGATCGTGATTCTTGTTACCTCTCTTGGGGAATGTTTGTATTTCAGCAGATGCCTCTGATGTCTCCATCCATGTCTTTACCCCACGTGGTAAGGTGAAGCATCAGGTACAACAGGCAGGTGAAATTTTTAAAGCAGGATGATCTGATAGAAAATCTCAACTCTTGAGCAATTGCTTACTCTACCTACTTAAAAGTCACATATACTCCTGCATTTCTGAAAATAAAAGATATAGCCATCATCTCTTCATAGTCAATAGGTTTAATTCATTAAATTAAGACTTCTTTCTTAGCAGGGCACAAAAGAGGCCATGAAATAAGCAATTTCATTTGAAATTAAGGGCCCCTTACTTCACTAGTAAGTTCGCACTTTGAGACGTTTTTAAGCATCCTGAGTAAACACATATGTTATGGACTGAACTGTGTCTCTACAAAATTCATATGTTGAGGCCCTAACCCCCA
The DNA here is from genome assembly GCF_009834535.1 of Camelus ferus. Taxonomy (NCBI): domain Eukaryota; kingdom Metazoa; phylum Chordata; class Mammalia; order Artiodactyla; family Camelidae; genus Camelus; species Camelus ferus. The sequence continues at coordinate 24,716,394 of NC_045698.1, read as the reverse complement.
CTGTGATGGTATTTGGATGTGGGTCCTTTGGGAGGTAGTTAGGCTTAGAAGACTTTTACTAGGGTGGAGCTCCCATATGGATTAGTGTCCTTTGAAGAAAAAGAAGAGAAACCAAAGTTCTCTCTCCTCCATGAGGTGACATGACAAGAAGGTGACCATCTGCAATTCAGGAAGAGTGTCCTCACCAGGAAACCAAACTGGCTGGCACCTTGGTTGTGGATTTCCTAGAACTGTAAGAAATGAATTCCTATTGTTTAAGCCACCCAGTCTACAGTATTTTCTTACGACAGTATGAGCTAATACAACATTTATCTTTAAACACACAGACACACACAAAACCAAAAACCAATGATCTATTCACATGACCCTAATACTCACTACCAAAATCTATCACTCTACTTGGGTCAGTTATTCAGTAGCGTCACTTAAGTGATATAGGCTTCAAGCTGATATTCTGCCCACAGAGAACTGGTTAAATAATAAACCATTAAATAATAAACCAAATAATAAATCATTCACTAGGAAGACAGAGAGCAAGGCAAGAGCTAAGCTGGAGCGTCCCTATCAGCTGTCAAATCTAAAATGCCACTAGATCAACACCGAAAGCTGGAATTGGAGAGTAAGAACAAGATGGCATCTGGAGACTTTGGGTCAAGCAAATCAGATGAGACTTATGTAGGAAGACAAACAATCCCATGAACCATTTAGTCCTGTGTTCCTATTCTCCAGTGGGAAAAGACCTAGTGATAATAAATGTCATTATATACATAAATTTGGGGAAGGGTATGCATGTATCTGCTGTAGTGACAAGAGTATGAATGCTAAACCATAACATACATGAGTACATCTTAAAGTCTCGTTAATGGAAAATCATCAGCCCAAAGTGCTGTTGACAAAAACATGCGTGACACACACTGTCAGGTTAACCCAGCACCACAGCAGACTCAGTTGATCATTAAAATAGTAATTTTCATTAAAAACAAAAGCAGCAGCAATTAAAAACCATGACCAGCTGCAGACAACATGGATGATGTGCTGGACACAAAACATCCTTCCTCCAAATTGCAGGAATTTCAACTACAGCTTGTTCATGGGCATGCACAGGGGAGCTCTACAAATAGCCAAGCACTTTGCAGCAGGGACTTCTTAGAAAAAAAATCTGCATCTGCAGGAAACTGTGGCCATGAGCTAATTTTAGTTTATGTATACGCAATTTTAGTAACTCAAACTCATTCAGTAGATAATTGCTAATAAGGAGCTCATGTAAAAACGAATTACTATGGAATTATATCATTTGACAGTAAGAACCATGAAAAGGATTTGCATTTGGGGGATCTGGGGGTTTACCAGGAGGAGTTCACTGCATAACTGAAAACCACCGGCTGCCTTATAGAGGCTGCACTCTGAGTCAAGCTGGAGCAGCTGGGCTGCTGGCTTAGCCTGCTGCCCATGGTCCATAGGGTTTTGGGGACTCCTCCCCACTCTCCACTTAAGAACTCTTTGTTACCCTATGGCGGTTGCCTTGGAATCCCAGTAGGTTCTGGCTGCTCCATGATGTTGCTCCTGCCTCCTTAGGAGAGATAAATTATATTTTTGGCCGCATCATTCTGGACTAGAGCTCTCTCACATTTAGCCATTCTACAAAAAGAGTATAATGACTGGGAAATAATAGGAAGAAATAAGAGTCAACTTTTGGCAGCTATATACAATGTACACATGAGCAGAAGTTTGTTTTTATGCCAATTTTTTGGTGTAATATTTAAAAATTTTAAACATGACAGCTTACTCTAATAGAGATTTAAAAGTATGGGCTCAAAACCAGGAAGCATCAGTTCTATAAGGATGGTGGGTATGGGCATTAATATAAAATATGCTAAGAATGTAAACTTTTTGAAGATCAATTTCTAAGTTTTGTGTTTGATTGAAGGATTAAAAGTCCTGAGCAAAGTTAACACTTTGCTAAAACTGTTTCACGTTTATTAAGCCAGATGTGTTGATCTTCTGCCTTTTGTGACAGACTACTATACTTTACAAGTTGAAACTTTTTTTTTACTTACATGCAGAAACATTTAACAAGTATCTGAAGAGACAAAAGCTCTAATACAGAGGATGATGACAGGATAGCTTACAGTATACCTTAGCACCTGTATGTGGTATATTTCCATCACGTAGTCAAAAGGAACACAGCATATAAACACATATCAGAAATCCTAAAGTAACATTCATTTCTAGGAAAACAGCAGAGGCCATAAACAAAATAAATTACATTACCAGGTGTTTATATACTCCTAACAAATGTTTATAATCTCCTGCAAAAGAAACATACCCGCCACTTCAGGATGTGGGTGAGACAAGCATGTTCCTGTGGTAACAATTTCCCAACCAAGAAAAGAAGTTTAAAAGGCAAATTTTTGCTAAGCTGCAGACTACCGGGTCTCTTGATTTAAGAAAGCAACAAGAATAAGGTAGATAGAGTTGGTTAAGAAATAACGTAGAAATAAATATTTCATGAATCAGCAAAATCTGTCAAATAAAATGACTTTTAATTTGCAATGGAAAGGAATATCTTCAAATGGTTTGATACTGTCAAAGCATTTCATTATGTAGCATTGTACTGTGGGTTGACATACTAGATCTAGGATATGCTACAACTCTATAAAATAAATGTGCACATATATCCCATAAGGTTCTGGCCAATCCTTAATCAATAATAATTATTTTAGTGATACAAGCATAGATTCATCCAATTAAACAGGGTGTACATGTAATTTCTCATAATCTCATTCTCTGTCCTTATCTTTTTATCATAAGCTTTTCTTTCAGTCTTCACATATTAGTGCTATTTTGCAATTTGCCCTTGTCCATTGTCATTCATTCATTTTACTCATACATCCTTTAAACAAAAACTATTTGCTAAATGTCAACAAATGATTAGGTTGAAACCTCTTTTCTTTTTTCCTGTTGCACTTACTAAGAAATTAGTATGTACTATTTGCATCCAACATGCAGTGCACTCGGCTAAGTGTTTAACACATATTATCTTAAATAAGATTCACCAAAAAAAGCCTTGTTTATTTTAGGAGGTTTCTTTATAGGTAAAAGGTAATTTTGTACATATCATGTTTTCATTTTTGCTTTTGCCGTCTGGAAGCCCAGCCCTAACATTGACCTTCACTTTAATAATTACGTAGAAACTACTATCTTACATATCTTTTAATTCTCCTCCCACTTTGATTATCTAACACGTATTCTTTTTTCTGATCCTGATTTTCATTTTATGTTCTTATCTTAAATGCTCTGTAGAACAAATTAGGTAGGAATAAATATACAGTTGAGTGAATCAGTAAGTAAAAATTAAATTATTAAAGCAAATAAAAGATTGAAATTTGAAAAAAAAAGATTCATGATAAAAAATAAGGTAGTCATGTTATTATCCCCATTTCATAAACTGTGAAACTGAGTCTCTCAGCATTTAAGGGACTGGCTGCTAAGGTCTCACAGTTAGTAGTTAGAGGTGCCAATAAGGGGACGTTGGCCTGTTTACCCCAAAGTTTTTTCAGCAGCTCTTCTAAGAAGCACAGTTGGCACCCCATACTTTTTTCAAATTGTTGAATAAAATTCTTTTTGCATCTATGCTACTCAGAAAACTCAAAACCTTTTCCTCTTCCATTTGCCTCCAAAAATAATATGCTATTAGATAGATTACATTTAACCAGGGGTTTTGAAACAAAGGTAGATTGCTCACACAAAGAGAACTGCTAATGGATACATTAAAACCTGTTTAAAATTCTGCAATCAATCTACCCAATGTATTATGCTTGATTTTTTTTCAGACCACTCTCTAATATTACTGGAAGTAACAGATAATAGATTATGAATAGGTTAGGCATTTAAAACTTAGTACTATAAACAGAAATTAAACCAGAGGAAAATGCAAACATAAAATGCCCAGTTTTATTAATAGGGATGAAATAAAATAAAATCACAAAATTAATGCTAAAGAAACACCATTTATTACGTTGCATTCTAATTATTTCTTATCAGAAGGTACCTTATATTCTTCATAATCATTGTTATCTAGGAAGTCCCTTTTCTCCAGTTCTACGAGTTGTTCTGCAGAGGGCTTAGCAGATAGATGCTTAAGAGAGGCTTGCTCATATATGGGTTTTCCACTAAAAAACAGTTCCTTCCAATCATGCATCAACTTATATGGAATCAGGCTAGAGCAAAAAGGAAAAAAAGGTAGTGATGAATCAATAGTTAACTATACATCTTCAATCTTAGTCTTTCTATTACCATGTTCATTCCCAAGGGTCTGCAGTTTGAGGCCAGGGGTTCCACATACTATGACATTCCTAACAGCTAGTAAAATGGCTGAAGCTTAGTAGGTTTGAATGAATGAATGTTAAAGTCACTGGTTCTTCAAACTTTCTTTGATTGGAAACTAAAAGCATAATATATTTAAAAATAATGAGCACTATCACAAAACATAGGTTATTTAATTTCCAGCTGTGATATTAAATGGAAATCACTTAATTGCTCTGGTATCAGTGTCCTCCTATGCAAAATGAACAGACTGAATACTTATCAAGGCCCTTTTAAGATGACAGTTGATTTACACATTTGCAAATGATTTGTAACAGAAGAATCTAATGTATGGCAGTCTTACTGTCACTGCACATTTGATAACCTTTACTATTATTTGTCAGTACGTCTTCTGTTTAAGTCAGATGAACAAATTGGAGGTAATCAGGACAGAGTGATAGAAAAATAGTTTCAAGTGGAACACAATGTATAAAGGGAAGAAAGAGGCTGACATGATTCAGGAGCATTTTTCTAATAGTGGGACTAGTGCTTGAAATTACGATTTAGTAAGTAGTATTTCATTCTGATACATGCTACAACATGGATAAACCTTGAAGACACTACACTAAATGAAATAAGTCAGATACAAAAGGATGAATATTGCACGATTCCACTTACATGAGGCACCTAAAATAGACAAAGTCATAGAGACAGAAAGTAGAGCAGAGGTTACCAGGCTGGAGGGAAGGGGAATGGGGCGTTATTATTTAATAGGCACATCAGTTTGGAATGATGAAAAGGTTCTGGAGATGGATGGTGGGGATGGTTGCAAAACAGTATGGTTGTACCTAATGCCACTGCTACACGTCAAAATGGTTAAAATGATAAATTTGATGTTCTGAATGTTTCTCCACAATAATAAAGTAGTATTTGAATTAAATGTAAACCTCAAATATAATAGAATGTTTTCCATTAATAAAATTTTTCTATTTGCTAATGATTACTTTATAGAGATATGGAAGTTTAGAAATTAATATGTTCAGGCATAGAAAAATTATAACATTGGAATTATTGAAATGGCATTGGCTCTTATGGTGAAATAAATGATTAACAACTTACATATTATCCAAAATTTAACGTTGCAATTACTGAATTAATATCCTATAATCTGAATATCAATGATTTTGTTAAGAAGCAATCTTAACAAAAGTCAGTTCATGTAAGTAGGCTGATGCCAAAAATATCCCTGTGCTTTAGAAAACAAATATACTGATAATATATTGTTTAGAGAAATACACAAAGAGAATAATATGAGTTGATCTTGCCTGTTCGTAGTGTAGACTAACAAGATCTTAACACATATGTGTAATTATTGTATTCAGTTGCAAGAGACACTTAAAATTTTAAAGTAAAAGGTCCCTTAAAAGTTTATGATACCAACACCTCTGAAACTTTAAAATTTTATATATTTTTTCATTAAAGTAAAAATGGCTTCCTATAACCAATATATTCTCTATATTAATTTTCATGAAGCAGGACTTATAGGGTAGTAAAAGACAGACTAGTATAGGCCTCCGTGAAATGTTACAATAATCAAATGAAATACACATAGAAAGTTGTCAACTTGCTGATTAGTTGTGCTCTGTAAGTTGATTGTTAAGTCACCTATTTGACATAGAAATAATACTTCTATGGGTGAAAAGAAAGGTCTAAGTTGCCTCTAGGACAGCTGGTTTCCATCAGGTTACTTTCATGCTGGCCCCCACCCAGTGCTACTGGGACTATCTGCCCAACATCTCCCAACAAAAGCATTCACAGAACTGGGGTTTGAGGAATCAGGCTCTTTGAGGCAGGTGTCACTGGGATCACTGGCATCCTTCGGAAGCTGCGTGACCTTCTGCCTTTGCTGTCACAAGGGGTTCTCCCTGTGTGTCTCTTCTCTATTTCTTATAAGGACACTAGTTATGTTTAATTAAGGTCCCACCCTCGAATGACCTTATCTTAACTAATCTTATCTGTAATGACTATTTCCAAATAAGGTTATACTGTAAGGGATGAGGGTTAGAACTTTAACATATCTTTTGGGTGGGGGACAGAATTCAACCCAAATATAGGCATGTATATATTGCCTTTGTAGACACTTAAAATTCCAAAGTAAAAACCTCCTTAAAAATTTCTATCAATATCTCTGGGACTTTAATTTTATGCATTTAGTTTTTACATTCAGTTTGAGCTCTTCCGGGTTCTTATAATGATGAGTGATTTTTTTTTTTTTTTTGGAAATCTGCACATTTTCAAATTATGTTGCAAGACTCTGGATCTTAAATAAACCTTCTGTTTTAGCTGGTTTTTCTGACATCACTTGGGAAAGGGAAAGAGAAGGGGCCACCACGTTACTGACAGGTATGGAAGAAGTCCCCACGTGGTCTTCCTTGCCCCCAGAGGGGAGGACATCTTTGTTACTGCTGGGGGAGGTGGCAATTCTGGCTCCCCACAGGGTCTCCAGCATGGTTGTAGGGGTGAGATCTGTGGAGAAAGCTCCTATCAAGTCCAGGGGTGATGGAATGCTTTCCTCTTTTCTATCTGACCCTGAAGATCACCTGGCTTTCATTCTTGTCACTATGGGTTCTCAAGAAGATCTCAATCTGGGTAACATTAGAAGTTCACAATTTTTTTCAGTTGAAGTATTTCTTTTATAAAATGATTTTTAATTGATAAAACTATAGCCAAATTGACCAAGAAAGATAAAGACACAAATTACCAATGTTAATAATGAATGAGGAAACATCACTACTGATTCAACAGACTTTAGAAATAGTAAGGATTAATATGAACAACTTTTTGACAAAAAGTGAAAACATTGATACAAATTCACTGTAAGACACAAACTCAAAATGTAGGAAGAAATAATCTGCTTAGTTTTATTTTAATAGATTTCATTTATTTCTTCTCTGACACTCTATGTAGATTCAACTTTTCATTTGAATGATATGCTAAGGTGTAGATTTTTTGATATTTTTATTTATATTGTTTGAGGTTTCTGGATCTGTACTATGGAGTCTATCATTAATTTGGAATATACTTAACCATCACTGCTTCAAATATTTCTTCTTTGGAATTCTCTTTCCTCTTGATATTCCAATTACTTACATGTTACACCTTGCAAATTATTCCACAGATCTTAGACATTTTGTTCTGTGTTTTTGCCTCTTTTCTTCTTCGAATTTCAGTTTTAGAAGTTTCTATTGACCTATCTTCAAGTTCACTCAAGTTCACTAATTCTGTCATCTGCAGTCTCATGTTGAATCAAGGATATTTTTCATTTCTATTACAATTCTTTTTTTCAATTTCTAGCATTTCTTTATCTCTCACACTTTCTAGCTCTCTGCTTACATTATTTATGTAATTCTGTTCTCACATGTTGCCTATTTTTTTTTCCATTAGAGCCCTTAACATTTAGTCATAGTTATTTTAAATTCTTCATCAGAGAAGTCCAAAATCTGGGTCATATCTGAGTCTTGCTCTGAAACTTAGTTTGTCACATCAGACTGTTTTTCTTGACATTTTTTATGTCTTTGTAATTTTTTGTTGCTGTTGAAAGTTTGACATATTGTTATACTGAGATAAATAGACCTTTAGTATAAGATTTTTCTGTTAATCTGGACTAGAGTTGGTCTGCATTTAATGTTTTCTGCAGCTATAGTGAATTCCTCTTATTTTTCTTTGTCTCTGCTATTATGTCTCCCCTGTTACATTAGTTTCTTAAGAAGTCCTCTTGACAAAGAAACTGCATGTCTGATTCTTTCATCTGAAATACCCTATTATTACACAAGAGCCCTGTTAGTGTGGTAGTAAAATGCAGGGAGGCAAAGTGTTCTAAATTATTTTTATTTTAATCTCTTAATTTAAATCTCAGTGTTTTAGTGAGCCTTCCCTGGGCTGTGACCCTCAACTGCTTTTAAGCACTTTTTTCCCTCCTGAGGCAAAATGGAATGGCTGGAGAGGGTTGAAACTGGGTAATTGTCCTTTACTCCTAGATGAGATAAGGCTCTTGTAAAGGTGTAGTTTTGTTTTTTGTTTGTTTGTTTGCTTCCCTTTGCAGAGTACAACATTGTTATGGAGGATGCTCTGGACATTTTTTTTAATTATTATTTTCTCCCACCCTCTAGCGGAAATACAAGGGGATTTTTCTGGGATTTTTACCCTCAGAATTTAGTGGTGTTTCTAGAGGTGAAACTCACAAAAGCACAGAAACTTCCCTGGGACTGTAGTCCTCTGGCTCCTGGATTGAACTATTTTACAATATTATGTTAGTTTCAGGTGTACAGCAAAGTGATTCAGGTATATATATATGTATGTGTATATATATATATATATATATATATATATATATATATATATATATATAGTCAGATTCTTTTCCATTATAGGTTATTACAAGATAATGAATATTGTTCCCTGTGTTATACAGTAAATCTTTGTTATTTATCTATTTTATATATAGTATTGTATATTTGTTAATTCTATACTCCTAATTTATTCCTCTTCTCCTCCCTTTCCCCTTTGGTAACCATAAGTTTGTTTTCTGAACTTGAGTGTTTCTGCTTTGTAAATAGATTCATTTGTGTTATTTTTTAGATTCCACATATAAGTGATATCATATATTTATCTTTCTCTGTCTGACTTACTTCACGTAGTACTGATTTTCTCTAGGTCTATCCATGTTACTACTAATGGAATTATTTCATTCTTTTTTATGGCCGAGTAATATTCCATTGTCTATTTATATCACATCTTCTCCATCCATTAGTCTGTTGATGGACACTTAGATTGCTTCCATGTCTTGGCTATTATAAATAGTGTTGCTATGAACTCTGGGATGCATGTATCTTTTTGAATTAGAGTTTTCATTTTTTCTGGTTATATGCCCAGGAGTGGGATTGCTGAATCTTATGGTAACTTTATTTTTAGTTTTTTAAGGAACCTTCATACTGTATTCCATAGCAGCTGCACCGGACTACATTCCCACCAACAGTGTAGATGGGTTCCCTTTTCTCTACACTAGAGGTACACAAATTTAACTGGAGTGCCTTATCCTTGTCCTTGTGGAACTGCTTTCACTGAGATCTACTGTGATGTCATTCCCCTTCAGCTTTCAGCAAAGAACATCACAAGAAACAGGTCTCTGAAGCCAGATGTCATATTTGCTTAAAAGTTGTTGCTGAGGTCATTCTCCATTAGATCCACTATGCTACTTATTGTACCTAAAGAGAGGTCACATGAGAAAACTATTATTTCAAACTGAGGATCAAGAAAAATTGTATATTTTGTAAAGCTCTAGAATGGGAAATGGGAATCATGTGACAAACTGCATTTCCCTTTTTGCTTTGGCCACCAGAAAGTTCAGATAAAATTTGCAATTCAGTTGCAGTAACTGGCAAATCTACTGCTATTTGTATAACTGTGTTTCAATTTATTCCTTGTTCTTAACTTTCTGCTTTATTTGGATTTTCCTTTGTTCTTATTTTGGGATATTCTTAATATTTTTTGTATTATTGAATATTTCCTTATAAATAGGTTGATTCCTTTAGAAAGAAGATTCAATGAAGATGGATTTAATGATCAGTAAAATAATCTTTAATTCCAGTCTTCTAGGAAGTTTCTAGTGTTTCAAATAAATCTATCTTTGTAGATTATAGAGAATTTAGACACAAAGTTTAAATGTTAAAAGACATACAATTACACCTTGTCAATGGGTGAATTAAGTCAGTAATTGAGGTATCCTGAACCCCACTTCTTAATCTTGCTTTCACGAAACATTCTTCTCTTTCTTTACGTATCAGCTTAGAATCTGCTTCACAATCTTATCCTTTTCTCATTCTCTGCGATATTTCTATTGTATTAGTTATAAAAAATAGTTAATACTTACTTATTTGTCAACATTCGATAGTCTGCCACTTTAGTAGACAAATCAAGTATTTGATCCAAAATTTCTGCACATACTGAATAATGCTTTTTGTAACGAGCTTGAGCTCTTTCTACAGCAATCTGCTCATGAATTTCCTTCTCTCTGATGGCTTGTTCTTCAAAATCAATCTTGGCTTGTCTTGCCAAAGCCTAAGACAGCAAAGCCATATTTTTAAGTCACCATCATCGTGCAATGATTCAAGTGAAAACAATGTCATCATTTCAATAGACAAAAAAAGAAAGAAAGAAAGAAAAAAACTCTAAATAGAATGAAACCTCCTTTTAATCAGGAACAAATAAATCACAAGAAGGCACCTTCTCTTAAATACATTAAATCCCGAGTATGATGACAATGTTAGAAATATTCCACCCTTAGCTTATGCTATCCACAAAACATAGTATAGAGAAGCGTACTTGGTGGATTTATGACAAACTGTGTCTTAAGTGTTTAAAAAGTCCTGAGTTCATGGGCTGCAAATAAGAGTCGTGGATCTCAGAGAAGCAGGCAAGTGCACGCAGGACCCTAAGCATAGCTGGCCCCTTCGTCCCCATCTCAGGAGCCTTATAACCTGACAAGTCTGTTCCAGCCAATGCCCTTTGTCTTTTAGTGGGAGACTTCTTGGATACTGATTTATACTCGGAAAATATTCTGGAAATTCCCTGATTATACTGGCTTGAGAATATAACGCCTTTGCCAACAAATGTTAAATGTGTTTAGACCACAAAACCGTCTGCTGTTACAGTCTTAATAAATTGATAAAACTCCTTCATAGAGACATCTATTTCTGCAGAAAGTAATGAAATATTTAAACAGTTTGACATCACCTACTGCTTTCTTGGCACTATTATTTTGTTGAGGGAACTCTTTCTTCACATAAAGTGCAGAAGTCAAACTCAGCATGACCAAATGTTGCTTTTTCTTTTCAAAGAGTTAGATTGGCTCCTTGAGAAATTCTATCCTGTGCTAACACGCTCCAGAAACAAGACTTGCCTCCTATAACTGAACCCAATGACTGTACAATGGAGGCACACTTGGGTCTGGAGGCACTGTGGTCCAATTCAGGCCCCGCTCATACAGAAGTCAAGGACTAGCTGCGAGACCTTGGCCAAATCAGAACCTCCCTACCCCTCTACTTCCTCAATGGTAAGCAGGGAGAGAAAAACGACTTGGCATAAACAGAAAGATTGTCAGAGCAAACACCTCTTCTTATTTATTCACAAGTGGCTAAATGCAGGACAACAGGCTGCTATTGTCCACTGACCCAAACAGAAGGTTCATTGGTTTTGTATTGTTGTTTTATTTTGCTTGTTTTATTTTTGTTGGGAAAGGAGTTAGGCTGAGTGACCCTTAAGGTCAAATCTGTACATTGGGCAGGTTCAGGAATTACACCAGAATATATTATTGATGTATTGCTTTGCAGGCCATTTCCATGGAGAAGGCACACAGTTTAAGTACAAAGCTTTCTGGCAAGCTTCGTGAAGTTTAAAGAGTTCAGAGTTCAGAGGGACCTAAGAGAGGAGAAGCAGTTAGATGAAGATTTAGGACAGAGATGATAAAATGGGTTGAGGTTGGATTACTACCAAGGGCTGGTAACATATGCGGAAATATTTAGGATGCGGTGCAGCCAGAACCTCGGTGGGAACACTGGACCTCCCAAGCAGGGACAGAGCAGCTTTCACCCAGGGCTCCCTCCCTCCATCCCTCCCTGCCTCTCTTCCTTCTTTCTAGCTAGTCTGCTACTTCTACTCCCCTCCCCTGCACTGTGTGAAACCCACCACAATTTCCGGTCCCATTACAGCAAAGTGGGTTGCAACCCTAAATAAAGAAAGAAGGAAAAGGAAAAAGGAAGTCTGTGGGAGGCAGTAAATCTCAGTGCTAAGAAGCCTGGACTCTGGGGTCTGAGAGAGCCGCTGTGCCCCCGCTACACACCGACAAGCCGCTGGGTGACTCTGGGCTTTCTGAGTTTCGTTTTCCTGCTGTGTAAACTGGAGACCAGGTTAGTGTCCACCACGAACAGCATCATGAGAATTATATACGTAAGTAATGAACACAGCTCAGTGCTGACTCAAAAGTGAGTGCTCAAAATGTTAAATACTATTGTGATTACCTATGTTAATGGCAGTAAGTGGCACCAAAATTTGAAATCAGGAACTGTGTTAATTAACATAGAATAGACGCCCAATTGCCTTAAGAGACCAGCAGGTTTAATCTAAAAACAAAAGACAAAAACTCCTGACAGTAAAAAACACGAAGTCCATTCTCTCTCTTTCTCCCTCCCTTCTCTGCTCTTCCTCTTTCTTCTCTCTTCTCCCTGTTTCTGTCTCTGTCTTTCTGTTTTTAAATGTACCAGACATTGGCCTAGACTCTGGGGAAACAATAATGAACAGAAGCAAACATGGTCCCGGTCCTCAGGGACCTCACACCCCGTGGGAGAAGCAGTCAGAAAGGCACACGACTAACATGTATCATTACACACTCAGACCAGCGTCACCAGGGAGACCGTGGGGTGTGGGGTGGCATAGCAGGTGGCTGACCAGGATGAGAAGTGGCCTGAGCATGGAGCTCTGCACGATGAAGATGAACCCGGGAAAGGCATGTGAGATGAGGGGGAAGGTGGAAGGTGGAAGGAATGACTTGTTCAGGGGTCTGCGAGCAGAGCAGTATGGCCAGAGTCCAGGGGACAAAGGGGAACATGTTGTGAGCAGGAATTGAGTCGAAGGAAGCCATGATGGGTTTCTGAGTAAGAGGGCAGTGGTCACGTCTCAGGGTCAGCAGAATTCCTCTGGCTGCAGAATGGTTGGGAGGAGATGGGAGCGGGGCAGGCATTCTGTGGAAGTTGTCTCTAACTTTCCCTCTTCTTCATTTCTGACAGGTAGAAGGATGTCTCTTTGTCTCCTGCTTTAGGGAATTTCTGCAGGATGGGAAAATGGAAACTGTTGGAGCCTCCTTCCTCACATGAAAAGGCTAAATTCAAAGGTGAATTGATCCTGGTCACTCAAAGACAGAGGTGGAAGATTTTGAGGGCAAAGAAGAGGAAGAGATGGGGGGTTTTGCTGTCTTATTTGCTGGCAGCTCCTGGGGAGCAGCAAAGCCTCAAAAGGGACACATGAAGGACGGACGACAAAGGCTGGACCTGTGCCACCGACAGAGCGTGGGCTGGGGAAGCTGGGCTCCCTGATGACCCGAGTGTCTCTCTGATGACCTGGGTCTTGACCTGGGCACTGTGTGTCTCTGGGCAGAGGTGGGTTGTCGGAGTTCACCTTAGGTTGATTTAAAAGCTGTAACCCCAAATGTGGTTACGACTTCACATCCACTAAAAATAGATGAACAAGACCAGTGCAGTAGTAGTAGAGACTGGGGTCGTGGTGTAGACATGGAGAAAGATGGACAAAGTGAAGAGCCAGTTACTACATGAAATCGATAGAACTTAGCGATGTTTTGGCTACGGAGAAGTGAGGGTGAAGCTGGCTTCAGGTGGGCCCTGGGGTTTTGGGCTTGTACAGCTAAATAAATGGTGATGCCATCTGTTGAGATACAGAAACTTGAGAAAGTCCAGTTGATGAATAAGGGTCATAAATTTGGCTTCATATGTTGACTTCATAGTGTCTCTGAGATCTCTGAGCAGAGATGTCAAGACAGCGGTTGAACATGTGGACCGACACCTCAGAGGGCAGAGACATAAACGCATGCGTCGTCTGTCTCTTGCAGTGATTATACCCTGTTGTTGTGGATGAGGAGGCTACGGAAGGAAACAACACACAGGAGAGAAGGAGGAGGCCTTGGTCTGAGCTTTAAGGACCCTCCACATGAAATGCTTTGGTATTTGAGAAAAACGAGCCGACAAAGAAGGCTGAGAAGGAGCAGCTGAAGAAGTAGGAGGGACACAGGAGGATGGTTTCAGCAGCAGAAAGGCTCCGGGTGCTAGCACAGCTGATGTTAACTATCATATGAAAAGTTATTATTAGCTGGTGAGGATCACTAACAAACTTAACAAATCTCAATAAATTTAAGATTACATCTAGAATGTTCCCCTTTCTCTCAGCACAAACAATAATTTAAAACTACAAGGATAACAATGAACGAATCACAACAATTTTAAAAACCTCTCCCTTCTTCATAAAAACGAAGCAGCAGAGGGATAATGCTGAGAGTGGTCAAGTATATTTTGTTTATTTAGCGAATGATACTGGAAAGAAAAGATGACGGTGCTCATTTGACGGTGCTCCTACTTTGGCACCAGCCACCACTGCCGGAGGAGGTGGTACATTCAGATTGTGAACTCAAGCCATCTCAAGGGGAGGGGCGCCAGGGAAGCAGACACCCCGCTTCAGGAAAAGGGAATCACGTAAGAGGAAGGGATGGTTTTTGTCGGAGGCTGAAGAGCCTCACAACTCTGGCCTCAAGGCTCTCAGGGGTCTGAGCATCCCAATGCTCTGAAGTCAGCTCAAGTCCATTTCAAGAAAGGACAGATAATGCTTCTCACCACAGTGAGCCCAGGTCAGCTGTACGAGGCCTAGGCATTGCTATTCTGCACTTAATTAACTGGGCTTGTGAAGCAAACATATTTAGCAAACAGGCGGTTATTTCTCATGTCAGCAAATGCCACTCAGTCCATTCAAGTTTACTCTTGGCAAAAAAAGAGGGATGAAACAATTATTCAGAAAATCCAGCTCCTGAAGGCACTTGAGATGATGCAGCTGAAATTCATGGGAATGGCTCCCCACCTGCCCCTGACATTTCGGCTATGTCTGGTCTGCAAAGGTAAAAGCATCATTTTCCTGCCTCTGGAGAGTACAGTACTTTCCAAGTGATATTTCTAACAACTGCATAATTTTCACTAAGTTGCATCCCATTTTCATGAAATATCTCAGTGGAAACCATGAAGCTGATAAATAAAGCATTGCCTTCCTACTTTCTGTAAGGTTTTCCCTTCTGTGCAGCCTGGTTTTATGAATATTTTGTGACAGGAAGGTCAGGCTATCTGAAATGGCCCTCACATGAGTTTTGTATTTCTTCAGTCATATCTGGACTAATGGATTGAACAAATCTGAGACTCTTCCAATAGGAAATAGATAGGAAGTGATCCATATGATCACTTGAGAAAAAAAATCTCTTTTGTTTATTAGAACAATGTAATACATATAAGGAAAAATATGAATGTATTCAATAATTAAAAGATTGGATATTTTGATTTTCAGAGCTATAAAGGGTCTCGACACGATGGTATCATTGTGGCCAAGAGCATACTTGGCATCCAAATCTTGGCTTCTGTAACCACCCTCAAATACCATGAACCCAAGTATCTCTAGATAAACAGCTTATTCTAGTTCTGAGGAAAGAAGGGTACAATATGGGCCTGGGGAATCTTGTTTTACCAGAAAACAAGGAATTAATTGCTCATTAAAGACTAATGGTGTCTTAGTGGACTTTAAAGCAAGTCCTTTATGCATCTAGAAAAAGAGAGTAATGACTCAAGAAAATGAAAATTAGATTATCATTCATCTTTTTGACAGCAACACTTTACACTTGAAGAAAATGGAATAATATATTTAGGATATTCAAGGAGAGAAAATGTGAACTAAGGATTTTATACACAGCAAAACCGACAAGTAGAAAAGGCGCACACTGTTACCAATATACAAAATTGTTTGATTGAGGCCTTCTTGAGGAATTTCCTGGAGGGTTTCAAACAACTGAAATGACCAGAGAGATGTGGACATAGGGACTGGCGGGGAGCACTGAATAGTTGTAAAGTCAAGACTCAAGGGAGAGTTTAGCACGTGGATGCTAAATGTGCTGTCAGGGTAGTTTTACAAAAAGAAAAATGGGGAGACAATGGAGAGATCATATGAAAAATTAACTCCTTAAATGACTGGCAACTAAATGCAGCTTTGTTTACCTTGAGTTGGTGGAAAGGATCAAAAGTGATCTCAGAAAGATTTTTAAGGGAGATATTATTTACCGCTTCTCGATCAAGAGCATCCTGGAAATCTTTGAGTCGTCTTTCCTCATACTGTTTTTCTCTGAAAATTCTGTTTTGCCACAAAACTTCCTTTTCGTGCCGGACATGCATGAGCTGCACAGCGATCCTGCGCTCCTGCTGAGACTGTCGCATCAGCCGGTTGATCAGTTGCTCCTCCCGGTAAGCCTCCTAGAGATGCCATTGCAAGAGCCAGTTATCTGTCAAGGCGGTGCCCACATTTCCCACTGGGCTAAGAAGCCTATACATAAGCCATGTGTTAAGGCATGGTATTTGGCTACATCAGTTTGTGCCATTTGACTTAAATTTGAACATGGCAAAAATCAAGTTATAAAACTAAAAATTCCCACTGAAGTTTGTATCATTTTGGTACCCAGAAGCTTATGGTCCTGCAACTCATAGTTATTTTAAGTGAATTATTATCACGGTATTATAAATGAAGGGTATAATTCTCAATTTATAAGTACATTTTCAGAATTTGGAATTGCACTCTATGCACTCTTAACATAAATACTAGTTGTAAAAACAAACGCAGACATTGTCTGGCTGAAGACGGCAGCGCTGATTAGTTCTGAGTAGGGACATCTCCATACCTAAGCTATTGAATGGGAAAATTGGAGAAGAGACTTAGGGGAAGCTTATTTTAGAAAATCCAAGCAGTAGTAACCTGAAAGAGAAACTAGATGTGTTCTCTTGGCTCCTTGGCTATTTTAAGAGAACAGACAGGGAACCAGTAAGTAAACAGTGGAAGAAGCATTAAACTGGGGATCAGCATCCCTGCTGTTGCAGCCCCAGTTGCACCATGAACTGGCTGAGTGGCCTTGGGCAAGTAACTGTGATGTTCAGGGCCCATTTCTTGACAGGTAAAATGAAGGGTCTAGGTGGAAGAGGATCTCTAAGGCCCTTTCAAGCTCTCTCACTCTGTCTAAACAGAGACATCATGTGGAAGGAGGAGGTAATTAAAATTCTCTGAGAACTAAGAAGACTTAGACTATCTCAACATTGAAGTTGTCCATTTAACACGCAACAAAGAAAATCTGGCATCATTAGTGACATTTCCAGATTATAGGAGAAATATTACATATATTTTCAGAATCAAGATACAAATAACAACACACTGGTGGTAAATGACAAAACTTGAACCTAGGAATTATAGTAAACTGTAGGTTAAATAGAAGTTCACCTGAAAATAAATATGAAATTTTTTCTGCTAGTAACATATACCAGGTAAAAAATAAAATCATGAACAACAATGAAACATATGTCTCATCTCATTATAAAATTCTAGAAGCTTTAATGTTAATCATTTGTTTCCTTTGAGATCCAACAGTGGAGGTGAGGCAGAATGTAAAAATGGCCACAAGTTCTTCAGTTTTTTTTTTTTCCTTCACCCTCAGCCCTGCAATGTTATCCTGCAGACAGTCCCATTAAAGGTAGAACTATTTCTCCACTCCTTAAGTGTGGGATACGGGGTGACCTCTGACTTGAATCGACCAATAGGACACTAGCAAAAACAAAACAAAACAAAAGACTTGGGGACCTGACTTTCTTAATTCTCTCGTAACCCTTGCCACTGTCACCACATTTTCTGGTCAGCTAGAAAATGAGAGACCACAGAGTGAGAAAGAGAGAGGGAGGGAGAGAGAGGAACCACCTTCTCAGCTAGAACTGATGAAAGTCTCACAAGTCAGCCGGCTCCAGCCAACCCACCAGCTGACCGAAGACATCTGAGCGAGGCCAGGTGAGACCAGTAAGAGGCGCACACAGCTGAGCCCAGCCCGAACTGCCGACCACATTTTGGGTGGCTTGGGATACAAAAGGCACAGTCTCAACTATGCATATTTTTAAAGTAGAGCCTTGATGTATTATTCCAAGTGAATTCTATATTTAATGTGGACTATATCTACATTTGGCTGTGTTTATATAGCAGGGCAGTTTGGTTGTGGAGTTGAGAGCTGGCCATTCTGACTCCTGTGAGGTCAGACATGTTACAAACCTAAACCTAAAGTGTTAGAGCCATCCTAAGTTCACTCCTCTAATCACTTCTAATACAATACTCAAAGAAATAGTCTATTTTGCCTCCCATTCGTGTTTTAAAATCATCGTCTACTCCATCTACACCTACTGACCACCCCTACCTTACAGTGGCAGCATCAGCCCCTCCTTACCACGCCTTTCCTCCAGCTCTTCTCTAGAACCTATTTTCCAAAAAAAGTCAAAGTGATCTTTCTAACCTTAAATCTCATCATTCACTCACACAATTACACCTCTTTATGAATTACTAGCAAGACAGCGACCCGACCACAAGTCTCTGGATCTCCTAACACAAGCCCGACTAAAACAAGAGTTTATAAACTCCAGGGGGAAATGGCAACAACCTGGAAGCTAGAGAAGACATTATGAGCTGTTTCTGATAGATTCAGTGCAAATGGAGCCGGAATCAAAGCATCTAGGGCTGACATGAGATCTGCGCTATGCTCTCAAAAAGCAGTGCATGCTTGAGGGAAGCAGAGGAAATCCTAGCCCTGACAAATACCATTTTCTCTTTGGAGGAGAGAAGGGTGGATGGGAAAACAGGCCATGCTGCACATGGGAATTTCCCATTCCACCAGTGGGGAGCAGTGGTACTCGTGTCAGCTGCACATGGAGGTAGGGCCGAGGTATTTACATTCCTGTTTCCTGGTGATGCTGATGCCGATGGTCCCAAAACACACTCTGAGGACCACTGCAGTAGACCAAAATGAGAGTGCTAAGAACTTTTCCATGTGGTTTTCATTAAAAAGTTCCCTTTTTGATAATCTCAATAGACAGAAAAAACATTTGAAAAGATTCAGTATCCTTTCATGATAAAAATTCTCAACAAACTAGGTATAGAAGGAATATAACTCAACATAATACAGATCACATATGGTAAGCCCATTGTTCACATCATACCTAATGATATGATGCTAAAAGCTTTCAGATTTTCACCATTCCCCTAAGATCAAGAATAAGACAAGGATGCCCACTCTCACCACCTCTACTGGTTCTGGAAGTCCTAGCCAGGGGAACTGGCAAGAAAAAGAAAGTAAAGGCATCCAAATTGGAAAGGAAGAAGTAAAGCTGTTTCTGTTTGCAGATGACATGATCTTACACATAGAAACTCTAAAGACTCCAACAAAGAAATGTTAGAACTAAAAACAAATTCAGAAAAGTTCAGGATACAAAATAACACATTAAAATCATCTGTGTTCCTACACACTAACAATGAATTATCAGAAATGAAATTAAGAAAACAATCTCAGAGGGTGTGAAGGAAAGAGAAAAGAGAACCCTCCTACACTGTTGGTGGGAATGTAAATTGGTACAGCCACTATGGAAAACAGCATGGAGGTTTCTTAAAAAACTAGAAACAGAGTTACCATATGATCTAGCAATCTCATTCCTGGCCACATATCTGGAAAAGATGAAAATTCTAATTCAAGAAGATATATGCATCCCAATGTTCATAGTAACACTATTTACAATAGCCAAGACATGGAAGCAACCTAAATGTTCTTCAACAGATGACTGGATAAAGAAGATGTGGTATATAGATATATGGAAAACAGTATAGTGCTTACTCAAAAAATTAAACATAGAAAATTAAACATACGATCCAGCAATCCTACTTCTGGGTATATCTCCAGAGGAAATAAAATCAGTATCTCAAAGAGATGTCTGTACCCCATGATCACTGCAGCACTATTCACAATAGCCATGATATGTAAACAGCCTAAGTGTCCATTGATGGGTGAATAGATATACATATATATACAGATATATATAGATGTATCTCACATATATAATATATATAATGGAATATTATTCAGCCTTCAAAAAGAAGGAAATCTTGTCATTTATGACAACATGGATGAAACTGGAGGACACGATGCTAAGTGAAATAAGCCAGACATAAAAAGACAAATATTGCATGATCTCACTTAAATGTGGAATCTAAAAAAGTTGATCTTATAAAAGCAGATCTTAGCCATTTTCACCAAACACACACAAAAATGGTGACATATTTTTTGGTGAGGTAATGGGTATGTTAATCAGTTTGATTATGGTAATCATTTCACAATGTATATGTGTATCAAAATATCACCTTAAATACCTTAAATATATAGAATTTTTATTTGTCAATTACACCTCAATAAAACTGAGACAGAAAGTTCCCTTTTACCTCTAAAAGTAATAACATATATAGAGAGTTGACATAGAGTTTTAGATTCCTATTTTGTTAGTACTTTTTATTGTGGTAAAACACATATAACATAAAATTTACCATTTCAACCATTTTTCAGTGTATAATTCAGTGTACAATTAAGTAAATTCACAGTGTTATACACCATCACCAGACTTTAGATTCTTTAGTAAATGTTTTATGTAGAGTTGTTTTATGTAGTGTATTTGCTGCCATGTTGTGAAGATGTCCCAGTGATTCAGAGTAGCACATAATACATACATAAGATAAATATACGTGCATATAAAAGACCACATTTTGTAAAATTTCCAGCACTACTATTAACTAACAACTAAATATCTTACCTCTTGTGCTTCATGGGCTATTAACTGGTCCATTAGCAGTCTCCGCCTTCTTTTTTCCCTTTGTTCTCGTGCAAAAGCATCTACTTCAAGGCGCTTTTGGATTTTTTTAATGTAGTCGTCATCCGAGTAAGTGTTTAGCAAATCAGTGGTTGTCTGGCCTGCTGTATCTAAAGATCTGGATGCACTAAGGACAATGGTTTTTACTTAGATTTAAACAAATAACTCAGTCACATGCCACTAACTTGTGACTATGAAAGAAGACATCAGGAGACACCTTGAGTGCTCTGTTAATTTATGAATACAATAGTTCATTATTTGTAGGTTTGCTGCTCCCAGCTGAACTCTGAGCTCATAAGAAAAGTATCCTGTTTTACTATTCTCTATACCTATGCCTCATAGTCCTGACATGTAGCTGATGTCTGCTACATTTCAAATGATATGCTAAGAAGCACCTTATGAGTGTAATACAATTTTAAAAAATCACACACTGAAATTCTGGCTATTTTATCAGCAGGGGCTCAGTCTTCAGTTGTATTCTCTCAGAGTCGTTGAGTAGAAATTATGTAGCTACCAGAGACTCAGTAAGATAAAAGTATAACCCTATTTATTTATTAAGATTTAGTACAATTAAGTATTTATGAAAATGGTGTGACATAATTTTTTAGATCATTTATCAAAATTCTTACTATATTTTAACTTTCGTGTGTTGTTTAAACGAGTCTGCCTTGGATTGAGCATGGGTTAATAGCTCTCTCAACACTGTATTTGTGCTGCCAACAATATACTTAAGATGCTGCTTCTCCATTATTTATCAATCAGTCTGTCCGTCCGTCTATATACACATCCATCTGCTGTCATGCCAGTTAAGGTCTGATGAAAGCTACATGACATTTACTTGAATAAATATTCATTTTACAAGATGTGAGTTTCTTGAGGGCAATAATTATGTTTTCTTTATATCTGTTTGCTTGTCAGGGCTCCATAGAATTAATAATTATATGTGTATGAATTATTAGTGATAGGAACTGTGGCCAAATTTGTATATATTAAAAAGGCAGTTGTTAGAAAGAGCTTAAGGTAAACCTATGAATCCCAATGTTAAATTACAGCAGCCAACAGTTTCAGCTAAAGAAATAAATAGCAGACAGCATTTATTATTTGTCTTAAAGAAACATAGTAATAGAACATGTAGGGGAAAACCAGCAGTGGGAACTCTTACATTGCTCTCACTGAGACATCATTTTTCTCTCACAAAAGAAAAAAGATGGACATCCCTGAGAAAGTGTTTCAGGAGCCGGCTGAAAAACTTCAGTAAAGTTTCTGGAAGAGCCCAGAGTGTGCCTGATTCTAAGCTGAGAATTCAGAATGAACTAAATAAGTAGTGATTAATAACAGGGATTAAGAAGGGCCACACTGTACCATGGCTTTTTTCTTTTTTCTTTAAAGCTGTGCTCTAGATTAGTGCTTCCCAACATCTTTTATCTGGGGGTCCATCAGAGGAGGTGCCTTTTGTGCAGTGCCCTGGGAGGGATTTGGAGTCACATACGGGGCTGCTCACAGCCACAGGTGACTGGTCCAGGGACTCCAGCTGCCCCAGGCCCATCCTTCTGCTCTGAGAAGTGAGGATGTCTATAGCTCGTGGGGTCCCCACTGGGGAATCTCTGGCCAGACTAAGTGGAGGCTTCTGTTGAGAAAGGATCTGTGATGAACACTGCTATTTCCCACCCTTTTTCTTCAAAAGAGCTCCAGTTTTATTCAGGAAGACAGGAAGACTGAGGTAAAGACTACAGTTCCCAGCCTCCTACTCAGCTAGGTATGGCCACGTGACTGAATTCTGGCCACTGAGATGTAAGCAGAAATGTTATAGGGCACTTCTGGGAAGGCTCCTAGAAGGAGCTGTTGCAGATTGGACATACCCACTTCTTGTCTATCCTCCTTCCTGATGCTGGAACATGGGCCAAATGGCCAGAGCCCCAGAAGTTGTCTTATATTGCGAGTGTGACTCTGAGGATAAAAACCACACATCAGGACAGCGGAACTAAAGGGAACACTCAGTCCTTGATGACCTCGGAGTGGCAACACACGCCCTGGGCTGCTGATACTCTGATTTCTATTACAGGAGAGAGAAGTAGACTTCTAACTAATTTCACCCAGTCTTGTTTCAGGGTTTCCAGCCTAGGTTCAGGTTGGGTTGGGGAGGCAATGAGGTTCAGGGTGAAGGTCTGCAGCTGTATTGTGTGGGGAGGATCTTTAAAACATTTAGTCACTGACATTGTGAGGATTTTAATCAATCAAAATGGATGCTGGTGCAGGGGCTGGAAGATGCTGCTGTGCTTGGTGTTAATTCTGGCTGCTAAATTGTGTGGAAATCAAGGCGTCCCAGGAAAGGGGCTGGGTGTGGAGCTACAGAGAAAACCATTCACCAAAAGTAATAAGGTATTTGAGTATTTTAAGATGGTCATTCTGGTGGGCATCACCTGTTTATGACTCCAGAGCAGGTGGCTGGTGAGATGAGTGAAGGATGGAAGAAATGGAGTGGTTGGATGGGCTAAGGTCAGGGTGGGCGTGGTGGGGTCAGGCAGCAGCTGCACAGGTAGGCAGGCCTGGATTGTGGTTATTTTAGGAATCAGGGAAGCACTGACAAGTGCGGGCAGGGTCAGAGCAGGGCATCAGGAGTCTCCGTGAAGGGGAGGAGGAAAGGTAATTCAAGCATGTCCTTTATTTTGCTTCATTTTCCTTTCACACCTGACATCCTCACCATTTCTTCTTCAAGCTTCTTATTCCTCTGCATTTGACTCTATTTCCATCCCTCAGAAATATTAATGTGGAACCAAAGTGTACCATTTGGGTCTTTTTTTCTTCTTTAATAGAGATTTATTTCTTATTCTATAAAACGTAAATGAACAGAGTTTAGATAGTTTCCTTTAAAAATTTAGAAAAACTCAAGTTGCTCCTAAATAAGCAGGCTCTGATCAATTATTCTCTGTGAGTCAATGACCCTAAAAGGAAACAACAGGGGAAAAGACCTTCGTATTTAGGAAAAAGGAGCCTGTTAACCAGGCATTTTTTGTAATGAACTGACTTAACTGTCTGTCTTAGTGACATTCACTCAACAAAATCATTCAACAGTTTTTTTATTGCTGGCCCCAGTGCTAAATGCTGAGGCTACAACATGAGAGTAACCAGAGGCTAATAAAGGCTTTATTGTGACAAATTTAAATTAATGGTAACTTGAAAAAATTTTAGTGAATGTTTAAAAAATGTGTGAATTTAGAAGTGTTTTTAAATATAGCACAGAAAAATAAATTAACTTCACATCTCACAATAGCCACTTTCCCTCTTGATCTTTATAAAAGTAGGTAATGAACAATTAATCTGAATTTTAACTCATTTATCTTCCTTAAGACACTCTCTTAATGAAGATTCTACAAAGTGAAAACATCTTTGGAACAGCTATTTCAGGTAAACTATTTCTAAATATTCACAATTAAAGGAGAACAGGGAGAACAGAATGCAGGTTTGTGATTATTAAAACAATTTTCATCCCACCTTTCTTTTGCCTGGAGATCCTTTTTTATCAATGCTTCAAAATTCTTAATTTCATTGGCAACATCCTTTAAAGAAAAGTCATTTTCAGTATCTCTAAACAGCAGCGAACATTTTCATTTACAATATCCATTCAGATTTAAAAAATGATATGCACTAATAATTCAAGCTGATCAGGAGGTAAGATCTGAAAAGCTGCATTCTAGAATCTTCTTCTATACTGTTTTGTTACTGTTAGACTAGGCTAAATGCACCTAAAAGAAGGTGAAAATTGCCTAACCTGAATCATTTATTTCACTGTTCTAGCTCTGACAGTACATGAAAGGGCATTTAATGAGAATAAAAATTATCAAAGAGTCAGGATGTGCATTTTTAATTGCAATTCTCTTAAATGAGAATAAGCACTTTTGGGATATAAATATTTCTTTAAAGATCATCTTGGGTGTTTTAAACATTTCTTGTGCAACCTTAATTTGCTTTCTGAAAATTAATTTTAGCTGATCCTCTGCCTACTGCATATCCTTATTAATAAACTTTTATCAATTTAGGGAAAAATAATAATTAAGTGCCTTTTATAAAATGGGGTCAGAAAAAAGCCTCTATAGGTAGTATTTTTTAGAATCCAACTATAGGATTTTTTAAATATTAAAAAATGTGAATTAATATAAAATACAATGGATTTAGAAATCAGAGAGACCTGTCAATCTCTGCTTTATCAGCATCGTAAACTTGGGTAAAACATTTCAGTTTTCAGAGATCAGCTTCCTTATCTACAAAATAGGGAAAATAGTATCCTACTTTGGGAGTTATTTACAAATTGAAGATAATGTGAAGTGACTAACCCACAGCCTGACATGTAGCAGGTAATTAGTAAATGGTAGCTATTAATCTTTTTTCTTAAGTCAAGGGAGAGAATATCATTAACAATCGTTATAGCAGGATGCAGTGGAGATTGCAGGACTTAGCATCAAAATGTAGCATTGCTCCCCTGTGAAATATAGTCAATTCCTTTTGATTGACAGTTGGTATAGTCTAGCAGAATATCACTAGTGTAGGTATTTTAAATTTAAATATCCCGATAGCAAGCAGACTACTTAAACATTTCTGGGATTCATAGAAAAATAGTGCAGCATGGTTAGGAGGTATAAAGTAAAAGTAGACAGGAGGAATGGCACATCCATGGAATGGGTACCTGGACTGACCCCGGTGGTACCCATGGGCATCATGACCGAATACAACAGCACCCATTCTGGCCCAGTTTGTTAGTGGCCGCAGACTCCACAACACAGGAGTCCACGCAGGTACTGTCCTTTAATAGGAGTTTGCCATCCCTGTCCTAAAGCTACATTCTCTGCTTCTGAACAAATAATAGTATAAAGTGGATTAGATATGCATATAGTGGAGGAGTTTTGAATGAGAAGGGACAATGCCAGAGACAATTTGAGAAGAACGTGGGTAGCTTGGGGAAGTCTTTCTATATGTTTTAGGGAAAGATCATCCTTTTATTAAGAGAAACATAACACAGTATTAAAGGGTTATCACTTACCTCTGCCTCTATTTTCTTTTTCATCATTTTTTGGGTGTCAGGTGCTTTCAGAGTACGATTTGATGCAGGCTTAGGAATCTGTATGATAGCTGCTTGGATTTTGGCCATTATTTCATTTTGTCGTCTTCTGCTTAAGCGTTGCTGAATAACCCATATACATTAGTTTAGTTATTCAGTTCATCAGAATAATACTCGATGTTCTACACTCACAGGTACACATGTATACAAATTTCCCACTGAAATTTTCCAAATTCAGCAATTAACCAACGTACTAGGTGTTAACTGTGTAATGTTATGAAGCAAGTGTCAATATAACTTAATTTTAAAGGTATGATATTAAAACACAGTTTTGGAATCCCCAAATTATGCCAACCAAATGTGTGTATTTTCATTCTGGGTGGTGATACTAAAAGAATAATAAAGGCGTTCCCAGTACAAAGAAGAGTATAATTCTTTCCCAGTTCCACCTTCATGACCTGCCCAATAACGGGAAGAAAAAATTCTGTCTCTGAAGATGGTCTGAAGAAAAAATTCAATCTAAGACATGGTCTCTAGGAGGGCTCCCAGGGAACCCAGTAGAAACGACAAGCTTCCCCAAAACCCAGTTACACTTATACAATGAGTTCAGAGGCTACCTCCAATCTTGAACTAACACTAAATTATGTGTTATCATCATTGGATCATCTCTTCTCTATGTAGGCAGTAATTATTTTAAGAAGAATATAAGCAGGAGGGTGTAATTGAAAGAAAAAGTATTATAAAATATAGATTAAATATTTTAAAAATAAGAGGCAACATGTGAAACTAATCATGACTTTACCACTAATGCATAGACTAGAATTAATAAGATCATCAGTTCTATATCCAAAGGTAAGAAAATTCACTTTACCATTAAAAGGTCAGAAATTATAAATAATTTAAAAATTGTCTTAATTTCACTTCCCCAAATATCCATTTTTATTTAACTGCAATGTTTATCTGTTTTTTTTCCCCCTAAGAAAACCAGGAAGACACAGGCTCTCCCTTTTCTCCTATTTGCCTATCATTTTTAACATAATTTATTTCAGAATATTTCATGTGCTCATGTTCCCTTTTTTTCCCCAACTTCCTTTGGAGACTTTCTACGTTCGATGTGGCACTTTAAAGTGAGATGGGCTGGGTCCATAAAATTAGAGCCCCAGCTCTTGGCATGGACTGAAACACAACTTTAAGAGTGCCTGTCTCTTTACCCTGCACTGCTGAGGGGAAGCTCAAACCTTTATCCACTCCCAGGCAAGTAATGGGATCCTAAGATCTTCCAGAGTTGGTCTTTCCCCTTTCCCTCCCTCCCAACAAGGAGCTGACTATGTTCAGAATATGCTTATTTCTCATCATTCTAAATATATGAATTTAAAAAGCAATTTACAGTAGAATGAGAAGAACTATCATTCTTTTGCCTGTAGTTTACACATTCCATATATGCAGCCATCTGAAATTCTCTTAAAAGTCTTTAATGATTCCACACCCCATTGTCCTCTCATATCCTTAAAGGCACAGGAGATCACTAAAGATTTCCAAAGAAATCTGGGAAGCAGCGGAGAATTAGTCAAAGCAAGAAGCAAGGGCCAGGAAGATGTTAAGACACGTTTAAGGGGACTGGAAAGGAAAGCAAGCAGAGAATCGTCACACTGCCAGGAAGAGAGAAATGGAGCAGGACAGGAAGACCAAGGAGGGACCAAAGAGGGAAACAAGAGCAACAAGTGTCTGCTCTGTCTCCCCCAGTAGTGACAATACTCACAAGCCTTCGCTGGGGTCGCTTGTAGCAACCTCCCATCACTAAAGCATCGGACAACTTAAAAATAGATCAAGCTGTCCTGCTACCCCTGGGAATGGCAGTTCGGGTTCTTAGCCACAAGGGGAGGTGACAGTCAGGGAGAGTGGGGATGGAGAAGGGGGAAGAGTGAGGGAGGGAAAGGTGAGAGAGGCAGAGCCAGGAGTCATGCATCAGGAACCAGGAACCAGCATCTCATGCTGGATTCATGCTTATGCAATGTGTACTACAGGCATAACTCACAAACACTAATGAATTTCTGGAAAAATTGTTCTATAAAACCTTTTCGATATTAAAACATCTTTGTTCTTCCTGGAGTTTTTGAAATTTTTCAGGTTTCTCAGAATGCATGCAGACAAAATCTTCATTCATGTGTTTATATTTTTCTTGAAACCTGTGTGTAACCCGCATCAGATTGAAATCAGTTTGACGTGGTATCAGGTTTCTAAGTCTCTAAATGAAGAAAGCATTTCAAAAAGATTCCATTATTAGAGAATTAAAAGGATATTGTCGTTACAAGCATATATAAAATTTGTCTCCAAAATAAAATTTCTATGAATTACTATTGTTGAAATAAATTCAAGCCCCATACCAGTTGCTCTTATCCCTAATTGATGTAAGGACAATAAAAATGCATGATTGAAATTCCTTCTTACAAAATAGTCTCCTATATACTTTTATAATTAAACTCTTTGTCCTGAGTTTCATTTTCAATGAATGCTACTTAAATTCTTAGAAATACATTTTCATAAAAATAAGTTATAAAACCAATTTCAACACATAAGAGATAATATAAGAAGTTGGATTCTTCCTATTACTTAAGCCACTTCCTAGTAATAAATGAAGAAAAAATGAGTGACTGGAAATAAGGGTGCAACAGTCCAAGAAAATGAACTCTCAGTGATGACTATAAAGTTGGACTCAGAGCAACATGGCTAACATAATTTAACTAAAACTTTAGTATCCAACAGTAACCTACTTCAAAGCTGATGACTCACTAAATTTTTTTATGGTATCATTGCTCAAACCATTCTTGGTCCTCCTTTTCTAAAACTGCCTCAGTAGATAACGGCACTTACTCAGAAGAACATTTAAGGACCTCTGACTGACTTTATGCACTTACACATCCACCTGCTCTTTCCACAGTTAAAAATAGCCTGGCCTCCAGCTTCACGGTGGCAAGGAAAAGTCAGGTACTTCAACATCCTACCTCTCCACTTTGACACATACCTATACCTTCAACTTAATTTGTATTTCCCCCTAACCCAGGAAATACTCACTGAGTTATCAAAGAGCCTACTGTTAAGTGTATAAAGTCAGGCTGCCTAGGTTTGAGTTTTAGCTTTACTACCTACTAGCTTCATGAAGTTGGGAAAGTTGTTTTTTATGTTCTCTGTACCTTAGTTTTGTTATCTGTAAAATGGGAGTAATAAAAGTATCTATCTCATAAGACTGTTGTGAAGGTCAAATGAGAAAATACACATAAAGCACCTAGAACAGGGCCTGGCACCTCACTGTGTATGGTCAATCAATTTTTGTCATTATTAATTTTACTATGTAATAGACACCTGTATCTTCCCCCATCCGTATCAAAGAAAAAAGCTTCTCTATTTCTTTTGTAAGATATCTCCTTCTTCATCGTAACCACTGGTTCGTGCCTCCACTTCTCTTCCCCAGGGGGTCTCCTTCCACTTGGGCCCTCACACCAGTCATCTCCTGCACTGATTCTTTTCCTCAACTGAAAAGTTGTCACAGTCTCTATGTCCAGAAAAATGAACACATAATCTCACACTCCCATCGAGCTTCTCTCCTGCAGATACTGTTACTGTCTCTCCCCCTTTACCTCCACATTGCACGAAAGAAGTCTATGCTCCATTTTCCTCATCTCCTTTGCAATCCCACCACTCTCCTGAAACATTTTTCTCTCCCCAAAATGTAAGCCCTAAGAGAAGTGGGGTTTTTCCTGTGTTGTTTATTATGCAAGTACCTGACATACAGTAGGAACCTAATAAGTCTTTGTTCAGTGAATGAGTGATTGACTCTGGAAGATCACCGTGGCCAACATTAAACCCAGCGGCTTCCTATTTGGCCTCATCTCCATGGCTCTTGTAGCACCTGTTACTGTTGACTGTTTTATACTTTACAAAGAATTTTCTTATATATTGTCTTCTTGAAGATACCAAAAAACCTAGTTCTTAGGCAGGTAGAGATAATTATCCTTGTTTTTACAGTAGGGAAAATTAAGACTGAGACCGTTCCAGGGACTGGCCCAAAGTTAAACAGCTTGCAAGTGAAGGAAGCAGGACACAATACTAAGTTATCTGGCTTTCATCCTACTCTAATTCTAGCTCTCCGTGGGGGCTGAGTTCATTCTACTACCAGGATCATAAGGATGTCCATTAAAAATAGGCAAATCTGAAAGCAGGAGTAGCCCTCATATCTACTGTCACTGCTACTTCATAAATTAAATTTAGAAATTTAATTATTTCCATTTCTGTTTCGTGCTTACTTAGATAATGGGGAGTATTGCTTATATCATCAGTGCAGCGCTCCCCATTATCCCATAGGCCTGGAAAAGTTAATGCCCTTCTCTTATCACAAGGAACTACAGAGATCTGCCAACTAAAAAGTTGTGTGAAATAACCAAAAGATATTTAATGAGTATTTGCAATGTTCAAGGCTTTGTACTGGGCATACTTCTTGAACTTGAGGAACTAAAAATCTTGTGAGGCTATATGACAGATAAGTAATGAAAGTTAGCCAACAACATCAGCAGAAGGAGGTTAACACCAGAGAGTGAGAATTACCTGTGCCCTAGGAGGTCCACAGGGAGAGTCCACATGTACTGGGTAGGTTACACAGAGCAGATGTAGGAAAGTTTGGAGGAAGAAGAGAGATGAGAAGGGTGAGCTTGGGTGGGAGAGAGGAAAGAGAGGAAATATACAAAGTCCTACTAGAGGGCAGGCTGCAAATTAATGTAGAGGAAAGATTTTATACTGAAGGGTATGAAGAATTAAAGTTAAAAAGACAGGATGAAACTGTTCAATGAAAGAACTTCAATATCAGTCTCATTTGGGGACAGGATATATATAAAACAGCAGGTTTCGGAGCAGAAGAACCCAAACTAAATGAAATTTAGGGAAGATTCATCTAGCAGTTAATTAAGCCCTGGTAGCAAGTCCGAAGATTGGGAGACGTGTGAGGAGGTTGTTGCAGGAATTCAGAAGGAGATCCGAGCAGATATGATGGGGGTAGAAATGGAAAGAGAGGAGCAGGAATAAAAAGAACTAGGAATTAGGAATAACCAGAATTTGGTAAGTTATTGGCAATTGATGGATAGGAATGGAAGGAGGCATCAAAAAGGATAAATGAATAGAAAATATTAACATAAAATAAGACCCAAATATGGCCAACAGCATCCATTGGGGCATATGTACTCAACGGGGCTTCTTTGAGAACGCAGCATCACGGTCCTTCCCCTTCACCAAATCTTATACTATTATATGCTGATTATATTTCTTTATGCACTTACATCTCGGAAAACCTCACTTTTCATGCTTTGAAGTTTTGTGTTTCTCAGGGGTTGCATGATTTGCATTTCCACTCCAGTCAGACCACTTTTCTTCTTTCTCTGAAGAGCAATGTACAATTGATATAAAAGTTTCGTGGCCGCCCCTGGCTTTTCTGTGATGATATTGTGGGCCACATTCTGATCAAACTGCACACCCAGAAGGTGAAGTGTTGGCTCCAAGCGAGAAAAGTTATTAAGCTTGGCAGTTGAAATCCTAGGCATTAAAATATTTTACATAATTAGACACTGAATTAAAGCAGACGACAAATATCATAGGTATTAACATGATCCAATAATATGAATTACCTCATGTTCTTTTAAACACATCATTCCTCCCTAAAACCACTCAATCATGTAAATACATTGAGATTTTATCTGTTATCCTGAACTCCATGCATTTATTTCTCCTGAATGGCTAAACTAAAACCCATTAATTTTATATACTTTCCTACTTAAATAGATGCTAGCATTTCTAGAAGAAGTCAATATCAAATAAAGGATGACTAAATACCTTCTTCTAAATGGAAAAACTTAATCATGGCTTTGAGAATTATTTTATTTGAAAGGCAAAACTGCAATTTAAATTCCATTTCTTGAAATGATACTACTAAAACCTGAAAATAACCCTTTTTTCAGTTGCAGTGACAAATTTAACAGTAATCCTCTCAGGCATCGTAGAAATATCTAATTGAATTATATTAGCTACACAACTAAATTAGTAATGTAACCTTCCCTGTACAATTTATATTACTTCTTAAGAGTCAGTAAAGACTTTCTAAATTGTATGTATTATCGAATTACCTATTATTGAATTAAGCTCACATTTTAGAACAAGCTCATTAATTCATTTATTAATTTATTCTCTGAACTAACAAATATTGATTAAATACCCATTATATACCAACAACTTATTTATTAAATTTAATACATTTTTATAAGTTTATTAAAGCCTTACAAAGATGAATGAGGCCCTAGAGGAGTAATAGTGGGAAAACTAGATGAGTAACAAGTAGAGATAAATTGACATGACTGCTGTAATAGAGGCCTCCAATGACTTAGGACTATTAATGAGCCTATGAATCCAGTGACAGAAAGACAGCAAAAGATGTTAGATGCATTTTCAACTTCTGTGCCTCTCTATGATCAAACTGGAAGCAAACACCAATTTTAACCACTGGCCTATTTTCTCCTTCTTCCAAACATTCAGTGGCATTCTTTAATGGGAAAAATACACTGAATACTGAATATACTTGGCTATACATCAAAGTCCCTTCCCCCCCTGAGAACAGAGGGATACCTTAGACCAGAGGGAGTTGCCGGACATTAGGCAGAATTAGGGTTACTCACTCAATAACTTCATTTTGGACTATAAAATTATATGGGGGAAGATACAGTGACCTTTAATGACCTCAAATAAATTTTTAGAAGCTGATATGGATCACTTAGCATTTAAACTTTATATAGTGGCTCTAAACTTTTTTTTTTTTTTATCAGATACCATTCATTGGAAATCTGATGAGACCTACAGAGACTTTTCCAAGGGAAAGAAAACACATATTCATGCATATACACAAAATGTGTATACTGTGTGTTTGTGAACTTCCTTAAATCTAGCCTAAAAGTGACCATTATGCTCATAACATAAAATTAAAAACCCATGCTCTAAAAGGAGGTGGAGCTGGGTAAATATAAAAATGATTTCTAAATATAAATAAGGAGATATTATCGTGGGAAGACCAACATCAACAAACGTAGTGACACAAGATGCTGAATTCCTTTCCAGTTGTGCGGTGTAACTAACCGTCCTGTTTCCTCTATTTGGTAAAGCATAGTTAGCAGGGCTTACCACATCAATCAAACTTTGAATAAAATATTTTAAATTGATAAGAGAGAAACAGATCTTAGAGGGGGTGAGAAGAGATAAGGAATTCTACAAGGCAATCTTATCAGTAGTAAGAGTAAAATATTTTTTTTAGATCTTCTCGTGTACTGTCCAGTTTTGCAATTTGTCCCCCAACAAATGACCTTACAGTTTGAGAAACAAATACTGGCCTAAAATGATTAGGGTACAGCAGACCATGTTTCGAAGAGTATGATTGTGAAAGAGGATGGTCTGATCAATGACTTATGTTCACATCCATTGGACAGGCACCTGACACCCACCTTTTGATCTTCTATCACAGTTATCCTTTCATGTTCCTCCTATCCTAGCAGCCCTTTATGCCTTGTCCACTACACATATTTGGAAAGATAATAGCCTGAGAGCCACTGGTCAGGGTTTTTGTCTGGGTCATGACCTTGGGATACAGAGGTTGGAAGCACCATAATTCAGAAGGAAGAATTCAAAAGCAAACACTATTCATTTCTAAATTGTATCAAAACATAGCCCTGCATCGAATAAAAGTGAAGGACACTTCCCCTCCTCTTACTTGCATAACACGACCCCTAGAATGCAGAGTGTGCCTGCCAATACGATGGTTCAGTTACACAGGAGGCTTTACAATGGCTCTGATGGTCTGGTCAAAGTATCCAGGTGTAACAGTACTTCTCTCTGGAAGTTTTTCATAAATATTCTAAGTTTCCAATTAAAATCAGGGAATTTTTACTCCCATAGAATATCACTGCTGTGTAAGTTGGTGGAAGTCCACTCTTACTACAGTGGATACTCAATCATTATAACATGACAATCAACAGTTGTTTTTGAACAGAGAGAAACCACTGAGACATCTCTGCTCTGGAGATGGCGCATATGATGTAAATGATGACCCCTGAGGGAATAAGGGACGTAACCTGGGAAAAGTCGTCTCCCTCTCTACTTGCAGTCCTCATTTGCCAAGGGATTACCTACCTATCTCCTCTCCTCCTTGCCACCTGGTCAGGGGATACATCTTACAAGGTTAATTAGAAGCTGCCCTCCCAAGGGATATCCATTACTTTTTTTTCTTTTAACTAATCTGCTCATTTTTCACCCTTTGAGATGGACTAAAGATAGTCCTAAAACAGAATTCTTTCAGAGTTAGATAACTTATTCTTAGTATTAAGTAATTCCCAAGGCAAATAACTTCAAATTATTAAGCTACACAGATTTAGTTTTACTGTTTACATTTTAGACTAAAGGAACTAAAAATACCACAAAAAAATCCCAAAATCATGAGCTCTGGCACTGGAGAGCTGTCTGAAAAATGGGCTTTGACAAAGAAGGATCCTTCTCCCCACTGAATACACTATTACGAAGGTCATATCCATGGATTGACTGATTATTGCTTTCTTTAAAACACCACGCACCCTGGAAAAAAGTAGGTTGTTTCAGGAACTAAAGATGGTTAGTATTTCATTGTCAGGACAAGAAGATCCCACTTTCTGCCTAAAGAAATGGGCTGACTCAGTAGAATAGAAAGTTAGTCTTTGGCAGTGAATGAAAGGCAGGGCTGCTATACCCGATGATGCTCAGGACTCACACCTGGAAAGGTGGGGCAAGGGTGTGAAGTCTACCCTGTGCTCAGCTTGTGAAGCCCTGCACCTGGCATGAGGCTGCTTCATCCAAAAAGGGGCTTCTTTTTCTTTGCACAAAGGCCTCTCCATTCACGAAGATCTGTGTCACTAAGATCTCTTCCCATTGCACACAAAGCCTTCTATAGCCCTGCTAACGGGAGCCAAAGTACACCTGAAATATTACATGCATGCTCTGATCAGTATGGTCTTTTAAGTTTCTATGGCTCACCAGATATACTTTCTGAAATCATTCATTTACTCAATAGAGTAACATTATTGTGTGTCTGCTATGGACCAGGAACAAAGCCTGGAGCACAAAGAATAAATACATGCTGCAACTTTGAGTGACTTTGCAATCTAGTTGAAGAGTAAACATTCATATATTCATTCATCAGACATTGTTTGGGCTCCTTCATGTGGCAGGCACCCTGATAAGAACAGACATATAAATAAATAATTATAACTTAATGTGATTAAAATGGGATGTCCAAAGGGTTATTAAAACAAAGGGGAAAAGAGAATTAAATCTGCTAGGGGAACAAGGAGTTTAGAAAAGGGGTGGATTTTTAGCTGGATCATAAGGATGAATAAAAGTTTCTCATGGTAGAAGGGAAGGAAGAATGTTAATATAAAAAGGTGCAAGGCATAACAAAAGCACATGACATGGTTGTGGACCAAAGCAGTTTATATTACAGCTCTAGATTGGTGGGGAATGTGGCTGGAAAGCTAGATGAGGGTCACACAGGGAAGCATCTTGTAAGACAGGCTTTGAGAAAGAGGAACTGAAGTACTGAAAGTTTCTTAAGCTGATGGGGATAACACACCTAAAGATGTGTGTGTAGAGTTCTGCCTGTCTACTAACAAGTTCAAAAAAGGTCTTTTTATGTAGTTTTTACCTGGATATGTAGTCACTCATTAATTTGAAAAACATTTCCTGAAAGTTAAACATGCACCAGACCTGTGACCGCCCTAGAGATGCAAAGAAAAATAACTCAATACCCCTAACTTCAAGGCATTTGCATGTATAACATGCAATGTGAGAAAGATACAAATAAAGAAACTGACAACAACATGATCAGTGTTATAATGAGTAAATGTGAAAGATAAGTTGAAAACATTCAGAAAGGGATAAGCAGTAACAACAAAAAAGGATTGGAAACATGGTTACATGCAGATCATCACAAATCAATCTGTGCATATGAGAACTCGTGAGAAAGCAAAAAGGAGACAAGAAGGGCATGGAAACTGACTCACCTGGAAATCTTATACCTTTAGAGTCTAGTCCTGGCTTCTACTGCAGGGAAGGAAATGAAGGTAGAAACAGAGGGGACACAGGGCTGGAAGCTCAGGCAGAGGAGGCAGTGGGGCTAAGCTGTGAAGGACCGTGTATGCTTTGCCCTTGAAGAACAGATGCGAGACGTGGGGTGTAGGGCACAGATTAGAAGTTGCCCAGTGCCCTAGAAGCTTAAGAATTATCTGGGATTAGCAAAAGAGGCTTATTTGGTATGAACATATTCTCTTGTGTCATACTATTATTACCTGTACAACTAGAATAATCTGGGTTGTGAAAGAACGACTCACCTCTAGAATGGAGGTACCAGATTCTTTCGCCTTAATGTCTTGCAACATAGGCACTGTTCAATAGAGGTCTACCATTCCAAGCAATCAAAGACTAAGAAATTCTTGAGTGGGACATATCAGGTTAAAATATTATGGATACAGAGCAGGATGTCAGGAATGGCAGAGTAAGGGCCTCCAAAATCCATTCCTCCATAAAGGCAATAAGGAAACTAACAAAAATTATAAACATCAACTTTTTCATAACTCTAGAAATTAGCTGAAGGCTTGTAACAATCTAAGGGACATTTATTTAAGAAAAAAACTTAATAAGAACAGAGACCTTTTAGTCATTTTAACTTGCCTTAT
This sequence comes from Camelus ferus, assembly GCF_009834535.1. NCBI lineage: Eukaryota > Metazoa > Chordata > Mammalia > Artiodactyla > Camelidae > Camelus > Camelus ferus. The sequence goes on along the minus strand of NC_045698.1, from coordinate 24,679,681 downwards.
TCCCATTCCCTTCTCCCCAGCTCTACATTAACCTTGAAAACAGGTGACTTGCAACAATAGAAGCTGTAAAACCCAGCAGCCTCACAGCTATCTGAGAGGACAGACAGGTTTAAAGCTCCTCAAAAAGTCCTATCCTTAGAACATTAGTTAACGTTATTTAGAGCTCAGTCACTGGAAAAAGCCCAGTTCCCATGGTATTAGCAAAAGTCAATCAGTGGCAACTGTTTCAGATCACAGCTACCTAAGAGTGATACCACTGGAGCAAACAAGAGCCTGCCCCAAAACTTAAAAGGAATATGTAAGAAAGAAATTTCCACTGGGGGCTTTGAAAAGCTCTGACATATTCATGAGGCTCTAGAGGGCTGTACACATGTGTAGGAATGTTTGGATGCCCAGAAAAGACAGAAGGAGGCCCAAATCTCTCACTTCTGGCTGACCTTGAGGTCCTGTACAAGCAGGAAGTAAAGGCTAAGGCAGAGCTGAAAACTGTGAAAGTACTAAAGACATACCTTAACAAACTCACAGTCTCTCAGCCAAGAAAGATTTATCAGTTCAAGATATTTTAAAACATCTCTGTTTATTTGCCAACCTCTGTTCATTTGCTCTGTTCACTAAGCTAACCAAGCAGAGTCTTCAGTTGCTGTACACAAGGAATACAGACTCTCCAAAATTAGTCCAGGAAAGTCGTTAAAAAAAAAAAAAAAAGCAGGAGGAGCAACAACACAAAACAGCAACAACAAACCCTGGGGAGGTGGGATAATCTGAGTTACCTCATTATATTATTTTAAATGTCTATTTTCAATAATTATGAGACACAGAGAGAAACAGGAAGGTATGGTCCATACATAGGGTGAAAAAGTCAACAGGAACTCTCTGAGGAAGCCTAGATGTTGAATTTATTAGGCAAAGACCTTAAGTCAGCTATGTTAATTAAACTAAAAAATCCATTAAAAAAAAAACTAAAAAAGAAAATATAAGAATAACGTCTCAACAAAAAGAGAATATCAATAAAGTTCTAAAAATAAGAATCAAGTAGAATTCTAAAGTTGAAAAGCACAATAAATGAAATATAAAAATTTACTAGAATAGCTCAACAGGAGATTTGACTTGGCAAAGAAAGAATCAGTAAACTCAAAGGCAGGTCAACTGAAATTATTTATAGGAGAACTATAAAGGAAAAAGAATGAAGAAAAATCAACAGGATGTCAAAACACCTAAACTCATTCTAATCATGAGAAAAACATGAGACAAATTCCAACTAAGAGACAATGTACAAAATACCTGACCAGTGTTTAATTCTTCAAAACTGTAAAGATTATCAAAAACAAGGAAAGTCTGAGAAAGCACCATAGCCAAGAAGAGTCTAAGGAGATGTGATTATAAAATGCAACACAGTACCTTAGATGGGATACTGGGGGAAAAAAAAGATATTAGGTAAAAATCATAACAAATTTTTGTTATAAAATGTACCATGTTACAAAATGTACCATATAAGATGGTAACAGTAGGGGAAACTGGATGAGAATAATATGACAATTCTCTGTACTATCTTCACAGTTTTTCTATAAATCTAAAATTCTTCTAAAACAAGTTTATTTTTAAAGATCAACAATGCCTCAGAGACCTGTGGGATACTGACAAGTATACCAACATACGCATAATGGGAGTACCAGAAGGAGAAGAGAGAGAGAAATGGGCAGAAAGAACTTTTGGAGAAATGGTGGGTGAAAAAGGTCACAAATCTGCTAAAACACAGGACTGCAGGAATATAGAAGATATTAAAATGGGGCCTATCTAGAGATGAGGTCTTGCTGCACCATATAACTTCCTGTCCTTTGTATTCCTGGGAAAATGAAGTATGTATATGTGAGGAGGCAATGATTTGCATACCAATGGTATGCTTTTCTGGTTTCATTTTGGATGGAATCTTGTTATAAATGATTCTTTAATGTTGTCTTTGGAGGCTAAAACCATCCAAATGCCAAAGAAATTAATCTTTTTTCAAGTAAGGAATAATCTCACTAACCTGCTTTCTGAAAATTCTGCAAAATCATCTTGAAGTTCAAATTTGTGCAAAACTTCTCCAATTAGATAGCCATTGGAAAATGCCTTTGCAAATGACTTGGGACCTGAATTTAAAACATAGAGATACAAAAGTAAATATAATGTTGTACATAGAGCTTATATATTTTCATTATGCATACATAGGGTAAAACTCCATAATTTAACTTGAACTCAAAATGCCATGCAAATACTTCTAAAAATGCCTTTTAATAACCAAATGAAAACACTGAAGTTTAACAGCAGACATCTTATAAAGACCCCTGAATAAATGTAAATCAGTACTTGATACCATATTGCATTTTAAAAGAAAAGACCACTTTTGATCAAACCAAACAAAACACAACCAATAAAATGTATAACCTTAGATCTAAAAACATACCTTCAATATATTTTATAAAATTATACTCTAATACCTTAGTTATCAATACAACCTATGGATGATGATTACATATTCTGGCCAAGTGAGGTACAATCTAACTTCTTTAAACCTCAAACTTAATTTTAACCTTTTTGCAATGGAAATTTTACAAAAATCATCTGCACCTTCTAAATAGAGCCTGCTGAACATAATCTAACTTTCCTTTGGTGGTTTGGAGGGTTTACTCTGGTCTAGTTGTTTAGTGATGGAGGACAGCCCTGAGGAAAACAGGCTTTGGAGCCAGAGATATCTATGCTGGAATCTTGGCTCTGCCTTCCACTAGCTGTGAGATCTCTGCCAAGCTGCTTAATCCTCTTGAGTTTCTGTCTGCTCACCGTATTTATATCCTTGGGGGCTATTCTAAAGATTAGAGGTAATGTACCAGAATTGCTTGGTACCATGCCTGCCACGTGAAAGGCACATAATAATAAGTCCAAAAAAAACCTAAGTGGTAAATAGGATTTGCTTTCTTTAAAAAAGTCCTTAGTTTGGCATCACTTGTATATTTCTTATGAAGTGAAGGATATATAGTTACATGATATTCAAGGATGACATACTAAATTGATACATAAATTATATTATCATAGGACAAGGCTGTCATTTCTCAAATGATTTAAAAATCCTCCAAAAATCTTCAACTTCTTTCTATCAGGGTCCTTTAGACAAGAGCAATTAAAATACTATACATATCACTTCAAGTATCACAAACTCATTCATACCAGGCTATCTTCTTCTATTTGACTACTAATAATAAGTGGCTAATTGAAAATGAAGAAAGAATAATTTCTTCAGGATTTGTAGAACTGGCGCTTGGTGTGTGTAGCAGACGGGCCAGGTGAGTTACTCTGTAAAGGACACTGCACAGAGAACTCACACAGAAAACTTCACGTTATCGTAAGACACAGATCTGACAGAGGTCCATGATTTTGCCCAAAGCTTTCCCAGTATCTGTTCTCAGAATATTTTATACTCTTAACAATACCCAAATTCTTAGGTGAAATCATCATAATAACAAAGTAGTTTAAAAGGATGTCAATTACTCTCACTGATTTTGTTTACTCAGGATAAGCCCCTAAACAATCTAGCTCCAGAATCTACTGACTATGCCTTCTGGCATCATGCAGCGGCAGTCTTTGAGGGGACTGAAGTCCTAGTAGCTCCATCTGCCTCCAAAAGGCAGGGGTGTGGCATCTCCTCCTGCTTCCTCCTTTCTTCAGAGACCTGCCACTGCAGGCATCCAATACTGTTCCCTGGTTTTTGGCTGCCACCACTGCCCTCACTGTGCAATCTGGGCTGCTCTGGCTGTGCCTTGCACCTACTCTGTCTGTTGCTTGCTTCTTTCTGCTTCTTTCCCTTCTCTCTTCTATAGCCCATCCCTGTTCTTCTCAGTTTTCTGAAGTGCCATTGGACATACAGTAATTCTCAGACCATGAATTCTTTTTTTTTTTTTTAATGGAGGTACTGGGGATTGAACCCAGGACCTTGTGCATGCTAAGCACAATCTCTACCACTGAGCTACACTCTGCCCCTTCATGGATCCCTATAAATAGTCTATAGACTATTACTTTGTATTCAGGAGCTGCTGCTATGTCACCTTCAGGTGGTCTTGTTCCCCTTCTCCCTCCCTCTGGATTTTGCACTATGCCTGCTGTCTGTGTTGACAGAAGACCTGAAATCTAGCCTGTGAACGACTGGGGAATAATTGTATCCTATTCCATCACTCTCAACTCATCAGGCAAATGGTCAGTAGCAAACACTTTACTACAAAAAGTCACTAGAAAAGTAAAATTGTAATCCACTTCCTTTGAAATGGCAGGATATATTAATAAGGCAATTCTGATATGGATAAAATAGAGGCATTTTTGGAAATAAAGGCCAGAGAAGAACAGTAAACACTTATTATTTCATTGTCAAGTGGTTTACTATAAATAAGCAAATACGAAAGCATGTGTCTGCAGCTGTGTATGCACAGGACACCTCAGGTACTGTGTGCTACAGGGGCACAAAAGAGAACAATGAGTGAAGTGCTGTAACTAATGGCAAAACAACAAAGGGAAAACATGCAGAAAAAATGAAAGAGAAGAAAAAAGAATACATGCAGGAAGTTAGATGAAGAAAAAGATGAAAGAAAAGCACATAAGCCAGGAACATGTAGATTTAAAAAGTATGAGAAGAAACATACAAAGCCAGAGAGAGAAAGAGAAAGAAAAATGGAGAGACATAAGGGGAGAGAAACAGTAAGGGAAAAAAAGAAAAAGAAAAGGGAATCTTATTTTCCCCTCTTTGGTTTATCAAACTTTTTTTTCCCAGTAAATGTTCTGAGTACCATGACTAACTTTATGACGGCCACCTCTGTAAGACAATCTGCACTCACAACTGGAATTTCCTACACGAAAGAAGAGGTGGGTTGACTCTAGGACAAGGAACAATGCAGAATATGAAGAATAAATGAACCATGGGAGCCCAGTGATGATCTTCTTCCTGAGCTCTAAAATGATCTACATCTGGGAAAATGTTGTTCAGCAACTGCTCAACCACGCCTCCAACCTTCCAAGCCGCACGTCTGATCCCCATCCCTAAGGTTTCCGTTTGCTGCAGTCTTTGCTGTGGGCCTTTGTGGATGGTCTACTTTAGGCTGGGACGGCGGGTGGAATGATCTCTGTGCTTCTGCACCCAGATGGCCCTGAGCCAGCTGGAGGAAGCACAGAAGATAAGCCTTCCACATTCCGATGGTAATGAGGAGAGCACAGGTTCTGGGAAATATTTTCCTGTTAGACTCCTTGACTGCTTCTAAGCCCCCAGACTTTGGTTAGTTATACAGCCTCAGTTTCTTGTCTTTAAAAAAGGAGGAGGGTTAGGGTTTCTACCTCCTAAGGGTTGGTTTGAGAATTAAATGAGATACTGTAAGAAAAGTGCTTAGCATAATTCCTGGCATATATATAGTAAGTGCTCAGTGATCATTTTTATTGTTATTATTACTGCCTCCTAATTTAAGGCAGTAGGTTATATCGATTACACAATTCATAAGCTCCATAACAGGTCCTCCATGACTACAGTACAAACACCCTTATTTAGAAGTGATTCAGTACTCAGAGAACAAATATTTGACAGTCCTTAAATTCAGATACAGGCCTACCCTTGGGGCCAAATAAGAGCTATAACACTCTTACCAGTCTGGGGAAGCCCATGTAATCAAGCACGCTTGATTTTTTTAAAACACCTTTATTGTGGTATGGTTCTTGTACAGTAAACTACACATATTTCAAAGGTACAATCTGATGAATTTTGATCGATGTATATACACCAATGAAACCACTACCACAATCAAGATAGCTAACATTTCCATCACTCCCCATGAGGTGCAATTTTCAATTTCCCAGTTTATTCCTTCGCACCCCCTTTATCTCCTGGTAACCGTAAACTTGTTCTCTATGCCTGTGAGTCTGTTTCTGTTCTGTAGATACGTTCATTTGTTTCTTTTTTTTTTTTTAGATTCCATATATAAGCGATATCATATGGCATTTTTCTTTCTTTTTCTGGTCAAGCACAGTTGATTTTTGTAGCAAAACATTTGAGTGGCAGAAATAAAGACTAAACACAGTCTCGCAGCATTTCTGGTCAAGTTTTGCCACCAGGTGAATAGATTTGGGGATTTGGGAATTGTAGATCAGGGACTGCAGACCTACACATTCTATGCTAAGTAGCCTTTGACCCTCCTCTACAAGAAGAGCAAAGACCTAACCTTGGTTGTCAACCACACTGAAAAAGCCAAGCCAGTTTACTTTGATTCGAGAGACAGAAGGCAGCTGCTGGTGGCGGGGCCCTGGTCTGGTCCCATTAGACCCTGGTGCTCCTAGGAGCTGGCCCAGCGTTCACAACGAGGCCTTGGCCTTCTTCTGCTGAACGTAATCAATTTCACAGCATGCCAATACCAGACAAGGCTACCCTGTGACCCTGATGGATTCAGACAAAAACAAAGTCCCTCTGTAATCATGTCTGAACTCAGACCAAAACAATAATGTCCAACACACAAAAATGACCAAACATCATCTGCCTATTCTGACTAATGTGAGTGGTTGCTGCTTTTTTTTCTTTTTTCTGTGCTTTGTTCCCCCCACTCCCTAGGTAAGATTTATTAAGATACCCAATCACAGGGTTGTCTATGCTTCCTTACAGAATCCAATTCTTAGCAAAGCACCGCTTCCTTGAGCCCTCCTCCAAAAACACCTAACACAAGCCCAAATGCTGTAAGTCCTTTCTGATAGCCACTTACTGAGATGTCCCACAGTTCCTGTGGTATGTGTTGTAACAAGTCAATAAATTCAATTTTGTTCAGCTACAGATGTATCCTGTGCTCCTCAGCTGGAGGATATTGACAATTTCTTTTATTCCAGTATAAGAATAGGACGATGAACTTTTACAATTTTCTCCTTTGAAGACTTTGTCATAATTCTTAACATTTACTATCTGAAACAAAATCTCAATTGTGATATTACAACCTTCTTTAATAGTTAAAATATTGAGTGGTATTCTTTTCTTGGGACTTCATATCTTAAAATTTTGACATTGATTTATACAACAGCCTTTTGCTATTAGATTTGCTGCCTCAATTTCTAGTCAATGGAAGCCAAGTTTCAGTCAAGGGAAACGCTGCTGAGCTAACCAGAAAATATCAAATAATCTGTTGTTTTATGCGACAAGCACTCTGTTTCCTAATGACCCTGAAGGCTGAGCTCTGAGAAACTGTAGTTTAATGATACCAGGGAAAAGAGGAGTGAACTAAAAGTCAGCAGACCCAGAATCTTCTGCTAACTTGTCACTACTTAGTTGTATAACTTTAAACAAATCTCTAAACATATCTGATTTAATTTCCTCGTGTGCCAAAGAAGAATTAAATGATGTCTAAGATTCTTTTTTAGATCTAAAATTCTGTGTATCTATGATACAGTAAGGTCATGGGCAAATAAAAGGTCACCACAATATATTATAAAATACTGTATATAAATAAATATTCAATAGGATTTTTTGGTATCTCTACTCTTTTCTTACAATAAAATTTGATACTTTTGAAAAAGTGTGGACATAAGACCTAATTAACAAAGTATAGTTACTGCACAAGGGGACCCAAATTAAGGATGTCCCTAAAATTGGGGACAACAGTAGAAAATATCACTCTCTAAAACAAAAACTACTAAGATTTAATACAAAAGGACAAAATTAGCCACCTATGGAAATTCACTTATTTTTTAAAAACTCAATTAACAAGGAATATAGAATTATCTCTTAAAACTCACAATAATTTATCTACTTAAATTTCTTACACATCATGTAAATGATAATCTCAAGATGTATTAAACTCATTCAGAATAGAGATACACTGCAATGAAAGAAGAATACACAAATATCATAATTTCAGAAGCCTTTGTAGCAGTGGTAACACTGGAAGATGTTATTGAACAGTATGGTTTCCCCAGGCACTGGGAGAAGAGGAAGAGGAGGGAATCTGACTTTAAGCTAAAATAACCTAATCTAATCTAATCTAACCACTCACTGATGTCAAGATAAAATCTCTCTAGAGCAGAAAAGTAAAACATATCAAATATTAACTTGATTTGAGGGTTCTTTTGGTAATATTTAATTTCTGATTGTCAAGGAGAAATCTGATCTATAAATTTGGTATTCTCCTGTGTGTACCAGCTCAGTAAGATGTGCATCATGTTCTCTTACCAGTATAGGTTATTTGGTTATCCTTTTCCTCATGATGAATTAGTACCGTGGCTTATAAAATCAGCAGAATGTCATTTTAGTTAGCATGTGACAATTCCTAAGAAGTCGCTTAAAGTAATAGAGTGGAACTTCTGAAATCTCAAAGGTGAGGATCAAAGTACCCAGGGTGACCTTCTTGAGATGGGCAAATCCATAAGGTTAAGCCTAAAACAATACTTTACCTTACTTTTGCCCCACTCATACATTCTCATGTAATAAACAATTATTTACTAAGTGTCTACTATGTGACAGGTACTATAACAGGCATTCTTCTAAAGTGAGAGACAGAAAAGTAGTCAAAATAATATTTATTGAGTGTCTAGATCTGGTATAAATGATAGGCACTATGGTAGATAGTTTCCATTTGCAGTGTCATTTGATACCCTCCCCAATATATAGCAATTATTATTATTATTTCTCAGAGTATAAAATTGGGACTAGAGATTATTATTTCTACTTTGGATACTACAAAATTGAGATTTAGAGATACTTAACTTTCCAACCTAGTATTCTTTTTTTTTGGTTCTTTGATACCATTGATAACGATGTTTAAGATTATTAAAACAATAAAAATATGCATAATAAAGTATTTACCATTTTCAATATAGCCCCACCCAGAGCCCAAAAGAATATGGACTGTCTTAAACATCCATCTTTACAAAGAATCTGATCCGTATAGTATGCGGTACTCAAAGGCTTCTACTCATTTATGGAGAATGTTCAGTTGTGACATTCTGGTGTAAATTTTCTCTATGGTGAATTCAAAAGAGTTTTGTAACAGAAGCAATGCTTATTCTTGAAAATGAGAGTTCTTAAAAAATTTTACAGGAAATCTTCCAGTAACAATTATCTGTTTTGCTTATTCTTTATTATTAAAATAATTGCTTGACTTTCAGATGTAATTTTGCATTGAGCAACTTTTTATATTTTAAGACATTTCATTTAACATATACATCTAAGCATTATTTTCCAGGACAAATGGCCTAGTTAAATTTAACTCACTGGGGATCCTTAGCTTTAGTAACATTGATCTGAATCTTCATATGCTGAGACTAATCAGGTCCCTGGTGACTCCCAGAAACCTCACTAAGGGGAGGGAGGGAGACTATTAATAATTGAGGATCACTGGAATCCAGGTTCTTTACTGCTGATGTTCAGGGTAGTCCAGGCAACACAATACACAACATAATATGCTTTATCCAAATTGACTTCCACTTTTCAGAATAATCCAGAAATCAATTGGCTTTAGCTGCCTCTGCAGTAACTAAATCATTATTGAGCTTCACCAAGGCAGCAAATGCATTCACTTGGCCTTTTCATTCTCATTTCTGTTTCTGCCCCAGCAAGCAACATATGGACTGGAACACTCCCAAACAAACACTAATAAGTCCACTTTTGCCATTTAACCATCTAGGAATTAGGTTATGCCCTGTGAAGTTACAACAGGCTTGGGTGGTTGAATCTTTTTGTGCCTTCAAACTGAACAATAATCCTGATAAATGGAGTTCATATGAAAATACATTTGGGAGGGCTGAATTTTAAAAAAATAAATTCCCTAAGTATAAACTCAAATATATAATACAGTGCCTAAGAGCACTAGTCAAAGATCTAGCTTCAAATTGTAGCTCTAGGACCTACTAGATGGGTGACTCCGAACAAATTACCAAGCCTTCAGCCTTTGTACTCATCTGTACAACTGGGACAAGGCCTCTTAGGGTTTTGGGGTATTTTTTAAGATTAAATAAAACAATCTACGTGAAAGGCTTAGCACAGGGTCTGGTGTAAGTACTGAAGTGCTTAATAAAGTATAACTTTTATTATTACTATTCTTTCATTTATAAACCCATTTGAGAAAATAACTCTTACGTAAACTTCCCAATACTTTAAGGTGCTCACCATATTTCAACTGAAGTGTTAAACTTTTTCTCCTATTTTGTCATGTGATATTAGATCTTCTTTTTTGATTTTGTATTTGTAAGGCCATACTGAATTGTCCTTTCAAATTAAGAAGGCATTATAAGCAAAAAGTCAAATAACACAGATGCATAAATAAAAGCTAGCAATCTTCTTTTCTCCCAGGGTAGCCAATACCAATACACCAGTTTATATCCTCCCACATTTTTCTCTATGCTTACACAAACCACAAAATGAAGAGTCATGTATGTAACGGTCTGATATATGTCTCTCCACACATTTCTCTGACACATTCTCACACAAAATTGGAATTATACTAGTTCCAATAGGCTATAACTTTTGTTTTTTACTTGACAAAAATACATGAACATCCTTTAGGCCAAAAGTTATAGCAACTAACTCATTCTTCCTAACCACTGCATAACAACCCATAGCATAAATACAGCATCATTTACTCAAGGATTCTTCTACTGAAGGGTATTCAAATTGTTTCCATTTTTTTTCTTTTTATCCCTACAATCCATATGACAATAAACATCCTTCTTCAAATGCCCTTACATTGGTGATTTTATTTGAGTATGATAGTTTCTGAAAAGTGAGATTTAGCATTCACTATATCCTAAGGACTATTCTAAATGCTTCACATTTATTATCTCATTTAATTGTGACACAACTCAATGAGGTATTATTATTACTCCTATTTTGAGTATCGTAAAATTTAGGTAAATAAATTGCCCAAGGTATTAACTGTGGATAAGTGATTTCAACCTAAACAGTCTGACCTTCAAGTCCTTGTTCTTAATAGGACACTTAACCCAGAAATTGTCCAATTACTTTCCCAGGAGGTTGCACCCACTTACAATCTTTCCATGACAGTTCCTATAAACCATTCAAAGCCTTCCATTGTACAGCAGAGAATGACTTGTCTCATGACAGAAATCAGCAACTGGCAGTGTGCTTCTTAGATGCACAGACCTATCTTGTCTGTTTCCAAACACAGATGAGTGTGTTCCCTAGAGTCTAAAAAGCCTTTAACCACATGGAATTTCATTACCTCGGAGACTCTATCTCTCTTTAAGCTCCTCTTAGCAGTTGGAATCAAAGAATGAATATGGATTTCTAGGGAAGGGGATGTGGAATACTGCAGCTGTCTCTACTGACAGCTTCCAGCTTTATACTTCAGGGAAACAGACATTAGGAATTGTCCATTCATAGTTTACATTGTTAAAATTCTTACTGAAAAAGTCTCCAGTCTTTTAACTTTCACAGAATAAAGTTATTCCTCCTCCTCTCAAAACCCAAATTCCCCAAACTGATTACAATTATAATGGCATACTACTGTTTTTATATTTCTTATTAATTTTGTTTACTTTTCTCAAAAGTGTTTCAATATGCAATGGAGTTTTAGGGACTTGAGCAAAGGGTGTGATTTTTATTAATCAAGCCAATGAACCAAATTAAACCCAGTAATCTGTAACTACTTTTTATTGGAAGAGTATAACTTAAAAGGCATGATATTGCATTTTGGCTCCCGTGGTTGAAAAAGAAAGAAGAAAAATACTAAACACCATCCTGAGATCAGCATCACATTTTAGGTGAGAAGCAATCAGAGTGTGTGTGTGGTGGTTTGGCAAAGAAAAAGCCCAGGATTTTAATGCCTTAAGAGATGCAACTGGAGGAGTTCCAAATTTAAAGATTCCAATGCTGATAATAAATATTTTGCTGTTGCAGAAACACTACTGGTCTAGCAAATTCTGTGGATGACCTGAGGTTGGGTTGGCACTGTTACCACTCTGGTAATAAGGTGGCATTATGCAAGGGTGCTTCTGGTAAAACAGACTGCAGTGATCTGGGTGGAAAGCCTCTTGACTTGAGCAAAAACTGTGCTGGAAAATGAATTCTTGTCAAGGAAACAACAGAAAGAAGTTGAGATGCAGGATAGTGCTATGCTAGCATTACTTGGTTGTCATAGAAGTTGTCAGCATATAAAATTGTCTCTGTGATTGTGGGATTTAGAAACTCTGAGTGGCAGCTCCATGGCTGGGATGAAATCAGGTTAGTGAGTAAGGTTCGCTCTAGGCAAGAATGAACAGTGGTCAGAAGAAGTTAATGTGCAAATTCTGAACTAAAACTTCTGAAATCTGTAAATGTTAACATAGTCTGCGTTAACGCATTTCACACACACCGTCTCCTGCTAGGCAGTTAGGTACGGCAGGTATGAATGGATCTATTTTATACTGGAGGACACACACTCAGAGAAGGCATTGTAACTCGTTCGGGGGCACACATCTAGTCGTGCGGCAGCTGGCTTTCAGGCTTCCTATTTCAGAGGCTTGCCAGCACATCATGCCTCTGAGAGTGTGAAGGGAGCAATGTCGGGGCCAGACTACAGAGTCCAGAAAATTCTTTTGTCCATAGGAGCAAGGAAGCGCTCCCCACAGCCTCTGATTGCTCAGAACCACAGTAGGTCAGAGCCTTTGGAGTTGGGCCCACCGCGATGATGGGTAACTCTGAGGGGCGGAGTGGAGGCAGGAGACGCCCTGCGGTGGCTGAGGTGCGCCGGCGGCGGCAGTTCGCGCCTTCCTTGCCACCTTCCACCAGCGCGCCGCGCTCCAGGCTCCGCGCCCCTCTCGTCCCCAGCCCGCTCCCCTCAGTCTGTGTCACTCACTCACGGTCTGGGACACCTTCAACTCCTGGTTGAGCCACTGGCACAAGATCTCGGACATGGTTCGGGCCTGCGCCTTCTACCTCAGGCAGGTACTACGAACGCGCGGGAAACCCGGCCCGCCTGCCCGCGTCCTCCTGTTGCCAAGGGCAACCCGTTGCTAAGGAAGCGTATCCAGGCCACGACTATACGAAAGGCTGGGAGAAGAGGGGGCGCCAAAGGCCACCTGAGGAGGACAAAAAAATCGTAGCTTGCCCCCTGGTGGCGGGTAAGACCCGGATTTGCGCAGGCGCAGTGGGCGTCGAAGGGCTGAATGTGGGAGTGGGGGGACCAGTAGGGCACTGAGAAGTGGGCGAGGTATAGTGTGCGGAGAGGGTGAGTCGGGGAAGCTCCTGGATTGAGCACTGGGTTCTTGGACGAGCAGAAAGAGTTTTGAGAAGGGGATTTTTTTTTTCTTCCTGTTTGTCTTTTAAAGAAACCTATGGAAGCTCTTGCTCCAAGACAGCAGTTTTGTCATTAATTTACAAATTGCCAGCTTTAATTGCTATATTGTATGAGCTACCCAGGCAGGGACGGACTATGTCTTACCCATCTTTTAGTTTTAGAACTGATAGAGGTCCTGAACCGCAGCAAGTATTCAATAATTTTTGTTGGTCGTTGTGGTGACAGAATTAACAATTAGGATAATTCATATGTTTATATTGTTTTGAGAGATGAATAAATAACGAAAGTATTTTCTGGTCAATTTTTCCTTCCAGGTAATTACTTTAAATTGTATTTTGAGAAAGACTCTCACTTTGTCCAAAACTTAGTTGGGCTCCTGTGAGCCCTCTTCTCCCGGAGGCCCCACCTTGAACTTTGTCCTGGGCCCCTTTGTCAAGTTTTAGCAAGAATCCTGCTGGATCATTTTAATGAAGATCCTCCACCCTCCATATCTGATCAAATTTCTGATCTCTCACCCCTGATATCCGATCATCCTGGCCTGTCTTCAGCAAGAATCCTGTCAAGTGGGGTCAGCCCTTGCCCCTGATGTTTCCTCTTAGTACTTTGCCATCCGTTTACCCCAACCCTGCTCCTTGGCTGTAAATCCCTGCTTTTCCTTGTTATATTCAGAATTGAGTCCCAAGTCTTCCTTACTACAAAACCCCACTGCAGTAGTCCCTTGAATAAAGTCTTTCTTACGGTCTTTACCAAGGGTCAGAAAAATTTTCTGTTAATAATTTTTAAAAGTTTAGATAGAATAATGGGGGAAAAATACACATAGAATATATATAATAGTATATATGTGTGTGTCACAGATGTAAAGAATTTTCTCCCCAAAGGCCTGGATTCATCAAATTATGATTCTTTTAAACAGTAATGTCCCACTGTAAGAAATGTTTCTTAAGATTAATCTGATCTGTGTGTCCTGATTGGTTAAAAGTTTAGTACCATTTCTATGTTGGCTTCACTTAACTTTTAAATCTCCCAAACCATGAGTTTCCTCACACCCAACACAGCAGGCGTAATTTGGGGATATTGAGGGAGATTTATTGCCAACAGAAATGAAGCCTGATCCATTTCATATGTCTCACCTTAGAGTTATCCAAATTCGCAAGATTATAAGATTCTAAACAACCTCTATAGCTTGGGGAATGTAGCTAATAAAACTTTATCCATTGGAAACATGTCATCCCTGAAAATACTTGCAAAGGATGAATATGTGCCTAGAAATGCCCTCTGAGACACCACTGCTTTCTGTCATCTCAGTAGTATATTTAAATTGATGACTAGTGCTGTATTACTAAGAAGTTACAAGCTTTAATTTTAGTCTATAGAGCCCAGGGGATAGAAACTGATGGTTTCTAGATGCTGAGAAAATTACTTTGGGAGAAGGATGTAGATAATGGTGCGTCAGACTCCACAGCTGCACCAGAAGAGAATGTTTGAGCTCATAAAGCACCCATAGGTATGTGCTATTATTCCCAGATCAAAGCAAAATATTTCTGCACCTATCTTAGGAACTGTTTGGTGGTTGTTTCTTGTTTGTTTCAAAGGGTTATGTGTGGTGTTGGTCTTTGGAACCCAGCTTCAAACAACGTAATATGCCAATGTGGTCTTTTGGAAAAGAAGTTTATATACAGGATTTAGATATATGCAGATACAGACATTTTCTAAAATAAAAGGCAAAGTTCCTCATTTCACAAAAAAGAGCATGAGTCGTTTTTCAGCTCCTAAAGCACCCAACTTGAAAATGATCTGACATTAAAATATTAATGAAATTTTGAGCTATTACACAATACATGCATTTTGCTATGTGTTTTATTTTGCAATTGCTAATTTAGTTAATAGTCCAAGTTTACCATTAAATCTATTGCCACCTCATTGAAATCCCAGCTCTGGGTAAGGTTTCTGACCATGTTGGTATTTTGCGTTAATATGATATATGAATTGTTTGGTCCCCTATGTGAAATCAGTTGGGAGAGGAGATGGTTAAAGAAATGGACAGCTTCTCATCTGTTCCTGAGATGGCTTTCGTATTGTTTTGAATTAGATTTAGAATTTAGGAATGTCTGAATACTGCATTTAATTGTCACTATCATAGCAATTTTAAATTAAAATTTATTTTTAAAAGATTACTTGTCATTTAATTATAAATATTTCTCCTTTGTAAATAATCAAGGATGAATTAGGAAGAGTTATTTTGAGACCACAAGTTGGGTTGAAAAGTCCTGCTCCATATTGAAATGAAATACACCTTAGTCTTTTAAAAAATAATTATAACTTCTTTTATAAATGAAATTTTGCACTATCAATAAAGCTCAAGCTTTGAACTAGACACATTTGCATCCTGATGTCTGCTCTTTATCTGACTAGCTCTTCAACTTTGGAAAACCTACTTCACCTCTCTGAGGCCTACTTCCTTATCTGTAGAATAAGGACATCGATATTTGTTTGACATAGTTATGAGGATTAAATGAGAAATTGCGTGTGTTAATGCCTGGCTCACAGTAGATACTAAACCAGTGTTTCTTTCCTTTTCTCCTGAGGCTATATGAATTTTTCCATTGCATTACTGGTTGGCTTAGTTTTGAGTAGCTTAGATTTGCTTGTAATATTTCAACAAGTTTTTGAGACATTTATTTCATAAAGCTGCTTTGATTTTATTTGTGACTAATTCAGTATCTGTATCTATATCTATATATACATAAATACATATACATAAATGGATTTTTAGAAAATCGTATTTGGTCCTCTACATATGTCTTGAGTGCATTTCTTCATTTCCCTTTTTCAGCACGTTAGATGAATCTCTCATTCCCTCTCAGCACGTTTTGCAATGGCCTTTCTTTCATTTCTTTGTATTCATTAATTCAACACATGTTTCATCTAGTGTCCACAATAAACACCCAAGCTAGATTTCCCCTGTCTGTTTCTCTCTAGTCATTCTGTGCAACAAGTCCAGTTCATATTCCTTCTTTACTCCCCAGCTCAGACACTTGCCTGAATTTCACTAGAGCAGCATTTACTGATTGTGGGTTTTGACCTCTTAACAGAATATGTAATTCCTATAGTAGATCATGCCAGAATTCTTTATAAAGGAAACAGCAAAAAATAAAATGGAATAGAAAATATCAAAGGGCCTTTCATGTAGGAAGGGTAAATATGGAGGAGGGTACATTTTTGGAGCCACTGTCCTGGAGGTTAAAGACCCCGCTGGAGGTTCTTTACAGTCTAGCTTCAATCCAAACTTATCTGTAAGCCACAAATTCCCTTTGTACAGCTTGCTCACATTTCTTTACCAGGTCCCACTTTTCCTCCCTTTGCAAAAAAAAAGCAACTTCCTATCTCAGCCAATTCTACCTGTCCTTCAGAAGTCACCTCACCAGTCATGACATTCCCAAAACCTCCTGCTCTCTCCATCTTCCCTGTCCCTTCTCCCTTCTGAAAGCTCAAAATAAGTGCTTTCCTTTCAACTTTCATCCAAGACACCTAACTCTTACCTAATACCCACAGCTTGGCCAACAACTGTTTTGCAATCTTCTAATGTCTTTCTCAACACGTTTCCAAATGTGTGTTGATTTAGGCTCGTATTGTTCATGACAAATAACAGCAATACTGTGAAAAGTTTAGTTCTATTTCAAAATTCTTGGAGTTTTTTCTGTTGAAGCAAATATGACCTTTTCTTTTATGTGTCTTACTTTACAGGCCCACATGATTTGTCTTATATATGGATTGTGCCTTTCTCAGGCAGACGTTTAAATTTTCAATCTTAGAGAGCAATCAGATGTGAAACAAAATCAAGTTAAAAACAAAACAAAACAAAAAACTTGGAACCATATGAGAAAAAGTGAGTCATCTGTTCTATGACTGAGATAGATAAGCCAAAGTTATTATATCAAAATTCTTGCTTTAATTACTTACTTTCCCATACTGAAGTTTTTGGAGAAGCCAAACCACCCTTTAGTATCTTAAATTTAGAGCTGTGAATTCATGTCCTACTTTTTCCTTCCTGAGGAAAAAAAATTAAACATGACCAGGAAACCCTCTTAGCTCTGCTGAATGCAATCAAATTATTTCTACTGTTACATTGCACTTGTGCACATAGGTGCACATCCTTTTTTCTCTCACAGAATATGCTTTACAACAAACTGCATCTCTATATGTGCCAAGTTTGGCAACTAACTCCACTGTAATTCCTCTCTAAAAAAATCATTTCTAGAGAATTAGAGTTTTGATGAACTGAGTAATTCTTGAAAGTCATTATCCTCTATACTCCTACTCTTGGTGGGATCTTTTTTTAGTATGCTTCTAATTTTCTATGTGTAGATAACAATCCACCCTGTATTTTTTAATATTTTGGCAGTCTAATCTTCCTTCATCATGATATTCCTCATACGTTATAAAACTGCAGTAGTTACCCATTTCCTATTAAGAGTATATGCCAGACTATCCAGACACTCCACAATCTAGTTTTATTCTATTCAGTGAATCTCTAGTTCCACACATTCCATTATGAATAACAATAAACCATACTAATTCCTGACTCCATTCGTTCTGACCAACTGTACCAAAGCCTAGTCTTTAATTCAAGTCAGATTTCTTTCTTAAAATGATTATTGACAGCCTCAATTGGCAATCTTCTCCTCTCAACTCCAGTAGGCTAAGATGCACCAGTGGAATCTTGGATATCTGAATACATGGACTGCTTTTCATTTTTACATATCCAGAACCTAGAACAAATTTTCACAGACCCAAACCAAGAACTGTCAAAATGCTCACTCAGTAAGTATTGTGGCATGAATCTATGAATGCCAACAGGACGTTTAATATGTACCATTCATTTTAGCACCTGTGTACTATGTTGTGTAATTTGTTATTCTTTCGTGTCATGGGCTGGGTCCTAGGAAAATGATGATCACAAAGGACCATGTGAACAGAGGAACTACTTCTTCCCGTGTTCTGCTTCTGGTTACAGCCATGATGGAATAAAGAGTATTGTGCTTTCTATCCACTGTAAATCAATTACAAAACTGGAAAAGTACTTAAAGCAACTTGTCAGGCAGTAGACATATAGTGCACGTTCACCCCAGATTTCTTTCTGAGGAAGTTTTCCTGAATGTGGCTTGAAGAAATAGACATCAAACAGAAGGTTAATGTTTCACTGGTTGGAGGAAACAGACTAGAGTTTGGGGCTAAAGAAGCAGCTGGAATTTGTGGGATAGAATAATGGAAAAGAAGCAGCTATGTAGAGAAGTAACACTAGAAATTAGTTTGGTGTCTTCTTGAAACTAGTAAAACACAAGACTTCTCATGCACAGGGGGACTGGAAGCTGACTGGAGGTTCTGGATGTTGTACATTTCTAGGAATGACTGGAGCTCCAACTGGCCAAAGTGGAGAAACCTCACTAAAGACTCAGAGCATTAGAGTGAGAATCCAGAAAGAAAAGGTGCTTTTTTATTACAGAGATACTGTAACCATAGCATAAAGAATGAAAAAGCCTAAAAAGAAACTCTAGTAAGATTAAACTGATTATCTAATAAATTAACATAATTATTGAATTATGTGATGTTTTTATTTCAAGGGAAATCAAGATACTAATTTTATGGATAATACAGGATTAGAGGGAATGAAATACGATCTCTTGGCAGCATTTCCACCATATATAAACTTCATGAAATAAGATATAACTATACTGTAGTTACATTCCCTCTTATTTATCTGCTTTTTACTTTTCTGTTTATTTACTTAACTTTTTTAGCTTGTGTTTTTGTTGTTGTTGTTACTTGTTTTGGGTGGAGGGAACTTCTCTGAATGGCTAGAGCAATACCATAAAACTAAATCTCTATGAAGTGGTTTATAAAACCAGAATTCCCTTTCATTCAGCAAGAATGAAACAACCAACTATGTGTGCTACATACTCCAAGTATGACAGTGATTTCCATACTCTCGGGTTTTACCAGCTGGTAACGTTTCAAAAGCAACTTTGAAAGACAATGTAAGGTTGCCAGTTTTCTTTTTTTGTTTTTCTGAGTAAGAACATTAAAATCACTGTTTCTTCTCTGGCCATCATTTCACATAAGAAAGAATATTTTGCACCAAAAGAAGTGGGAATCACAAAATTTCAGAACTAAGAACAGTACTTTAAACTGAATAGGCTTTATGAAAAGCCCATAGTATTAGTATGTCATAATAGACTTACGAATGTCTTTGAAGATTAGACGTTCTATTGCAAAATTCTGTCCCAGAACACAATACCTAGGTAGTATCACTTGCATAAGGATCCCTAGTCTCCATGGTGTTTGCAACCCTTCCACACTGGAATGTTGATGAACTGGAAAGTGTGTGTGTGTGTGTGTGTGTGTGTGTGTGTGTGTGTGTGTAGATGTAAAGAGTAGAGTATATGTGGGTACTTTTTTCAGCATAAGCCAATTTCTTTTTTAATGATATTGGCTATCTTTGTGTCCTCTGAAAGAATAAATATAGGGTTAGACATTGGGGTTAATATTTTTCAGGTCTACATGGAGTTTACAAACTTTCATGGAGTTTGAAGGTCTTCTATAAAATCTACAGACTCTACACCCACAAAGTTCACCTGAAAATTTCACAGAATTCCATGGTAGATGAGACAGTTGCCTTACTAATAAGTCAAATCCCCAAGAAGACAAGAAAATTGCCTTCAGATTATGTGGCCCCTGGGAGACTACTGAATTCTTGTAGTACTAATCTGGATGCTTTAAATCATACTATTTTGAATTGTGTCGGGGAGTCCAGTCCAGAGCAAGCCCTATATTTGCTCTGGCTATTAGCAGTTTCCATACCATGTTCTTACATATCTGATCTAAGCATGTGATTAGACTGTCAAATCCTTTAAAAGTTTGAGAAGCTGTGCCAAAGAGATTCAGACATTTAAATGAAGCATGAAGTTAACTCCAGTTTTCTTACTTAGTTATCATCTATGGTATTTCACCAAGTTAATAACAGGTCTTCAAAAGTTTTATTTATTCCAAACCATTCAGATGTGAGGAAGGCAATCTGTGGTGAAATTATAATAAAAATGCATCTATATTTGTTAAGGAATTGATTTTTATGCCTAATTAGTTTTTGGAGAGTGGAACTCAGTGTTCAAGTACTATTAATTGAGTATATCTACCAGATGGTTCTCTTTTTATATTGAATTCCTTCTGGGCTCACCAAATAATTCCTGTTAAAGATACTTAGGGCATCTGCAAAGACAAGGCAGGATTTTAACAACTACCAAGAAATTAATGATTGTAATGTATGCTTAAATAGTGATGATTTGATGACCAATAATTATATTAAGTTCCATTGCTTTGGAAGTAACATTATTTCATTAGTCAAGGTGGAATTTTTATTGAGACAGAAGATTCACGAGGACAAGTCTACTGCGTATGAATTTGAACAATTTGTCAATTGAAAATGGAAATAACAGGAAGTCAGATCCAAAGAATGGATCCTACCTTTGCCTTTTCATACTAGCTACTAGCAATTTCCACACATGTTCTTTGATTTGTGTATAAATATACATATGTATATATATATATACACACATATCTATAGATAGATAGATAGATAGATGTGTGTATGTGTGTGTGTGTGTGTGTGTGTAAAACCTTACATAAAAAGTGGAAAGAGAGGAAATCACTGTGCTTATTTCTAGTACAGGTTGAAAATGCATGAGTATTTGGAAGCACAGAATAGGCTATCACTACGTAAGAAGACTTTTAAAATATAAACCCAGTGTCTATCAGGGAACTCTAAAAGCTTCTTTTCTTCAAGTATTTAAAGTTTTTGGAAATCAGGAACCCTCTATTAACCTGAAGACCATTGGAGACTTAAGGGATCACATCTTATGCCTTATCCCACTTAACACCATTGTTATCTGTTAGTTTCTTAAGAGACATTAGTAGGAATGGGATGCAGAAACTTGTACATGAGCTAAGTATAATGAAAGGGATAGTTATTCTGGAAATGGAAGGGGGACTGATGAAGGGAAGATGGAAGACTACAGACAAAGTTTATTCCTTCTAAAATTTCCATAAGGTTAAGTCTAACCTTTAGAATAAACCTGGAGTCAAGAGATGCTATGTAAGGGGAAAATTAAAGAAGTTCTGAATAAGATATAATACTAGGACTCCCAGAATTGATATTCAACTTGAACTGTCATGAATGATTTCATGGGGTCTGGAGTTGGAAGGGAGCCAAAAGAACTTTCTGACAGGGAATGGGCAAGAAAACTCAAAAATGAATGTATCTCTTTCTCCTTTACAACCACAAACACAGAAGTGAAAGATGTGGCCAGAGAGGTAAAAGTCAAGAACCAGATAGAGAAAAGGCTATTAGTTTTTTTTAAATCATCCAATTACAATTTTATGTTGCTGTTTTCCTTAGATGCCTTACTCATATATGGAAATAGCTAATGAGAGAATAGACCAAAGCTGGAAAATTTGACATGTTGATTTCTTTTTGCTAAAAACATCAATCATGTGATTATTATCAACAGTAGAAAATTGTTGGCAGTGACTGAATTCCATTATATAATATGAATCCTTGCAACTCCTCACTGTTTCTCAGTGAACATACCATCTGGCCACGCCTTCCCCTCCAAACCTCCCAAAGGAAATTTGTTAATGGTTTAGCACTCGAAGACGACTGAGTTGGTTTCGTTTCTGGGTTTAACCAAGTTTAGACGTCTGAGCCTTGAAAGGGGAAAAGGAGGAGGAGGAGGAAGTAGTGGGAGTAGAAAAGGAAGAGATGGTGAGAAGGAAAAAGGACAGGAGGAGGAGGGAAAAAGGGAGGAAGAGGGGGAGAGAGAGAGAGAGAAAAAAAGAATGTCATAGAATGAAGAAGGAAGATTTCTGTGATCCATAGCATCTGGACCTTTGTGATCTTGAAGCTTAGAATGGGGCCTAACATGTTACTCTGGCAGTCCTAGATGTAAGGTATTTCAAAAAGGAAGCCAGTGCTAACACTTACAGAAGAATAATAGTTTGGATGTTTTTTTCTGTTTGCATCTTGCACTGAAAATACAGTGATACAAATGACATTCCTATGAAATACTCCACTGTGTCCCTTTTATTGATTTGACTATGATTTAATATTTTATACACATTGCACTTTATATGTTCTTGCATTTGACTTGAATTTCAGGATAGTACTAAAGAAAGTTATTTTAATTTAGTAACTGATTTATCAACAATTTGAAGCACTAATACTGAAAAGACTTTAGCTTTAAAGATTTTTTGTTTTTTATTGACGTATAATTGACGTAGAATATCATATGAGTTTATTACCAAGTCCAAGCTCATACTGCTTGCTTCACAACAGGTCAATAAATCGAGAGACAAGATGTTGGGGCAGGAAATAGCAACTTTATTCAGAAAGCCAGCAGACCAAGAAGATGGTAAACTAGTGTCTCAGAGAACCATCTTATCTGAGCTAGAATTCAGACTTCTTTTATACCAGAAGAGGAGAGGGTGCTAATTGTTGCAGACCTCTTGGTGCTGGCCAGACCCCAGAGAAGTGTGATAATCTTTTGCTCTTGCAGCCATCCATGTTAAGTATGGTCATGAAGTTTCTTTAAATCTTCAACAAAACAAATGTTATTTTCTGGTCTGCAATGTTTTATTTCTATCTGAATGACAAGTGTTATGCCTTTAAGGGTCAAGCCTGGGAGGCAGGGCCTTGAGAAAGGGTTATCATGTATATTTCAGGCTATAGGCAACATTCTTTAACTGTTCAGGAGATAAAGGAGCAGAGCCAGCATGACTAAGCACAGACAACAGAGCACAGAAGTTAGAGCTAAAGGAATAGATCCAGCATGGAGTCAGGTTTGTACTCTATTACAGTTTCAGGAGTGTAACATAATGATTCAAAATTTATATGCATTTTGAAATGATCACCACAATGTATCTAATTATTTGTCACCATAAAGAGCTAATACAATATTATTGACTATATTCCCCATGTTATACTTTACATCTCCATAATTTACTTATTTTTACCTGGAAATTTATACCTCTTGATGCCCTCCATCCATTCCCCTCCACCCAAACCCTCTCTCTTCTGGTAACCATCAGTTTGTTTTTTGTGTCTATGAGTCTGATTTTGTTTTGTTTGTTTGTTTGTTTTTAGATTTGACATATAAATGAAATCATACAGTATTTATCTTTCTCTGTCTGACTTACTTCACTTAATATAATAACTTCAAGGTCCATCCATGTTGTGGCAAATAGCAAGATTTCATTATTTTTTATTGCTGAGAGCTATTCCTTTGTGTATATATATCACAATTTCTTTATCCATTCATCTACCAATGGATACAGTTTGCTTCCATATCTTGGCTGCAAATAATACACAATAAACATAAGGGTGCATATATCTTTTCAAATTAGTGTTTTCATTTTCTTTGGATAAATACCTAGAAGTGGAATTGCTGGATAGTATGGTAATTCTCTTTTTAACTTTTTGAGAAACCTCCATACTGTTTTCCATAGTGGCTGCACCAACTTACATTTCCACCAGCAGTGCACTAGGGTTCCCTTTTCTCTATACCCTTGCCAACACTTGTTATTTCTTATCTTTTTAATAGCTATTCTGACAGGTGTAAGGTGACATCTCATTGTGGTTTTGATTTGCATTTCTCTGATGATTAGTGATGTTGAGCATCTTTTCATGTTTCTGTTGGCCATCTGTATGTCTTCTTTGGAAAAATGTCTATTTAGATCTTCTGCTCATTTTTTAATCTGATTTTTTATATTGATTTGTATAAATTCTTTATATATTTTGGGTATCAACCACTTATCAGATATAGGATTTGCAAATATCTTCTTCCATTCAGTAGGTTGCCTTTTGGTTTTCATTTATGGTTTCCTTCACAGTGCAAAAGCTTTTCAGTTAGATGTAATCCCGCTTGCTTATTTTTGCTTTTGTTTCCCTGCCTGAGGAGACAGATCCAAACAAATATCACTACAACTGATGCCAAAGAGCTGACTGCCTATGCATTCTTCTGGGAGTTCTATGGTTTCAGGTCTTACATTCAAGTCTTTAATCCATTTTTGGTTTACTTATTTTTTGTATATGGTGTAAGATAGTGGCCCACTTTCATTCTTTTGCATGTGGCTGTTTAGTTTTTCCAACACCATTTATTGAAGAGATTGTCTTTTCCCCATTATATATTTTTGCCTCCTTTGTTATAGGTCAATTGACAATAAACATGTGGGTGAACTTGTGGGCTTTCTATTCTGTTTTATTGATATATGTGTCTGTTATGGTGCCAGTATCACACTGTTTTAATTGCCATAGTTCTGTAACATAGTTTGAAATCGGAGAGCATGATACCAATCTTCTCAAGATTGCTTTGGCTCTTTGGATTTTTTGCAGTTCCATAAAAATTTTAGGGTTATTTGTTCTAGTTCTGTGAAAAATGCCTTTGGTATTTTGATAAGGATTGCACTGAATCTGTAGATTGCTTTGAGTAGTATGAACATAATAACAATGTTAATTCTTCCAATCCATGAGCAAGATATATTTTTCCATTTATTGGTATTTTCTTCAGTTTTTTTTTTTTTTATTAATGTCTTACAGCTTTCAGAGTACAAGTCTTTCACCTCCTTGGTTAAAATTATTCCTAAATATTTTATTCTTTTTGATGCAATTATAAAAGGAATTGTTTTCTTAATTTCTCTGATACTTTATTATTTATGTATAGAAATGCAGTAGATTCTGTATATTAGTTTTGTATCTTGCAACTTTGCAGAATTGATTTATTAGTTCTACCAATTTTTTGGTGGAAAATCCTTAGGATTTTCTATATAGTATAATGTCATCTGCAGATAGTGATAGTTTCACTTTTTCCTTTATGATTTGGATGCCTTTTATTTCTTTTTCTTACCTAATTGCTAGAACTTCCAATAATATGTTGAATAAAAGTGGCAAGACTGGGCATCCTTAATCTTGTTCTTGATCTTAGAGGAAATGCTTTCAGCTTCTCATCATTGAGTATGATGTTAACTGTGGGTTAGTCATCTATGGCCTTTATTATGTTGATGTATGTTCTCTCTATGCCCACTTTGTTGAGAGTTTTTTTCTTTTTATCATAAATGTATATTGAATTTTGTCAAATGCTTTTTTCTGCCTTTATGGAAATTTTTATCTTTTATTTTGTCAATGTGATGTATCATGTTGATTGATTTGCTGATATGGAACCATCCTTGCATCCCTGAAATAAATTCCATGTGATCATGGTGTGTGATTATTTTAATGTATTGTTGAATTTAGTTTGCAAATATTTTGTTGAGGATTTTTTCATCAGTGATATTGGTCTCTGATTTTCTTTTTGTGTGTGTGTGATGTCTTTGTATTTGGTATCAGGGTAATGCTGGCCTCCAAAAACGAGAGAACTATTCTCTTCTCTACAATTTTTTGGAATAGTTTGAGAAGAATAGCTAGTAATTCTTTGAATGTTTCAATGTTTGGTAGAATTTACCATTGAAGCTATCTGGTCCTAGACTTTTGTCTGTGGGAGTTTTTATTACTGATTTATTCTCATCATTAGTAATTGGTTTATTCAATTTTCTTGGAAAATTGTGTATTTCTAGAAATTTAATTTTTTGAAGCTTTCTAATTTGTTGCTATACTATTTTTCATAGTAGTTACAGCTGATATCTAGATAGGATCATAAATCCTTTATATTTCCCTGATATCAGTTGTAATTTCTCCTCTTTCATTTTTTTTTAATTTGGGCCCTCTCTTTTTTCTTGATGAGCCTGTCTAAAATTTTGTCAATGTTGTTTATCTTTCCAAAGAGCCAACTTTAAATTTCATTGATCTTTTCTATTTGTTTTAGTCTCTATTTCATTTATTTCTGCTCTGAACTTTATTATTTCTTTCCTTTTATTAAGGGTTTTGTTTGTTCTTCTCTTTCTAGTTCCTTTAGGTGTAAGGTTAGACTGTTTATTTGACATTTTCTTGTTTCCTGTGGTATGTATGCATGTAGTGTATAAACTTTCCTTCTTTTGCTACATCCCATAGATTTTGGAAGTTTGTGTTTCTGATTTCATTTGTCTCAAGCTATTCTTTAATTTTCCCTTTTATTTCTTCATTGACTTATTGGATTTCTAGTAGCATGTTATCTAGGTTTTTTTTTTTCCAGTTTTCTTCTTGTAATTGATTTTTACTACATATCATTTTGGTTAGAAAAGATGTTTGATATGATTTCAATATTCTTAAATTTATGGAAACTTGTTTTGTGGGCTAACATATGCTCTATCCTGGAGAATGCTCTGTATGTAACTTGAAAAGAGTGTATATTCAGTTGCTTTTGGATGTCATATTCTATTAAGTCTGTTTGATCTAATGGATTGCTTGAGGCTGATGTTTCTGTACTGATTTTCTGTCTGGATGATGTATTCATTGATTAAAGTTCCTTACTACTATTGTATTGCTGTCAATTTCTCCCTTTATGTCTGTTAATATTTGCTTTATATATTTAGGTACTTATATGTTGGATGCATAAATATTTACAAATGTTACGTTCTCTTGTTGAATTGACCTCTTTATCATTATAAATTGCCCTTCTTTGCCTTCAGTTACAGTCTGTGTTTTAAAGTTATTTTGTCTGAGATAAAAATTGCTACCTTAGCAATTTTTTTTATTTGCATGGAATATCTTTTTGCATCCCTTCCATTTCAGCCTGTGTGTTTTAGATCTGAAGTGAATCTCTTGTAGGCAGCATATAGATGGGTCTTACTTCTTTTTACCCATTCAGCCAATCTATGGTTTTGGTTGGAGAATTTAGTCTACTTGCACTTAAAGTTATTATTAATAGGTGTGCACTTATTGCCAGTTTGTTGGTTGTTTTTGTAGTCGCTCTTCCTTGCCTCTTCTCTTGCTCTCTTCCCTTGGGGTTTTATAATTTCCTCCAGTGTTGTTCAGACTCTTTTCTCGTTATTTTTGTGCATCTGATACAGGTTTTTTGTTTGTGGTTACCATGATGTTTGTGTATAACAACCTATATATATGTATAGGAGTCTATTTTAAGTTGATAGCCATGTAATTCAAACACACAGTAAAAGCACTATAATTTTTATTCTCCTCACCCTGTGACATTTTATGTTTTTGATGTACTATTTTACATTTTAAAATTTTTGTGAATTTCTTAACTAATTATAGTTGATTTTACTACTTTCATCTTTTAACCTTTACACTAGATTTATAAGTGGTTGATCCACTACCTTTACTGTACATTTGCCTTTACCAGTGAGATTTTTTTCCTTTATGTATTTTCTTACTTCTGATTATTTTACTTATTTATTTTTTTAAAGTTTAAGAAGTCCTTTTAACATTTCTATATAGCTGGTTTAGTGGTTACAGACTCCTTTAGCTTTGCTTATCTGGGAAACTCTTTATCTCTCCTTCAATTCTGAATTATAACCTTGCCAGGTAGAGTATTCTTGGTTGGAAATTGTTTCCCTTTCCGCAGATTGAAGATACCATGCTTCTGGTCTGCAAAGTTTCTGCTGGAAAAATCACTGGATATATTCTGAGGACTCCCATATATGTACTAGTTTTTTGGGGGTTTTTAATAGTGTCTCTTTAATTTGTGAAATTTTAATTATAATTTGACTTGGTGTAGATATATTTGGGTCATCTTGTTTGGGATTCTCTGTGTTTCCTGGACCTGGATGTCTGTTTTCTTCCCCAAGTTTGGAAAGTTTTCAGCCATTTTCATTTAAATAAATTTTCTCCCCCCTACCCCCTTTTCCTTCTGGGATACCTATAATATGGATGTTAGTATGTTTGATGTTGTCCCACGAGTCCCTTAAGAGTCTCATTTTTTAAATTCTTCTTTGTTTTTGCTGTTTTGTTTGGGTGACTTTCCACCACCCTGTCTTCCAGGTCACTGATTGTTCTTCTGTATCATTTAGTCTGCTATTGATTCCCTCTAGTGTATTTTTTTAGTTCAGTTACCAAATTCTTCAATTCTGTGAGTTCTTTTTGAAACTTTCTTAATATTTTCTTTCTTTCTATTGACCTTTTCCCCATGTTCATCCAGTTTTCTTCTGAGTTTAATGAACAACATTATGACCATCACTTTGAATTCTTCGTCAGGTTATTTACTTATCTATGTTTCATTAACTTTTGGGGAGGTAGAGTGCAGGAAGGTATAACCTGTTCTTCAATTGAAAATATGTTCCTCTGTTTCCTCATTTTGTTGAATTCTCTGTGTTTGTTTCTGCATATCATGCAAAACCACTATCTCTCTTTATCTTTAAGTAGTGACTCTGTGTAGGAGATAAACCTTATTCTTTAACGTTGCTCTGGTTCTTGGTGTCTTTGGAACTTTAATTTTGATTGTTTCATACCTGTGGGGTCCAGAAACACAATTGCCCCTGGCTACCTGAACTTGCAGCTCTAGAGATGTCCCCTGCATGGCCTGCATGCATCCACTTGATCTGTTGGGGCTGCCCAAGCTGCACAGGGAGATGGATAGGATAAAAGTTTGTAAATTTGAACTTTAATATATGCTGCTCGATTTTGGTTAGCAATTTAACTGTTAGGATAAAACTGCAGACATAAGAAAACCTACAGTAAGGTATAGCAGAATTACTTGCTTGGTGATTAAAAATCCATTAGAAATTGCGTGGGAGCCCATGATTGGGTTAACAAATTGGAACAGATCCCAGCCGCTCATCCCCTTAAAGAAGATGTGCTTAGTAACTGCCTTGAGGTTTTAGCAACCCAGGCCCTCGGCTATAAATGCTGGGCGTGCCTGCTGTTAGTCTTCTATCCCCAAAACAGCCTTGGGCTGGAATGGTAAACAACTTATAAAAAGCTGAAAACTCAGAGGTGAGAAGGCTGGTTAGCCAACGATGGTCAGATCCCCTGAGGTGGGCAACCTGAGACAGGCACAGCCGCCTGAGTCCAAGTTGTTAAGCAACTGATTCTCATACATCCCGCCCTGATAAGCTGAAAGGCTCAACAGGAATATGATTTACCAAAAACGGTCTTCTGACCTTGAGCCAAACACCAACAATAAATAAAGCCTTTGTACTCATTGTGATCCCACCCTGTCCTTCCTCAAATTCCTGCATTCCTCCTTTGACTGTACTCAATAAATATGGGCGCATTTGAGAGGTTCCTGGGGTTGGCTCCCGACTCCCTCTCACTCTCTTGACTTTTCCACAGAGTCTTGAGTAATTCATTCCATCTCGGTGGGACTTCTGCTGGCCAGAACCCACAACTGGTGATGAACCCACAAAATTGTTATTGTGTAAGTTAAAAAGACTTAGATCTGAGTTACAAATAGGAACTGTTGGAACCAGCAGATGTGTTGACATTAGATACTATCTCTTGTAAATATAAATGCTCCAGCGTATATCTGTAGTAATATACTGCCTCAGAACTTTAAGATAATAGTCGTATTAAGAAAGATTTGGTTAGTTAACATTTCCCTCTGCAGCAAATATTTTCTTTGGAATAAAACACCAGTGATGAGGAAGGGTTTTGTTTTTGTGAACCTAAACCAGTAGTACTGGATTGGTGTTAAAGTTCATATTGATGGCTTTCTATCAAGTGCCTAAACTATATGGGCAAATAAACTTTTTAGCTCATGTGATGAGCAATGAAAGTTACCCCTTGCTTTATTATTTTCAAAAATTGTGATTTTGTATGACTTGTAAGTGCCTAGATTTATGACTGAAGGTCATTTGATAGAGTTTATAGAAGATAAGGCTGCTATGGAAAAATCAAAATGCCTCTGTGCTCAAGAGTAATAGGAGAGCAGAAATAACGTGCTTCTTAGATATATTGAAGGTTTCAGTACAATCTAAACTGAAGCATTTGAAAGTTAGGTAAACACAGACTTCCTAGGAAGCCAGATCCTGAGGAGACCCATGTAAATGTGATCATGCAAGTGGTTGGATTAGCAAAAAAAAAAAAAACAAAAACAAAAACAAAAAAAACCCAAAGAATTCAATAACTGCATCAAAATAGACTTGGCATCTAACCTCTGAGTTTACATTGGCTCACCTGGGCATTGTCTCTAGGAAAGTGATCATCCTTATTACCACTCACCTGACCTCTCTAGACCTCAGTTCCCTCATCATGTTGAATGAGTTGGAGTGGGTGACTTCTGAGCTCTTTTCCAACTCTTTTCCTTTATGAATTTCTTAGTTTTCATTGAATTCAACATCACACGTGAGAATTGTTCTGGTCTAAGAAGGATTGTTTTGAAAAATGTATTGTAGATAAGCAGAGAGCTAGTAGTCATAACAACAACAATGCAAATGGCCCATGACCTCAAGAAGGGACAGAAAAATGGAAACTGTACCTCGTCCCTTAGCATAGGTAAGGAGGGTCATGGAGAATGAGGTCATGTTTGATAATAGAAAAATAAGAAAGTAATTGAGAATTTGTGTTTCAGCACCTCATAGAGAGAGATTCAAGAGCTCTTCAAAAAGGAACCCGATTCTCTAATGCAATCCTGGTAATTATATTTTTACCCAATGTCACCTGAGTTAAAATGAGCTGTTTTTGAAGAAAACCATGTAAGGGAGGAAAATTCTTCTCTACTCTCTTAGGTTCTCCGGGTAGGTCTGCAAAATGAACTGATTTAAAAAAAAAAACCAAAAACCCAGATTAACCAGAAAAAAGATATATAAGTTTATTCGATGTTAAAGGTTTAGCATGGTATGAGGAAGCTTCATAGAGAGAAGAGAAAACCCCAAAGAAACTGCAGGCTCAGAGGTTTTTATTCTGTTTGGACAAAAGAGGATAAATTTAAAGAGAAGCAGTAAGACAAAAGGGAAAGGATTTGAGCTTCTAAGGGTGGCAAATTGTAGGAAGGCTAATATATAGGGGAACTAATGTTAAATCAGGGCCAATTAGTAAGGTTTGTATATGCTTTTTCTCAATGCCATCTCATCTCTGGTGACAAGGCTGTTTTTCCTTTCTTTCTCTGATTAGGGGACAGAGGTAATACCTTCACAAGGGGAATCTACAATCTGTTTTCTGGCAGAGAAGGGGATGGCCAAGAGCTCATCTTGTCTTTACTTTTTCTATTGCCTTCAGCTCAGAAAAATCCTATGCCAGAATGTTATACTTTAGAGTGGTGTTCTACCACCACTATATTAAAGAATCACTTTAAATAGATTTTACTCCTAGTGAACTGACCCATGATCATCTAATTCCTAGAACTTTGAAAAAATATAAGGAGTAGTGAACTTTATGTAACATGCAGTAATCCTTCCTTAGAGCAGTATTTCCTAGTTTTCTTAAAGCGAGATATGCACACTCTATGGGATTCACATGGGGATGCAGAAAATTTATAACTTCCATTTACACCTTTTCACCTTTTCATTTGATACTGTAAATTTTTCTCTATTTTTAGGTATTTTCAAATATCCATTTTAGTTATTTAGTAAACATGAATGATATGGTAGTTTATGTCTATCCTGCATAGATAAATAGGAGATCTCTGATTTTTTATTGAAGTGTAGTTGATTTACAATATTGTGTTAGTTTACAGCAAAGTGATTCAGAATATATATGTATGTGTATGTGTGTGTGTGTGTGTGTGTGCATTCGTATTCTCTTCAGATTATTTTCCATTATAGGTTATAATAGATATTGAATGTATTTCCCTATGCTATATAGGAAATCCTTGTTTATCTATTTTGCATATGGTAGTCTGTATCTGCTGGTCCACTACTCCTAATTTATCTCTCCTCTTCTCCCTTTTCCTGTTGGTAACTGTCAGATTTTTTTCTTATGTCTACGAGTCTGTTTCTGTTTTGTAAATAAGTTCATTTATATTATTTTAAGATGCCACATATAAGTGATATCATATATTTATCTTTCTCTGTCTGACTTACTTCACTTGGTATGATATTCTCTAGGTCCATCCATGTTGCTGCAAATGGCAATATTTCATTCTTTTTTATGGTTGAAAATTATTTAATTGTATACATACACCATATCTTCTTTGTCCAATCATCTGTTGATAGACACTTAAGTTGCTTCCGTGTCTTGGCTATTGTAAATAGTACTGCTATGAACATTGGGGTGC
The DNA here is from genome assembly GCF_009834535.1 of Camelus ferus. Taxonomy (NCBI): domain Eukaryota; kingdom Metazoa; phylum Chordata; class Mammalia; order Artiodactyla; family Camelidae; genus Camelus; species Camelus ferus. The sequence continues at coordinate 24,647,283 of NC_045698.1, read as the reverse complement.
ATGTATCTTTTCAAATTAGAGTTTTCATCTCTTTCAGATATATTCCTGGGAGTGGGATTGCTGGATTACATGGTAACTTTATTTTTATTTTTTTAAGGAACCTCCATACTGACTTTCATAGTGGCTGCACCAGTTTACATTTCCACCAGCAGTTGTAGGAGGGTTCTTGGGATCTCTGATTTTTTTAACTGATGAGGTGCATGTTGAAAATCACTTGGTAACTGCTAATAAAGCAAATCCTCTTTTACCCATTCATTCTACAGATATTTACTGAGCATTTATTCTACGTAAAGCATGATGTTAGGCACCAAGGATACAATGATGGGGCAACGTTGACAAATTCTTTTAAGTTTAGGAACATTTGTCGGTTAATAGATGAGAAGGATTTTCTTCTATAGAATTAGAGACCATCAAACGCATTCTCCATTTTTATGACAATACTTTTGATTTCTAGCAATTCATTTTAATTCTTAGGGTTTCCATCTCTGGAAATTCACCTGGATTAGAAGCTGCTAGAGCCAACGTAACTTGTGAAAGTTTCTTATTTAATTGCTTTCCAAATTGCTGCCAGCAAAAAGCCATTTGCCGTTGCTGAACAATTAAACCATATTTAGTAGAAAAAAACCTGTTTTTATTATCCTTCTGTTCTTTCATGTTGTCTACTTTTCCTGTTAGAACCCTTAACATATTAATCATCATTATTTTAATTTCATGTCTGATAATTCCAACATCTGTATCATGTCTGAATTTGATTCTGATGCTTATTTTGTCTTCACACTGTTTTTTCTTGCTTATTAGCGTGCCATGTAAGTTTTCATTGAAAACTAGGTATGATGCATTGTGTGACTGGAACTAAAGCAAAAAGCCTTCTATGTAAGCTTTATGTTGATTTGGCTCAGAGGTGAGGTGTGTTTAATGTTCACTGTAGCTGCAGGTGCCAGAGGTTTCCATGTCTCCTAGTGGGCTTGTTTTTGTGTCCTACTTGTAAGAGCCTGTGCCCTGTAACATTTTCAGCCGTGATCCAGTTAATCATACTGGAACTCTACTCTGTTGGGGTGTTGGGTAGGGAAATACTCTATACTTTCAGATTAAATCTCATTCTTTTAATGGACCCTGGTATATGACTTACACAAACATTTCTTAGCTTTTATTTTTTTAAATTTTCCTTTAGTTGAGGTGGGAAAGCTAGAAGGGGCTGGAGTAGGGGTTTAGTCTCTGTTAAATAAAGTCTTTCCCCCTGAAGAGTAGGCCTTTGTTGAGAAGAATTCTTTGCCAGAGCCATGAGAGAATCTTTGATAGGTCTTCACAGTGAAAACCTGGTGAGGTTCCAGGAGATGGAACCAACAGAAGTGAGCACCTCTGCCACCTTCCTTCCAATACTGCAGCCCCCAGAAGTCTCCCGTTCTCTACTAGTTTATACCCAGCCTCCAACCATTCATCAGAGTTACTGTTTAAATTTTCTTACTGCTTTATGGCTTTAGCAGCTTCTAATCTGGGTAAGCCAATCTTGCCTATCACTGTCTATATGACACCTGTCTTTTCAGTTATAGGGGTAAGAGTCTGCCCCGTGACATCAATTCTCTAGTGGGCCCAAGAAAATTCATTGATTTTCAGTCTGTTCAGATTTTTTTCCTGCAACAGTAAGAGTGATGATTTCAAGCTTTTTGTATGTTAGAGGTGCAATAAGAAGTCCCAGAGTGAACTTTTTACAAAAGAGATCTGATCGTGTCACTTGACTTGCTGAAGCTGGGGACACTTGCTTTTCTACCAAAAGCAGAACAGAAATCAAATTTTCTAACCTGACACCCCAACCCTCTCAGGATATAGCCAAGCCATCATTCATCTGTATTCACCACTTTGACTACTGTCCCACGCGTGTCCTGCCTTTCCATCCATCATCTAGAGTGCTTTCCTCTACTTTCCTAATGAGCTATGATATCAAAATCTTGTTTATTTTTCAAGGTTCAGACGAAATGTCAGCGCTCTTATAAACATTTCTCCAGCACCAGTCTTCACCTCATTCAGATTTAATCTTACTCTCTTGTAAATATAGCGTTTGATTTGTATACCCATTTCAGCTTTTTTTCTTTTCTTTCTCAGAAAAAGGTTTAGAACCTTCTCAAGTATTCATACAAGGAGTTGGTTGAGCCCCTAGGGTCTAGTGCCTCATCAAATGGAAAATTTTTTCAATCACTTTTATTGACTTACTACATCACCTATAAATAAACCTTCTAATTCACAGTATATAGTAAAGTCAGGGTGAACAACAGACATCTCAAAGACAGTCTACCAAAGTGGCATTCAAGAGATCAGAACTTAGGGACCTTTCAGCAGTATGAACCAAATGGTTTTATTTCATGGTGGGGCCAGGGAGGCTGTCCTTTCTGGTCCTGTGACTTTCAGCTGCTGGCCTCCTCTGTACCATGACGCCATTAACCAGTAGGAAAGAACTCCTCATCTTGTTTACAGCAAATTCACACCCTCTCAGCATTCATCTCTTTACCCATACCTTGTTTACCGCCTTTTCCTAATCCAGCACTTTCCAAATCATTTGCTCCTTAATTAGTTTTTTCACAATAATCTTGCAGATCCCCTCTCAATCTTATATATATCTTTTTCATTTAAAGAAGTGGTTTTAATAAAGGATTCTCAAAATGATAGATTGCCATATTGTTAAGAATTATAAAATCATTATGTATAAATACATTGACTCATAAGATTATTTTCTACTTTATCCCCTTTGACCAGTGTTTACTACTTTCAATGAATATGTAATTAAGGGCAGGATTAATCAATAACTTCTTATTTAGCAGAATAAAACATAACAAGGTATAGATTGAACTGTTATGGCATAAAAATATATAAAAGCTGTTTCTCTGACCTCTTGTATAGAATTCATATATTGCATATTTGAAACAATCAACTGATTATTTTGCTTGTTAAAACTTTTTCTTTTCTTTTCAAAATAAGTGAGAAAAAGGGGAAAGTTTCAGCCCACTATTACATATTCTTCTCAGATTACGTATTTCCATTGTGGAGAGTCTTTTCCCAGCAAATAAAGGCTGTATTAAATGCTATCGTCAATATATTTCTACTTTCTAACATTGATGACTGCAATATTCAAGAAATCGTTAGATGTTTTATAAGAATTCAAATCGGATATTTTTATATCTACTATAGAAAGCTTGCAGCAATTTACAAATTAAGTCGCATAGTCCTTTTTGCATGTGTTTCAGCGTCATTGCTTCTTGTGTTTCCTCTCTTTCCTCATTGGTGTATTATGTGTGTACTTGAGATAATATTCAGTTGGTGGTCCAGGAGACTGAGCTACTTAACCCCTTCCTGCTATACACATACAATGCTAGAGAAAATATAACCACTTAGAAAAGTCAAAAAATAAGCTCAAAAAAAGAAAGGGGAGCCTCTGTCATATGCCATATATTAAAATAAAAGGACAGTTAAAATTAAAGAAAGATAGCTAAGACGTTGCAATAAAAGTTAGTTAAGATGTCAGTGGTCCAAGAGTTGTGGGCAGAATTCAGATCAGTCATAGGCCCTGGGAGCTGGAGAACAGGGTTCTAAAGCTTCTGCAAAGTGGAAGAACTGAATCTGAGCCCCTGACATAAAGCCAGTAGCCTCAAAGCACTCTCTCATGAGCTAAAAGACTCCACTCAAAACCTCAGAGAAACGCTGAGAAAACGTACGTGTTTTTAAACCTCCAAAGAGCTTGAGGTATGGGCGAAGTCATCCAAACACACCTAAAAACAAATAAAAAACAAAACAAAACAAAAACCCAAGCTTTGGGACAATACCATGTGTCAGATTTTAATTTAAACAACCTGTGTGGTGCTAGAACTGAAACAAAGAAATTAACATAAAAACAAACGAAGGGCACCAAAACCGTCTATGATCCAATTATGTAACGTTCTGGAAAAGGCAGAACTATGGAGACAGTTTAAAGATCAGTGGTTGCCAGGGGCTTTGGGGGAGGGAAGTATGAACAGGGGGAGCACAGAGGATTTCTGAGGCAGTGAAAATACTCTGTATGGTACTATAGTGATGGATGCACGACATTATGCATTTATCAAAACCCATAGAATGTACGACACCAAGAATGAACAGTAATGCGAACTTTGGACTATGGCTGATAAAAATGAAACAAACAAAAACATAGGCAAAATGCATCCTTTCCCCTACAAAACATACATTTGAAAATTAACCAGAGGCAACACATAGCACACACCTGCATTTCTATATAATCAAAGCATCAGAGACAAAATCACAACAGAAATTACAAAATATTTGGAACAGAGTAACAATTACATATAAAAATTTGTGGGATGTAACTGAAACAATATTTACCAGAAAATGTATTGCCATGAATAAATATATTAGCAAACAAGTAATCTGAAAATCAATGAGCTTAGTTCTTTTTTAAGAAATTGGAAATTGGAAACAAGTTTTTAAAAAAGAGAAAAATAATGTGTTAGAATTGAAATGAATGATTTTTTAAAACGGAGCTTATCAAATTAGACAAGTGTACCCATACAGTAAGGTCTCTGTAACTGTGAGCTATTATTAGTCATTTAAATGTAGGGGGTAATGGAAACCTTTTATCTACTTAGGATCTGGAGATCTGTTTTCTAGCTCTTTTTATTGAAGTGACTAGGTTTTGTGCTGTTTGTGTTAAGTCATCGCACTCTTCTGAATCTTGATTACTTAATATGTAGAATGAAGGGTTTGGATGAAAAGTCACCCCCAGCTCTTCTGGCATTCTACTTTTCCAGGGCCCTTAGGGAAGCAACACTGCCTGATATGAAAAAAATTCAGCTTATGGACTGTTGTTATCATATGGACCACTAGTGCCTGCTTGGGAACCTGGAAACTATGAAACAGTGAGTTACGTCTGCACAAGGCGTAACATCATTATTATGATTAGTAGTAATAGTAGTAGTAGTGATAATAGTGGTCATGGTGTAAAATTTATAGTAAAGTTAACTCTCTTGCTACTATTATTTCCTTTGAGTGTGGTCACAATTAGTTCGTAACTAAATTCTCAGCACTAAAAACAAAAACCTTTCCTCTCTCTATGATACTTTCAGGAATATTTATAACCCTTCCAAAGCATGTTCAACATGTTCCGAGTTGCTGCTAAGTGTTCCTAGAGCAAATTGACTGACAACTGTCTTGTTAAGTCAATATCATGTTCATTTACTCAAGGGGATTCTGGTCTGAAGAAAAACGTAAGGCAGGCTCTTTCATTTCTCTTACAGGGAAAATAAAATTTAAAATCGTTCTTTTTCAAAGTTAGAGAAAAAATGTATAGTGCATTTTTGCTCATAATATAGAAAAGTCTTTCTTTACTTCCTCTTGCTGTTTGCTTTCCACCACGTTGTAAAAAGGCTGCATGACAGCTGGGAACAGGATACCAGAGGACCCACGTTTTCTCTCCTTCTCTCCATCTGCTCTCTCTAAATCAGTGCTCTCAAAGTGTTATCAGAGCCTCTTCCAGAAGGTCTGTAAAGTCAAAACTATTTTCCTAATAATGCAAAGACATTCTTTGCCTCTTTCACTCTCATTCTCTCATGAGTTTACAGTGGAGTTTTCCAGAACTATATGACAGGTGATGTCACAGCAGTTTGAATATGGAAGCAGATATGAGAATCTTGCTGTCTTCTGTTGAGACAAAAGTTAATGACATTTACAAGAATACAAAACAATGCTATTCTTCCCACAAAATATTTTGAACATATCTTTTTCAGAAAGACATAATATTTATGTTAATATGTCGAGGGTTTATTATATATTAATGTATTATGTATCATTTTAATATATAGGATTTATTTTATATACTTATGTAAATAATAAATAATTAGATTTATATTAAATTAATAATTACAATCATTAGATACATTTATTACCTATTTAATATATATTTACTATATCAATAACATATATTAAGTGAATACTTTAAAATTCTCCATTTTAATTTCATGTGTGGTAAATATCAACAGATATTAATCCACATGAACAAAAGCTCTTTGTAATGTTTAAGAGCATAAAGAGGTCCTGAGATAAAAAATTTGAGAATCACTGCTTTAAGCAGTTCCTTCTGTAGCTAAGGGGAAAAATAGGAAAGAGATGATCCGAAAATCCAGAAAAAAGAACAAGAAGGCACTGAAATGCAGTGCTAATTATGAAGGAGAAGATAAAGCACTTGGAAAATCTCTCCCAGCCTCCTTAACAGTTTAGACTCAACACAAATAACAAATAACACACTCTTTTTGTGTGTGTATATATATACACACACATATATATATGTGTGTGTATATATATATATATTTTTTTTTTTATTGAAGTGTAGTCAGTTTACAATGTTGTTTCAGTTTCTGGTGTACAGCACAATGCTTCAGTCATACCTGAACATACATATATTTGTTTTCATATTCTTTTTCACTGTAAGTTACTACAAGATACTGAATATAGATCCCTGTGCTATACAGTAGGAACTTATTTTTATTTTTGTATATATATATTTTTATTGAAGTATAGTCAGTTTACAATGTTGTGTCAATTTCTGGTGCAGAGCATAATGCTTAAATAACAAACTCTTTAATTCAAAATCATATATGAGATTAGGCTGGGAATAATAAAATAAAGGAAAAGTTAAGGCTAAGTGGAAAAGGGACCAAACTGGACTCTAGATTTTCAATGTTTTATAAGGTTCTCTTACTATTTATCTTAAAATTTAGTAATTGTTTAATATTTTAATTTAAAAATAATATCTGTTTAATTAATGAATTTATGTGTCTTAAATGTTTGGGTTGTTATATGTATGAGATCTGGGTATACAGCTTAAAGTTTACTATTCAGAACCTGTTGTCTTGTCCTCAAGTCCTGGATGTGAATGACAGTGTAGACTATAGAGTTTCAGAGCGGAGATTCTGGAACCAGGCTGCCTGAGTTGAATCCTAGTCTTTCAAGTTACTTAATTTTCTCATCTAAAATATGGAATTGATAGTGACAGCCACTCTGCCATGGGGTTGCTATGATGATAAAATGAGTTAATAATTGTTACTACTTGATAAGTGCTCAGCACATCGGCTGGCCCACAGGGCATGCGTACATGTGTTCAGCTAACAGATAAGGAACCAGAGCTGCTCAGGTTAAACGCCATGAAAAAGCAAGGGCCTGGACTGCGAGGCAGACACACTCTAGGGAGCAGGTCAGAGTTGCTGAGTAGGAAGAACAAGACGGCAGCCTTCGGGGTTAGACGGAGTGTGCACGGACAGACCCCCACCTCAAGTCGTAAAAGCTCAAGGAGCCAAAGATGCTTTGAACTGAGAGGGGACTGAGGTTGATCCAAACACACCCTCATGACAAAAGTTTCCCAGAGACTGAGCATCCTGTAAAGGGCTAGAGGAGGCTTTGCCTGTGCTGGCTGATTTCCTCAAGTGCAGAGGCACGATCCTCTGAACCCAAGCATCTCCTCCTCGAGTTATAAAAAATTGCCACCACCACTTGGTGGCAGTGTATTCAAATCAAGCGCATGACACCATTTTCCGTTACTAGATGATCATTTCCAAATTCTGTCCCAATACGCTGAAAAAATGTGTTTGAATTATTTGGAGATCAAAAACAGGCAAAAAAAATTTTTTTTAAGTCATGCCACATTTTTTCAGGGAAACTTTAATTAAATTTGAAAAGAAGGAACTTTGGCATTTATATTAATCTGTTTTAATCTCATTAAGTAATCCGAATACTTTTGAAAGCACCCGTATCAAGACCTTTATAATACATTTTAATTAAAGGTGCTGTTTACTTACTAATCTTGTTCAAAAATAGGCTTTGCTAACTTGTTAAATATATAATTCAGTTTGCTCGTGGATTCCTACACATGCAATGAGACCTTAGGAGTCAAATTCTTTTCTTAAGGCCCCATAGTAGTAAAACCGAGTCCTCCTGAAGCTGAGTTCCTCTGCCGAGTTTATGACTGAGTCTCTATCCAGAGACTTTATTCCCTTTCTTGTCTCGTCCCTGTTCCCCTCAGGACTGAGGAGTATTAAAGAAAGGGAGTGGTGGTAGAAACCGAGCAGGACCCTGAAGGGCCCTCCAAGGTAGAGAAGTCCCTCTGTGTTCCCTGTTTCTTATTTGTAGTAGAGCGTGTTGATGTCCTAGGCCTTTCTGGACTTCCAAAGAGCAGACTCAAGCAGTTACTAATTAGGGAAGTGAGGGAATGCAGAAACAAAGGAAAAGCAGTCAATCAAGGAAAGGAACAATAGCTTACACAACAGTTCAGCAATGAAACTGGAGTCCTAGTTGCTCCTCAAGGGATACATGTAACAATCTGATGCATATCTTTGCGTTGCTCTGTGTGAACGTTAAGACCCCCACCCAGGTGGAGGATGGGGACTACACAAGCACTAGACCCCGGTCTGGTTGGAACCAAAAGGTTGATGATTAAGATTCCCAAAATATCACCCTGTTACCTCACCTCCACCCAATCAGAAGAAAGTCCATGAGCTGCAACCCTCACCCCAAATACTGTCTTTAAAAATTCTTCCCCGAAAGCCATTGAGAAGTTCAGGTCTTTTGAGCATGAGCTGCACGTTCTCCTTTCTTTGCACTGTTGAGATAAACTCCGTACTTTCCTTCACCACAATCCGGTGTCACTAGGTTGGCTTTACTGTGCAGCAAGTGAGTGGACCCAAGTTCAGTTTGGTAATAGTAGTTTAAAGCCAAGGCTTTTGACTTGCAAAGACCTGATATTATATAACTTGGCCACATATGGTAGATTGGAAAGGAGATAGATGAGATGCCAGAAGGTCTTGTCAGCTCAGAGTAGATAAAGGTCTTACTAGCTTGGGGGCATATGGGAGATGAAGAAGGGAATACAAACAGGAGCACCCTGTACCCTGCCCCTCTTTCTCTTGCCTGGAGCTGAGTCCTTGTATATGAGTGAGGTTGATGTAAAATGTTTGCATGGGTCAGAGTATCTCATTTTTTTGTGTGAAGCCCAGAGGGATTTCAGACTTCTCGCAGTTAGCCTCCTACTGCTCCTCCCTGCTCCCTCACACACAAGCATGTTGAAGCAGCCATAGAGGAGAAATAGTAGCAGACAGGCCTGAGGCTTTCCACCCACAGCCTCACCCCACCTGCAATACACACAGTCCAAAAAAGTGCAGAAGAATGAGCACTGTCTCTCTCCAGCTTCTGTGAGTTGCGGGGAGGTGGCTTGGAGTGGGCTGCAGTCCTGGAGTGATCTCCCCAGGTTGTAGAAAGTACAGATCTTCCCAGGCCATTTCCTGGAGAGCAAGGAGGGAAGGAATCAGTGGAGAAAACCAGCAGGGACAGATGCTAATGATTACGCACATGAAGCCTCTCTGCTGGTGACGGTAGGACAAAGCATGAGCTAGAGCTTAGGAGTCTTCCGAGGAGAAGAGGGGCAGAGGGCTAAAGGAAGCCCTGCTTTCATTGAGTTCACACCAGAAACAATGGAGACAAAAATCCATTTACCCTGAATTGATTAGACTAGGTTTTCTACAATCAGGTGAAATATAATCTTAAATAGAGATTAAGCTAAGCATGTGGCATGAAATCGCAAACTAGTTCCATTATTTTACACTGTTAATTATTTTTAGTATTAATAAGTAGTGAAGCCATCTCACAGGGTAGCTCTGTTTTTCTGATTCTATGGGTTCCCAGTATCTGGCAGAACACCTCTGCTACTGATGTTCAGCTCTTTAGTTTTGGGCATTCAGTAAACATCCTCTTGTTTGCTTGTAAGCCATTTTGTGTCTTTCTCATGAAAATTCCTTTTTGAGTATCCCCTCATATTAGCCAGAAGGGACCCTGTGCCCGTGAGTCAAGGAGAATGAAAAATTCAATAATCACACCAGTACTATTTCACTGCACAACTCCAGGGGGTGACACTTACATCGTAGTCTGTGTAAATGGTGCTTTCTTGAGTTGTGCAATGTGAATTTCATCACCCCTAGGTAACCACTCTTTAATTATCTAAATATATTTCCTTCCTCCACATTTTGTATGCATACTTCATATTCTTTGTAAACATTATTTTAATCCTTGCTTAATAATTTTAATACACATGCTATAGTTTCATTATTTTTTTAGACATTATTTTTACAAAGTTTTGCCATTAAAATGTAAGTGGATAAACATTCTCATGTATAATTATTTCTTCACATTTTGAGTTGCTGCTTTAGGACAAATTCTCAGAAACAGGTCAAAGGGTATAAACATTCTCAAGGCTCTTAACAGTTGGCTAAAAATTGTTTTCCAGGAACATTGTTCTGATTTACTCTTCCATTAAGTGTGTATGAGAGTGGCTTTTTCACAGCAACTCTGCCAGCATTGAGAAGTCTCATTTATCAAATGGCAAACTGGCAGAGGTTAAGATAGTGACTGAGCTGGAGAGAGTAAAATTTTGTACATTTCAGGAGAATAATTTGTCATTGTCTTTCTGAAATGACTTTGATATATGCAAGGACGTTAGAAACGTGAACACCATTTTGGACTAGTTATGACAATCACAAAAGTTTCTCCTAAAAAAAATGGAGGACATGTGCAAAAGTGAGCATTTAAAAATATTAACTGTGATATTGCAAAACAGTGAAAAATAAAAGCACCTTATATATGAATATTGAATAAATTCTGAAATACCTGCATAATAGATCATTATAAAGCTACTAAAATGTAGAAAAACCTTTGAATGCTAATGAGGAGCTAAGGAAAAAATATCACCTAATGTCTCAGCAAAAAAAAAAAATTTGAATTTTAAAAAATCCTTTTGTTTTTAATTATGGCAAAAGATACGAAAATGTTAATAGTGACTTTTCGGGTGTCTTTTGATTGTTTCTCTCATTATGCTTTATTTTATAAATATCTCATCTTTGTAAAATACATATTTTAAAAGAAGGATATATAAGGCTAAAATCCTTACTTCTGTGTCAATGAAAGTATAATCATCAGTCCAGAAACTTGCCAAAATCCGTTATAATTAATATTAGCATTTTAAATATTGTTTTTTTCCAATACCAATCAAAGCTATTTATTGTAATCAGTTACGTTTTTATTCCCAAGAAAATGGATTTTCTTCCTTAAGTCTACTAATGTGTTGATTTATTTTTTATTATGCATTTAACTGCAATTATAAGCAAAGGCAACACTAAGTAGCCCAGTTTCATTAACATTCATAAAACCTGACAGCATTTCCATAAATGTATTGTGAAATATTTTACCATAACTAAAGATTAATTGGCTTTTTAAACATCAAAAATTTTATGATTTTTAACTACATTAAAGTGTGTTGCTCTGGGCAGTGCATCTAAATTGGGAGCAAGTCTTTGCCAGTGCTCTTTCCCAATGTCCCCCTTCAGTCAAATCTGATTATTGCTGAGTTAATATGCACCTTTGATGCTCAAAATGTGGTCTGTTAACCAGTGGCACGGGCATCTCCTGGGAGTTTTTGAAAATGTGAAATCTCCAGCCCCATTCAAGACCTGCCGACTGAGAACCCACAGGTTAAGTTCTCCAACTGATTCGTATGCATGTTAACATTGGAGAAGCATTGGGCCAGGAGTGATGAGAATAAATTCTTTCAGTCCTTTCCCACTTTCTTATTGTTTTTGATTTGTTGAACCCTATTGAAACCTGACCTTGAAGGAAAAAACAACTATTATACCACTTTTCTGCCCAGCTTGAAACAATCTTGTTTTTCTCATTCGACTGACTGAGGGTAAACGCTGCTGCATGATTTCAAACCAAACAAATCAACATAAAGTTGAAGTTTTCCTGGAAAATTCAAAAGAGAAAAAAAAAATCACAAACAGAAAATTGCTTAAGTATACCTGTCGAAACCACATCTATTTTTCAAGTGATAAGATTCCTTCTTTCTAGCCACAGACCATAATGAACAAAAACATAGATTCCTGGGACATAAGCAATTACTACATCACAATTTATGGATAATATTTTCTGTTGCCAGGACTTCGTTTTGGTGAAGGTGGGTTCTTTCAAAACTATGCTTTAAAAGTATGAATATTTGGACTAAAACAATTCAGGAAAATTACGTGACATGGTATGACCACTTACACTAAACACATCTTGTGGAAAATAATATCCTTTGTTTAAAAGAACAGATGGAAAATTTTCTCCTGGAAATCAATGTTAATAAAGCAATCTTTTCAATCTTTCTGAGAATTTCACTATGCATATACCTGTAAACAAAGTAACAGGGGAGAAAAAGGATTATTATTTTTTTTTCCTATAATCCCAGTGGAAATAATCACTCCACTCAACCTATAAGGAGTAGACAGGTAAAAGTCCCTGAAACAAATTCTTCTGCAGATTGTTGTATCTTTTCTGAAAGGAGTTCTTGTGAGCATTTTGAGAAGGTGGATTGTTGGTAGCTAGTTGACCAGTTTTTGGCATATTAAGATGTCATAGATTCTTGGACATTTCTCCTTTCAAGAAGTGAGGTCTAATGCCCCTCTCATTGCAACTGGGGTGACCTTGTAACCAACAGAATTCAGGGAAAGTGGCACTTGTGATGTCCCAGGCTAGATCAGAAGAAATCATACAGCTCCTGCATTGCCTCTGGGAACCCAGGCTGTCTAGATGCTTCCCAGTGGGACTCCCCTCTGGGGACCCAGAAGCCATGCTGCAAGAAGCCCAGGCTGTACAAAGAGGTCATGTTCCATTGCTCTGGTGACAGCCCCACCTGAGTCATTTTGATGTCCATTTCAGTCAGGCACTCAGACAACCAGAGCCCCAGCCAACATCTGACCATAACACCATCCGAGGCCACAAGTAAGAATCCCCAACTGAGCTCTTCCTGAACTCCTGAGCACAACATTATTGGCAAAATAAAATGATTATCTTAAAATGTTAAATTCTGAGGTCATTTCTTTTACAGTAATAAATGAAAACATCATCAAACGCCCACAATCCTAGTATGTAGAGATCATGTTTTTCTTTCGTTTGCTCTAATGTCTCCCACAGTACTGACTATTTCTCTAACACTCATATTAATCATAGCTTTGTCTGGTCATAGATAACTTGATGATCTCAAGTTGCTAAAACGTCATTTGCATAATGTCATTTTGTATTTCAAAACTTAGATAAACTAATTGAGTTGAATGACAGCAACAATGAGTTTGGAGTGCATTGTTGCTGTGGCTAGGATTGAATTGTAGAATGAAGGTAATAGCTGGACCCATGAAAAAGCTAGGTGCAGGCAAAAACTGATGAATGAGAGAATAAAAACATCATTGGCTACTTTTGCAGAAGGCTTTTCTAAATATGGCATTGCTCCATAATTTGTCCCAGAGCAAAAGTGTTTCCCCAAGAACTTTAACATTTATTTTTGTGAAAACAGGTCAACTATTATCAACTATAATCAATCGTATTGATTTTTAATCCATGGATAAAGGAATTTCTAATTTGAAATCAAAGTTTGTTGCATAAGTGACAGGTTAGTTTCAGGCTACCTCTTGGTACTCTTGACTTAAACCGTAAAATGAAATGTTGAAAGTAAAGACCTCAATCATTTTATGCCATTTTTAAGAGTGCATATTAATCTTTCCTGTCCCTGCCGGTCAGCTAATCCATCTAATTCCCTATCTAAATGCAGGCTATACTATGGGCTTACAATCCAAAATTGTTTCTTCTTTTGGGGCTCATCTCAGCCATGTTTTGGCATATTCAAATAGGGCATAAGAATCATGGATATTAACAATAAATACGTATCTCAAATCATTACTTTATTCTGAGCTGGACCACTGCCTGACACCATCATATACGAATCCCCCATGAAGTTGGAAAATGCAACTTAAGCTTAAAGTCCAAGCAGCCTTCTCTTTTCCTTCTAAGTACCTAGGTCTGCTGTCAATCCTAAACTAGTGCAAGCTCCCCAGGGTCCAAGTGATGTTTAGAAAGAGCAAAGAGGAAGCATGAAGAATATACCCTTAAGGTAACATATCAATCCCACTGCATGAAAGTGAGAAAGTTGAGGGAAGCAGAGTGAGGGCAAGATTCAGGTTCATACCAGCTGTGTTATCTGGGCACACAGAAGCAGGAGGTCAAAGCCATGAGCTATATCACCATATAGTCACTCACAGTGGCCATGCCAACTGGTACCCACACCTCCCTGTAGTCTCAGGACAGTAATGAGAAGAAAATAGGGAAAGAGAAGCTTTCTCAGCTTCACTCATATTAGTAGAATTTCTCTTCCTCTTAAACTTGTGAAGCAAGAACCAGTATTTATATTTATCCTCCTCATCAGCTCATAAATGAAGTTAATGAAATCTATACGGCATAGCTGTGAAAATTAGCTTTGTAAGAGGAGTTAATGTCTGTGACTAGTTAAACTTTAAGCACAGAGAACTATATTCAGTATCTTGTAGTAACCTATACAGAAAAAGAATAGGAAAAGGAATATATGTCTGTACATGGATGACTGAAACATTATGCTGTACACCAGAAATTGACACAACACTATAAACTGACTATACTTCAATAAAAAAAGAAACTGTAAACTTCATACATAGTTTCTTTGATTAAAATATGGATCCAGTGGTAAAATCAAGTAATACTTTTTTAAAAAAGAAAGTTTTAAGAAGGACGTATTTTTAAAAAAGCGTAATTTTTTACCATAGACAATTAATTATACTTATCCTGTAGACATTAGATGGCTGGTGTTCCTAGTGGAATATAATGTTCCAGTGTCCTACGATTTCTTTGTGTTTTCACTTGACCCTTAACACTTTTGACTTTGCGACTAAGAATTACTTAATGTTCAGTTTTGTCCCTTTTATTAATCCATTGTTCTTTACCTCATTAATTTCTACAGGAGCATATAAAATCACAGTGAGATGGGGGACAAAGAGGATTCCTTTGGTTTGTTTCAAAAGTCTTTTTTTCTGTTTTATATACAAAACACCAGGCAAGTTTCTTGGCCACCGCCTGTCTGTGTGCCTCCTCTCAAAATGAGAAGTAAAAGATTCATCATTCCAAAGTGTTTGTTTAAGAAGTATTGCAATATTTTAAGTAGACCCTCTGAGGCAGTTTCAGTGTCAGGATGCTGAAAAGACAACTGAATTTTCTTTGAATCTATGTTACTAGAAAAGATACGCAAAAAAGGAGTATGCTGCTCTCAAAATTCCACTCAGGGAAATACAACAAAATGCAGAATGTCCTCCTCATTATATGTCTTAATAAAAGTTGTCTTATGAATCGAGTAGCTATTATATTTTACAATTAGTAAGCATTTATTTTATTTACCTGCCTCATCATCCTACATGTTTAATTATTCACCCATTCTGTATCTGAAAAGAATTTAAGATGTTTAACACAAGAACAAACATAATAGGAGAATTAAAAATAAAACCAGAAAGACCAGAATCCATGCAGGGGGTAAGAAACTTCAGGTTTAGTTAAACATTGAAGAAATCACATAGACACTGGGTGAAACTGGATTATTGGTAGGCAGAATCAACAAAGCTCAATCCAAATATTGACAGTTTGGTTCATATTGTAATAGCAGATGACCTTGCTTTTTCATCTCACTGAGAAAATGGAAGCAATCAGAAGAGAACTCCCCTGTCCTTCCAGACCACTGATTATATTCGGCTTTCTTTGTGTTTCCATGGCTGATCAGTCTCTCTCGTCTAAGGGCAATCACTCTTCTAGTGCGCTGATTTCTATGCACACCTTTCATCTAGTGGTGAAGGGACTTGGTTCCTGCAATTATTGTCTGTTCCCTGAATCTTCTATTATATTTTCCTTACTATTGCATCATCCTATTACATATAAATACACCATTATAGCTCCCATTACATCAATGACCACAAAAAACCAAACAACAACAACCAAAAAACACCTGTCTTGACCCCATGCTCCCCTTCATCCTACCACCATATTGCTTTGCTGCCTGTATAGCAAAACTTACTGAGAAGACTGTTGAGAATCTTAATGGGATTTTGAGACAACTAGTAAATAAAACCTTTCTGGCTCCAGTTGAGATCCAAATTGAGAGAAATACAGAAGACTTAGAGAAATTAAGATTAATGACAAAAGGAATATAGGAGAACATAGCTTAGGTCTTCGAACGCATAGGTTGGCTAATATCTCTCTACCTAATTAGACAGGCTGACACCCCAGTCATTGGCACAACTGGACACGTGTAGGCCTCTCCTGAAAGGACCCCATTTTCTTCACGAGAGCAGAGCAGAGTGCATGCTGCAGGTGAGAAGAACCAGAGAGAGGGAGGAAGGCAATGTCCACATCATCTCTGTTCTCTCTTTGCGATTCAATATCAGTTCAGCTCCTCGTCATTGCCTGGGGAGGAGTGCAGAGGCAGAGAGAGGCCAGGAGTGTGATTCTAGAGGAAACCTCATGGAGACAGGAAGCAAGGGGAAGGAGGTTCCTCGCTAGGCTCACTGTGTCCACATCTTCCAGTTTCTCTTGAATCTAATCCAGTCAGGCTTCCTCCATGCTGGTCCACCAGTACTCTCTTACCAAATCCTCAGCAAGTGCTAGATTGCCAGTGAAAGTCCTGTGCCTACGGAACAGCTGTGGTAAAGTATAGTGATGTGCCATGTTTAGGCACTGAAAGAGCTGAGGCAACCCCAGCCTGCTTTCCCTTAGTTCCTGTGAGGTGTGACACCAATACAGAAAGTTCTTCTGTGGGACCTTTGTGGGGCAGGCAGAAGGAGGTAAGAGAGCAAGTAACTCGGAATTGAAGGAGTCAGAATAGTTGAGGGGGAGTGTATATATAGCTCAGTGGTAGAGTGTGTGCTTAGCATGCATGAGGTCCTGGGTTCAATCCCCAGTACTTCCAATTAAATAAATGAACAAACAAACAAACTTAATTACCCTCCCCCCCCAAAACATAGAAATTTTTTAAAAAGAGTCAGCGTAGTTGAAACAGTGCAGGGAAGGGAACCCTAGAGTGAAGCAATGGAATAGAGACGCCCCATTGCCCAGGAAATTTCTGCTGCTGCATTCCCCAGGAGTGGCCCTGGGAATGATTGGACTGTATCCCACAGGGGGAGGGTTAAAAGCAAAGGCCTTGCCTTGTAGGGAGTTGAACTGGGTAGAAGGCAGAGAGACTCCCAGCAGCATAACTTACAGCAAAGTGTTATAATTATTAATTACTGTGAAGTTGCAGCACTTTCGGAAAAAAAGGGGGAAAGAAGGATTTACTCAATTACGACATCATCTTCTTATCACTAAGTCAGAGCTAAGTTGCAGTGTGGACTCAAAATATAGGTGATGGGGATATTGATCATGTAAAACAAAAAAACCTTTCCATTTACAGTTATCTTAAGTTCAGAGGCTAACTCACTTGGTTTTGAAAATGACTACCCATAAAACACAAATGAAAAGAAATGCAAGAAGGATGTGACAATGAATATATGTATGTTCATTTGTAACTGAAAAATTGTGCTCTACACTGGAATTTGACACAACATTGTAAAATGATTATAACTCAATAAAAAAAATGTTTAAAAAATGCAAGAAGGAATGTAATAGAATGCTGAAACAATTCAATTGTATAAATTTGTTTTGGTTCCATGATATTCATAATATAAATAATAATCTCTATTATATTTTTTGTTGTCTGTGTCCCCAGTGCAGACATCTTTGGCAGTTGATGTAGTAGTCGTGTCATGTTAAATGCTATAAAATGGCAAGGGAGTTGAAAACTGATAATTTAGAGAACCAAAACACTGCATTTTTCTTACTCTTTTAGGGAAATCAACACTTTTGCCCCATCTTTGATTACTCAAAGGCCCACTTCTGCTTGTAAGGTTCAACTGTCCTTTTGATCTTGTTAACTTTTCTACTTATAAACACTCTTTTTTGTGCTTTTGAGTTCCAGTGCTTTCTCATTAGACCTCTTTATTCTTTGAGATGTCTATGACTTGACTGGCCCATAGTATGTTCAAAGAATGAACATCTTACTTGAAACAAAGGAGGGTTTGTCTTCAATAATCACAGTACTCACAATTGTCAACATGGCTGCCTCTTATGTCAGGGAAGTTGTTAAGTGGCTTTCTTGGTTCACAGAAAGTATCCTGTAGAGGGTGATTTGAACACATCTCCTGGATTCCTATCACAAATCAGGATGACAGCATCATGCCCATTGAAGTTTGCTGTGCACCCAATCATGGAAAAGCTGAGGGCAGGGGAAGTATGGGCAGTAATGTTACCTGTTTTTTTCTACTGCAATGTTGAGGGTTGAGATGGGAGAAATCCAAGAGTTTAAGAAGATGAGACAAGTATAATTCACTTGGTCTGCATTTCTAGTTTGTAGGACTTCCCAAAATGTACCTTGTTAATGATTTAGACTTCTGTAAACGTTCTTATTTGGGAACAAGATACAATAAGATGCAGGGAAAGATTTCAGAAAACATTAGAATGTATTTTTTAGACCTAGGTTTAAGTCCTGGCCCTTCCATTCACTAGCTCTGACTTTGGGCAAAGGCATTTGCTTTTATTTGTTTGTTTGTTTTAAATTTTTTATTTTATTTTTATACAATTTTGAAAGGTTATTTTCCATTTACAGTTATTACAAAATATTGGCTATATTCCCTGTGTTGTATGATACATCTTTGAGCCTATCTTACCATTTGTTTTTGGACCTATGTTTACTCCTGTGTTAGAATATTCTCCCATCAACCAGGGTCCCACTTCCAATTCTGCTCAACTATTTTCAAGCTATGCTCTTTAAAAGTGGCTGAGCCTCTCCTTTGCTCCAAAGTTCAATCAGACTTGTTCTGAGAAGATCATGGTGATTGCATGCCTCCCAATGGAGATCATTTTGAAGATGAACATGTTATCCATTTCTGGCCAACAAGACACAAAGAAGGTTAGTCGGGGGGAATTATGGGGATATTTTCCTTGCTCTTGAAAAGATCCCTGGGCATAAATAGCTCCCTCTTGCCAGTGCTCATCACTGTAAGAGGCTGTGATTTTTAGAACAACAGATACGGTCTTGTGGGCATAAGGTTAAGCTAGAATGACCAAAATCCACATGCCAAGGATGGCAGAAAAAAGTGGTGTCAATACCATGGCCCCTGGGGACTCCTTGAGTTAGTATATTAACAGAGCTTAAGACTTCTTATTATGGGAAAAAATTAACTCTTCTTATTGTAAAAATCAATTGGATTAAGTTTCCTGTGAGACTTGACACCAAAAGCCTCTTAACAGATATACCAATTCTATAAAATGGGAATTTGAATACCTATATTACAGGTTTTTGAGAAAAGATGATGAGATATATGTGTAGCATTTCACATCATGCTTGTCAAGTGCTCAGTAAATGTCACCATTGTTATAATTAGCAGCATTATTATGATTATCTCTTAATACCTTGTAGGGGTGAAAAATGTTTTTCTTCTTTCTTTCTAGGTTCTTTGGCTGGCCTAATACAGGTGTACACTGGAAACATGTAGGTTCTGTTCCAGACCACCTCAGTAAAGCAAATACTGCAATTGAGTCACACAAATGTTTCGGTTTCCCAGTGCATATAAAAGTTGTATTTAATTATACTGTAGTCTATTAAATGTGCAACAGCATGATGTCTGAAAAAACAATGTACATACCTTAATTTAAAAATGCTTTATCACTAAAAAATGCTAACCATCATCTAAGCCTTCAGCTAGATGTAATTTTTTGCTGGTGGATGGTCTTGCCTGGCAGTTGATGAAGATTGGGATGGCTAAGGATATTTCTTTTTTTTTTAGGGAAATTTCTTAACATAAGACAACAATGAAGTTGGCCACATCAATTGATTCTTTCTTTTAAGAATGATTTCTCTGTAGCAGGCAATGATGTTTGATAGCATTTTACCCATAGAACTTCTATCAAAATTGGAGTCAATATTCCCAAACCCTGCCTCTTCTTTATCAACTAAGTTTATGTAATAATATAAATCCTTTGTTGTCATTTCAATAATCTTCACCAAGAGATTCTGTCTCAAGAAATTGCTTTCTTTGCTCATCTGTAAGGAACAACTTCTCATCCATTCAGATTTTATCATGAGGTTGCAGCAATTCAGTTACATCTTCAGGCTCTCCACTTCTAATTCTAGTTCTCTTGCTATTTTCATCACATCTGCAATTGTTTCCTCCACTGAAGTCTTGAACCCCTCAAAGTCATCCATAAGAGCTGGAATCAAATTCTTCCAAACTCCTTTTAATATTGGTGTTTTTACCTCTTTCTCTGAATCATGAATGTTCTTAATGGCATCTAGAATGGTGAATCTTTTCCAGAAGATTTTCAATTGACTTTGCCCAGATCCATCAGAGGAATCATGATCGATGGCAACTGTAGCCTTACAAAATTTATTTCTTAAATACTAAGACTGGAAAGTCAAAATTTCTCTTTGATCTATGGGTGCAGATGGCTGTTGTGTTAACAGCATGAAACCACATGAATCTCTTTGTCCATCTCCAGCAGAGCTCTTTGGTGACCAGGTGCATTGTCAGTGAGCAGCAGTATTTTGAAAAGAATCTTTTTTCTTGAGCAATAGGTCTCAACAGAGGGCTTAAAACATTCAGTAAACTGCATTGTAAACAAATGTGTTGTCATCCGGGCTTTGTTATTTCATTTATAGAGCTCAAGCAGAGTAGATTTACCATAATTCTTAAGGACTCTAGGATTTTCAGAATGGTAAATAAGCATTGGTTTCAACTTCAAGTCACCAGCTGCATTAACCCCTAACAAGAGAGTCGGCCTGTCCAGTGAAGCTTTGAAGCCAGGCACTGACTTCTCCTCTCTAGCTATGAAAACCCTAGAGGACATCTTCTTCCAATATAAAGCTGTTCTATCTACATTGAAAGTTTGCTATTTAGTGTAGCCAGTTTCAGTAATGATGTCAGCTGGAACTTCTGGATAACTGGCTGCAGCTTCTCCACCAGCGCTTGCAGGTTCACCTTGCACCTTTATGTTACAGAGATGGCTTCTTTCTTTAAGCCTCATGAGCCAACCTCTGCTAACTGCAGGCTTTTCTTTTACAATTTCCTTGCCTCTCTCAGCCTTCATTGAATTGAGGAAAGTTATTGCCTTTTTCTGAATTAGGCTTTGGTTTAAGGGGATATTGTGGCTGATTTCATCTTCCATCCAGGCCACTAAAACTTTCTCCATATCAGCAATAAGTCTGTTTCACTTTCTTACTATTCATGTGTGCACTGGAGTAGCAATTTTAATTTTCTTCAAGAACTTTTTCCTTTGCATTTACAACTTGACTACTTATTTGGCGTAAGAAGCCTAGCTTTTGGCCTAACTCAGCTTTCAACACCTCTTCCTCACTAAACTTAATCATTTCTAGCTTTTGATTTAAAGTGAGAGATATGCAACTCTTCCTTTTTTGAACATTATAAGGTTATTAATTGGCCTCATTTCAATATTGTGGTGTTTCAGGGAATAGGGAGGCTTGAAGAGAGGAAGAAAGTTGGGGAACAGCTGGTCAATGAAGCAGTCAGAATACACACGTTTATTGATTAATTTTGCCACTTATATGGCTGCAGTTCATGGCACCCTAAAATAATTACAATAGTAACATCAGAGATCACTGATCACAGATCGCCATAACAGTTATAATAATAGCAATTTAAAAGTTTGAAATAACTTTGAGAATTACCAAACTGACACAGAGATAGGAAGTGAGCAAATGTTGTTGGAAAAATGCCACCAATAGACATGCTCAATATAAGGTTGCCATAAACTTTAAATCTGTTAAAAAAAAAAAAAAGCTAATATTTGTGAAGTGCAATGTTGCAACACACTATAGAATGAGGTACACCTGTATAAATTGACATACGACAGATTAACAGGAGAAAAACAAATTTAATTTCATATGCATAAAAAATATGAGACTCAAAGAAGTGACCAAAGCAGAGAGCTTTTATGCCTTTTAGTCGAAGAAACAATACATTTGTCAAAAATTGACAGGACAAAGACATTTGGGCCTGGGATAGTAAATTAGTTAAGAAGTAAGAAGTTCTATTATACAGGCTTCTTGGTCCTAAGTTCCCTATTTTTGGTGATAAGGATGCCTTCTATCCTCCTGGTACAAGGCGGGTATCTTTCACATGGGAGCGTTATTTCCAGCTTTCAGGTAGATCCAAGATGTTTCTGAAGTAACTTTAATTCAAAATAATCAATATGCCAAAATGGTATATTTTGGGATGACATATTCTGGGTTTCAGTTTCAAAGTAACAAATTCAAACTACAGAGGTTAAGGGACTTGCCAAAGGTCACACAGGAGACAGGTAGTAAGCCAGGAAACTGACTCCAATTTTTAGACTCCCAAAAGGCATTATGCTTTTCACTTCGTTGTGAGGCCTCCTTTGTTTGAAAAATATCTCTATTAAGTTACCGCCACCTTCAAGGGCCCTAAATTTTAGAGAGTTTCTTTTTCACTCTCTAAAATAATAGAATTCCAGCCAGTATTTTGATTTAGCTGCTCCCTCCTTGCGAGACATTCGTTTTGCTTTTCAAAAACTCTCATCCATCTTCATGTTTGCTGCTGAGGAAGTGGTAACACAAAATAAAAATCCCCAAACTCCATTTTAAGAGCTGAAAAATTGAAAGCAGAAGAACGAAGACCATATATTCTGTTTTTTCAGATAATAAATATTCTATATCTTCCTGGCTGTCAACACGCTTCTCTTTTTTCATTTCACTGTGTTTCTTACAGTGAGGAATATAGAGCTCTACCCCAAGGGTAGCACTTGGGATATGAGGAGGGGTAAGCCAAAGAATATTAGGGAAGAAACTACCCCATTTTCACCCTATTTGCTCCAATTTCCTAACTTCTCCACAAACTGAAGTAGCAGATTGTTTTTATTGTTCCTGGTGATATCAGAGATGTCTGGAAAAACTTATTTCACATGAATTTTGTTCATAATAGATTGAGCCACTTTGATTTTTATGTTTTGTCCTGACCTTTTGGTTTTAGAAGATTGGTTATTAAATCTCACAGCATTTCCTAGCAGATCTGTGCTCTGCAAAGAAACGAAGCTTTCTTTGTCAACTATGTGTCATTGTGCAGTGAAAATCATGAGACACGGTATTACTCTTTGGTAGAGCCATCTCCCAAAGAAGTAATGTTCTCCCATTAAAATTTAAAAAGTTACTTTAGAGAGTTAGGGCATTGGAATGACCTGAGAATTAGATGAGTTGGAAAAATATCGTTTCTCTGAGATTACCAAGATTTTTCAGTTAAGTAAGTTGTGTCCTCATCACAGTTCCCTGCAATTTCAGAATTAGGGTGAGAGAATCAACACGGAAATTGACTTACCAGTGCCCCATGCCAAGTAAACCGTGGTGAGAATAAAATCCTCTCACAGAGCTGATCACATTAGTTGATATTTGCAGTGGTTTGAATGATTGCTTCCTGCAAATCGTGCCATCTCAGATACATAGTCTAAGGGAGTATCGGTGATGCTATTTCCCTTATCAGTATTTGGTCCAGACATATGCGATGCAATTGAAGCTAATGAGGAAGAAGGGGCAGTCAGGTGGAGATGAGGGATAGAGGATTCTTGGATGAATGAGATATAGAGATTGTATCTTAGGCTGAGTTTCCTAAAGAAAAGCCTGAGATTCTTTCTATTTTTTTTCACCAAGCATGAAGCACCTTTATTTTATGAGAGCAGTCTGGAATCTCAGTTTGAAAGTGAAATGTCTTCCTCACAAATAGGAAAAATGCGTTTTTTTAATTGAAGCATAGTTCATTTGCAATGTTATGTTAGTTTCTGGTGTACAGCATAGTGATTCAGTTATACATAGATATATATTCTTTATCATTATAGGTTATTACAACATACTGAACATAGTTCTCTGTGTTAAACAGTAAGACCTTGTTGTTTTTCTATTTTATATATAGAGTTAGTATCTGCAAACCCCAGACTCCTAATTTATCCCTCTCCCTCCACCTTTTGCCCCTGGTAACCATAAGTTTGTTTTCTGTCTGAGTCTGTTTCTGTTTTGTAAGTAAGTTCATTTGTGCTTTTTTTTGGATTCCACCTAGAAGTAATATCATATAATATTTGTCTTTTTCTGTCTGACTTACTTCTTTTAGTATGATAAGCTCTAGGTCCATTCATGTTGCTGCAAATGGCATTATTTCATTCTTTTTTATGGCTGAGTAGTATTCCATTATATAAATATACCACATCTTCTTTATCCAGTCATCTGTGGATGGACAATTATATTGCTTCCATGTCTTGGCTATTGTAAATAGTGCTGCTATGAACATTGGTGTACATGTATCTTTTCCAATTAGCATTCCCTCCAGATATATGCCCAGGAGTGGGACTGCTGGATCATACAGTAAGTCTGTTTGAGATGTGGATTCTTGTGAAAGGTATTTGCTAAGAGTGTGGTCTCTGGAGAACAGGAATGAGGGAAGCAGAATAGGGTGTAGAGAACAGCTAGGCAAGAATGTGTTCTCAGCTGGTGAAGGGCTTCTGTCTGGTCCTACTGGAAAACCTGGAGCAAAAATTGTGTCGTGGAGTTGGTTCTGCCTTGAGGCAAAGGGTGAAGGGAGATAAAACTTGGAGAGATAGACCAGAGTCAGATCATGGATGGCTTTGAGATCCAAGCCAAAGAGTTTATGTGTTATCCTGTAGTTGATGGGAAGCCATTAAAGGTTTTAAATGGGTCAGATATATTACTAAATAAGTCCTCTGTTGCAGATAGGAGAATCGATTCAAGGAGAATCAGAGTCAAGCAGGCGCAGTTAGAAGACATTTTATTGTCCAGGTTTGAACTGATATGAGACTGACTTAGGACATGGCATGAGGAGTAATGAGGAAGAGAAAGATTTGAGGCACAGTTTGAAAGTGAAATCAGTAAAACATGGTGATGGATTTGAGTGGAGTTAGGTGACAAAGGGGAAAGAAGTAACATCCTAAGTACTCTAGCTGGCGACTGCTGTGGCCACTGATGAGCCAATGGCCAATAGGAGATAGAAGGAACAAGAAAGGGTGATAAGTTCAATCTGAGAAATCCTGAGTAACTGATGGGTATGGGGCATTTAAGAATAAACCAACAGCAAACACTGAATAAGTCTGAAGATTCGTGAAGACAAACTTGGCTGAAGATGTCTATGTAGTTGTCATTATGTATTTAAGGTAGGTGGAAGGTAAAACCAAAGGAGATTCCAGAAGCAGTTGTGTGCCTATTATAGACAAACAATGGTCCCCCCAAAGATGTCCATGTCATAATCCCCAGAACCTCATATGGCAAAAGAGCCTTTGCAGATATAATTAGATTAAGGATCTTACAATGGAGAGACTGTCCTGGATTACCCAGGTGAGTGCAAGGTGATCACAAAGACCCTTATAAGAGGAATGTGGGAAGGTCAGAGTCAGGGGATGCCAGAGGTCAGAGAGAGAGAGAGAGACAGTTTGGAAGATACTACATTTCTGACTTTGAGGATAGAGTATAGGGAAACCAACAAAGGAAGGCAGGTAGTCACTAGAAGCCGAGCAAGACAAGAAAACATGTTCTCCCCTCAAATCCTCCGAAAGAAATCAGCCCAGCCAATGCCTTGACTTGAGCCTGTTGGAACTGACCTGGGGCTTCTGACCTCTAGAACTGTAAGACAACAAATGTGTCCTGATTTAAGCCACTACATTTGTGATCATGTTACAGCAGCAACAGGAGACTATTACATTGACCTTGTGTGTGTGCCAGTTGCTCTCTATAGATTGCAGTTAATTCTGTTCTTCCAAAATTATGTACTGAATAACTACTGTGTGCCAATACATAGCGTTTAGAAACCAACAGACCAGTGGAAGAGAAAGCAACAGAAACAAATCATCATAAATACATTGTGAGAGGGGCTGAGATGGATGGAGCTTTGTAAGGAAACCATGGGATGGGAAAAGGTGGAGGGATCAACTTTCTCAAGGATAATGGATAGAGAAGACTCCACCAAGGTGCTGACACTTAGCTGAGTTCCAAGGGCTGCCTGTGAAAATTACACGATGACCTGAGATTCCTCCCAAAGGCAAAAGTCTGAGAACACAGAACTCTTTTTAAATAGAGTGACTAATTGCAAGACATCTTAGGAAACAGGGAGCAATTCTGGATTGAAGCAACTGAGTTCCTCAATTACTCTCTCAGAACCTTTCTGATCAGCATAACTCATACTTCTCTTCTCCAGATGGTCTCTTTGAGTGTTGACATTTGATATAGACTGTCATTCTTAGAAACCCAAATAATTAGAATAGCTAAAACAAGATAAAAAAAGAGTTAAGAATTAATGACAAAGAAACAAGTTTTCATTTTCTTCTTCCAATCTGTTCTCTAGAGTTATGCATTTTCACTATTCAAAGTGTATGTCTTCCTTTTGTTTTAAAACACTGAAGGGAAATATGGAAACGTGGAATCAACTTGAAAAAAGTATCAAGACTGTTTAAGAGATAAGGTCATCATCGCCAAGCACCTTCTCTTTTCTGTTGACAGAATCAGCAAAGAAGTGACACTGCTTCTTAAACATTTATTAGTTTTCTGTGGCTGCTGGCATTCCTTGGCTTGTGGCTGTAACACTCTGCTCCATGTTCACACTTCCTTCCCCTCTCCTGTCTGTGTCTAATCCCCCTGCCTCCCTTTTACAAAGATACATGTGATTGCATTTGGGGCCCTTTTGAATAATCTGGGATAATCTCCTTATGTCAAAATCCTTTACTTAATTACATCTGCAAAGACCCTTTTTCCAAACAAGTTCACATGTAGAGGTTCCACGGATTAGGACTGATGACTTTGGGAGACATTATTCAGGCTATTAAAAATACAGAGCTTACAAAACTAAAAATATTACACAATGATAGTAAACATGTAAGGTAGTAGAAGGTCAGCTCTAGAGTCATCTGGACTTGGGTCCAAGTCTCTAATCTGCATCTCTTACCTGTGTGACTTTGAGCAGGTGATTGACCATTTCTATACACCTCACTGACCTCATCAGTAAAACGAGTCCAATATTACCAGCTCCATAAAAGGGTCATGAGGAGGAATAAATGAGATAATGCACTTAACATTTAGCATGTGATTTGCACATAGCAAGTCTTCAATATCTATTGATAAAATTATTAAGAATAGTGGTGATAAAGCAGAACTCTGTAAAATTCCAATATTTATTTTCAATTATGCTCTTTAACATTTAAAATTACTCCCTCCTGAATCTCAGAAAGAGGGAGAGATCAGCTGAGTACTTTTACTCTCAGGAAAAGGCAGCAAAATAACCTTTATAAAATAATGAAATCAATACATTAGGAGGAAGAGATGCCAGGAGTTGAAATACTGAATACAAACAAATGGGGACTTCGGTCTAAATAGTATGTCCCATAGCAACACAGATACAGAATCGATTTCCAAGAAAAAGCACAAAGCAAACAGCAGAACTGCTTTTCAACTGGTAGACATTAATTGCTTAAAGGATGACTAAAGGAAAAGCCCCAAACTTAGATTAAAATAGAATAAAATGGGCATGATTTTTAGTTTAAGCAGCCCTTTTTCGTGTCACAGTCATTACATTTTTTTTAATGATTGTAAAAATACTATCACAGAAGAGAAAGATCCTATAGAATTCTGTCTCTTCTTTAAGACAGTAATTTGTGAAGCCACATAGGGTGGGGAATGTTCTCGTCAGCAGGCAAAAGTGTGTGGTGCTTTCATTCCGGTGAAAATAATTTCCTGTCCTTTCCTTTATTATTAATTTGGAGTTGAAGAAGAAGTTAAGAGAAACACAGGGGTCCAAATCTGTTTCACATCAACTGTGAATTTGATCTTGGACAAAAGGATATGGGTGAAGTTTAGATGAATACAAATGAGGTCACTTTTAGGGGAAGAATTCTCCTGGACCACAAAATAGATACTTGGAATGACTGAATCAGCTCAGTATCTCTCTTTGTCAATTACATACACAATGGTTGCATTCAAGATGAAGTTCAGTGTGTTTTTTTTTCCCCTGAAATTATGTGTGAATAGTAAAGTTGTATTGAGAAAGGATCTATATGTGAAGTTGTATTTCCTATACCAAAAGGAATTACTTCAGCAATCCTATTCCTCTTCCAGTCTTTAGCAGTTCATGTCAATTTCCTTGCTATTTCTGGTCTCCACAACCATTTCTTTGACACCAAATTCTAATGGGATTCTTCTTCTTGCTTCCTTATAATTGAATTATAAAAAGCCTCTAGTTGTGATCATCCTTTGGCTCATCTTTTTATTACAGTCAACATTATTATTCAACCTAACAAGGAAGGCCAGGTTGTGAAAAAACTTGTAATAATTTTCCATGTTGGAAGAGTCTGATTCAGTAGGTTTGTTCTGAATATTGTAAAATCTCTCCAGTAGCTTCATTTATACAAACTGTTCTGGTCATTTAAGTAAATCAATGTACAGGTTAGTGTAAGTACTTTCTCTCCAGACATGTGACATAGGCTGTTCTTTTGAGAAACGCTATAATTTTGCTCTTTGTGACTTCTAATGCCCAGGACATGGTAGTATTTATACCATGCATGTGTGCATGTGTGTGTGCACACGTGTGTGTTTTAGAATGTATATAATAATGCCTATTTCTTTCCCAACATTTGGAGAAATCTTAATCTGGACTATGGAAATGAAAAAGCAAAAAGTAAGCCCCTTAATAACTCAAAAACGTTAAAATTGCTTGAAAATAGATTATTATCCCAAAGACAAAGATAGATTATTAAAGATACAATCAAAATAACACAGGAGTGATTAGTTTAGAATATCCTATCTATAGTCTTCATATTTTTCATTTCCTTTTAATTATGACATGTTCTGAATCTGTATGTATCTTAAGAAGTTTTTTTCTTAAGTTCTTTTTTGAGCATATTTGCCAATAACTAGCAAAAACAGCAATGAAAAAACTAGCAATAAGCAACATTCATTTAACATTTATTAAGTTCCAGGCAAGATGACAAGCACTTTACATACAGTTTATCTAAGGTCACAACTATCTTATCAGAGGTATATTATTACTCTTCCTGTTTTACTGATGAGGAAAAAGTTAAATCATACAAATAAACAGTAGTTGGGCTAGGATGACCTCAAGAAATCTGATTACAAAATTCACACTTTATTAAATAAATAAAACCATTCATATTTAAAGAAGTGGCATTTTAGAGCACAGGTTTGTTTGCAACTTTGCAAGAAATTTTGCCTCAGGACATAATACCCTGAGACCAGATTTTTCCTTACTTGTTTCATTATTTATACTATGTTTGCTTCCCAAAGGAATTTGAGTTGGCTTACAAGAGCAGACACATACATGCTGGCATGAAACAATCTAAGAACCAGAACCTTTAACAACAGAAGGGAGTAGAAAGAGTTCCCACCAGAAGGCCTAGCTGAAATGAAGCCACTGATTCAAAACAATCTAACAACTGACGCACAAAAATGAACAGCATGAGTTTGCAGATTAACTTTCTTTCTTTTTTTTTTTTTTTTTATTATTTTCCTCTGTGTAGTAGGAAGAGTTCTTGAGATATTAATCTTAGAGATTTTTCTTTTTTCTTACCCTTCCTAATCTTTTCCTTGTCAGTCTGAGACAAACCCTCTCCCCTGGCTTTGAGGGGAACATGGGTTGTTGCAGGATAAATGTTAAGAGAAAAACAAAATCATCTTCAGTAATTATTTTAATTCCCAAATTGGGCTTCTAAGAATCAAAAGGGAAGTCTTGCAGGAGAATTTTTGCCACAGAAATAATTAAAAAGAGAATTGTGCTCCATCTCTGGGAAATTCCACAAGGGTCTTTGCCTGGTGGGTGGGCTTCACAAACTTCGAGGAGGCCAGGGGCCTAAGAGAGATGGAGCCTGGTGGTGGCCTGACGCCATGTCCACCTTCTTCAAAACCCTTTAGGTGAGGGCCTTCCATCTGTATGGCTGCCTGCACCTCCTTTATGGCTCTCCAGCAGGAAGGACCCTGCCCATGCTGCTGGAGACTTGCCCCCAGGAGAACCACAGCCTTGTGAACAGCCAGGGGCCCCCCTGACCCTTAGGAGGGGTGGGAGTGGTGTGGGATTAAAAGCCTCAGCACAATAACTAAGGGAACACAATCCTACACCATTACTGACATAGGAGGAATTTACTGTTTCAGTACACACACACACACACACACACACACACACATACAAAGTGATGTGTTTTTAAAAGACATTGAATATTGCCATAAAAATACATCCCTTTATATTACATTTTTCACTTAAAAAATCACCTTCACATGGGGTCTGAAGAATGTAATCAAAATTTTAAGATGCAGAAACACATTTCAATAAATAATTTCTCATTCCCTATTTTGAACTGTAGTTCACTGGAGGCCTTTGTATAAGTTAAATCAGTGCAGTTCAGATGTGTTTCCTTCAGGCTCTGGGACTTAATACAGAGTCATTGCCTAGGGCAACACTTCACATCAGAATCTCCTGGAGGGCTTGTAAAAACACAAATTACTGTGCCCCACCTCCACCCATATTCAATAGGTCTGGGGTAAGACCCAAGAATTTACATCACTAACAAGTTCCCAGGTGATACTGCTGCAGCTAGTCTGTGACCACACTTTGAGGAGCACTGACTTGGGGGAAACTTAGAAACTTCAAATATTTAGCATATCCTTTAAGGTTTGTCTCAAATGTCAGTGGCCTTTGAATGGGAAGTTTACAAGGGCAGGGATTAAGCAAACACCTAAGTACTTCCTCTGGGTCAGGGAATGGCAGCCCATCATTAGCCAAAGTGCAGGTTGAGCCAAGAGGTTTCTTCTGCAGAAACATATACCAGAAAATGCTAGGGCAGTTTGGGAAATGTGACCAGCCACGTTGCCTGGGCCAAACTGCGTATCATGTATAAAGGCAATTAAAACTCACACTTACATCTGGAAGGGCTCAGAAGGTACCCCATCCATTTATTCACCATTCTTCAATAACTTGAATATATATATCCAGTATACTAGAAATAAGAGGAAAATAAGCTCATGGATAGAGGAAGAGTGCTTTTAAAAGAAGGACATTAAACACTAAAACCAACTTTTTTTAAAAAAAATCTAATTTTGGGGGGGCCATCTGCAATAACATGGATGGACTTGGAGGGTGTTATGCTAAGTAAAATAAGTCAGATACAGAAAGATAAATATTGTATGATATCATTTATATGTGGAATCTAAAAAATATGACAAAATAGTGAATATAATAAAAAAGAAGCAGACTCACAGATATAGAGAGCAAACTCATGGTTACCAGTGGGGAGAGGGAAGGAGGAAGGGACAATACAGGGGTAGAGGTCCAAGAAGTCCAAACTATTAGGTGTAAAGTAAGCTACAAGGATGTAATGTACAACATCAGGAATATAGAGAGTTTTTTATAGTAACTATAAATGGAATATAACCTTTAAAAATTATGAGTCACTATATTGTATACCTGTAACTCATATAATATTGTACATTAACGATACTTTAATAAAAAGAAAAAATCTGAATTCTTTTAATATGGATGCACACAGTTCAATGGAAATTATAATTGCTCTACAAGTAATATATTCCAAAGAAATGAGTACAAATTTGTGCAAAATTATATCTAACAGAATGTTAATTAAGGATCTATGTATTATGTTAAAAAATACCTATAAATCCATCAATAGGAAAAATTGACTAAAAGTGACTACAAGGCAAGTTAGGACATTTTCAGGGTTTTTTTCACTTAAAAATACTTCCAGTGATGTTCACTCTGTTTAAAAACTTACTCCCATAACCATACTTCAGAGCTTTTAATCAAGATCCATCCCCCAATGTTTCCTTTAAAAAAATCGGAATTCTTTTCAACATGTTTTATTTGGAGGGGGAAAAGGGAAAAATACAAAAAAGACATCTCTACAGTACATAAACAAATAGCTTTAATTTTATTAATTTTATAATAATATAACTTTTAACATAATAATGATTATTCAGAATCTACCTAATTTTATAAATTAATGTTTTAAGTGGTATTATTTTATTGTAATATATGCATGTGCTCAATTTTAAAAAATTGAAAACAAAAAATATATGAAATAAATAAATAAATAAATAATTGAAAACAGCAAATCATGAAGAAGATATTTTAAAAAGTTGAAAGACATTCCTAAGTATCCTCTACTCAGAAATAGCAACTCTGACATTTTGCAAGTTTTTCCTATACTCTCTTTATCCCTGCATATTTTTAAATAAATGAGTTAGACTGTGTAACTGATTTCTAAGCAAATAAACATTCACAAATAATGATCTAAAAAGTGTCCTAAAGGAGTTCAGTAATGGATTATATCCCTCCACAGAAATCTTACCCTTCAATGTCCAGCTTTCTAATCACTATTTCTGTCCTCTTTGCTTTCTTACTTACTTACCCCAACACACTTTTTGGACCACATTGTGTTGCTACTGGCATCTACTGAGACTGATGAATATTCTACAATGCACAGAAGGGCCTTCCCCTCCCTCCAGGATGAAGACTATTAACCCCAAATGTCTGCTGCCGAAAAATTCTGGTTCAATATAATTCTGGATGCCCTACTCAATGCAATTAGAAAGGAGATAGAAACAAGAAGTATAACTATTGGAAAGATGACACTTATTTTTGCAGATGATGTAACTATATACTAATTAACCCAAGGAAGCCATCTAAAACACTATTTATTGATTATAATATGTAATAGAAAAAGAAATCCAACTAAAAATAGCCCCCAACAGTATTGTGCATTATAACTTGTGATATTTTAAGGTAAGTATCAATTGCAAACTAGATGCATATAAGTAACAAGAAAATGTAAACATTTATTTATTTTTATAACTTGTTACTTTTTGCAATTACTGTAATTTTTAACCAAGTCTATTTTTTGTTAACAAATGTGGTTTGGAATTTCAGTTTTCTGCAGAAATATGGTCTGATGATGCAGCTCCGATGATAGGAAAACATTCTGAAGTAGTTACCCAGATTAAGAAGCTGTACTAGCATATAAATCAACATATGGCTTCCTTCATTGAGAAACTCTGGCTATGAAAAATGTCAGCTAAGCTAAATATTGTGCTGACTATTGCATTAAAAACTGTGAACTACATAAAGGCTAATGCATTAACTTTGAGATTATTCTCTTTATTTTGTTTGCCATGAGTTGGTCATAAGCAAGCATTATTGCACACTGACATACAAGGGCTACCAAGAGGGAAAATTCTGTTGAGAACATTTGAGCTATGAGAAAATATCTTAGTGTTTTTGGTCCTAGTATTTCAAAGATGCAAAATGGACATCCAGACCTACTTTTCCCTAATATCTTCTGTATTTTTAATAATTTTAGTATTTCTATGCAAGAAAAGAATGCAACATGTTTTTCAATGGCAGTAAAATAACAGAGCAAAAATAAAACTAAAAACTTGTAAGAATAGTTTCTACAGACCATTGTGACATTTTCTACGATGTAACAATAATTAACCATAAAGTAGGTGATGAGTTGAATATTTCACACTTACAAAAAGTAATCACTGAAAACTTTTCAAATATAATAAGATGTTTTAAATTTTATTTTCTGTCCAAAGAAGATTCATTCCAGAAAATTCACTAGCTTTTAAGCCATTTCTTCCACCAAAAGATATTATAAATTTATAACCTTAAAGGATAGTTTTTGAAACTAAGTAGTGATGAAAACTGGCCATAGATTTTGAAAATACAGCTTTACTTTTTTCATTTTGGGGAAAAGTTATAAATTAATACAGAGAAGTTGATCCCATAAACATACTTCTGAGAGATGAATTTCTCTATTATGAATGTTATGTAGTTTAGAAATCTTTGTCCCTCTAGGAGTAGCATTATTGTCAATCTGACCTAGAAAAGATACAAGGAAGAGGTAAATCCATTGGTCACAGTCAAAACTTTAAATACTGGTATAGACGCCATTCATTTAAAGTTTGTGTATAGTTATTTAACTTGAGGGTTAAACTGTGGTAAAAGGACTATTTTTTTATTTTAATGAAGCACTGATACAATAATTCCCCTAAAGAGGAAAAAATTAACAAAGTTATTAAGAGGCTTTCTCTGTATATGTGCTAGACCCAAGTGGTTTTCAGATGAGTTCTTCTAAACTCTTAAAGCACAGATAACTGGTATAATATTTGAACAGTTCCAGAGCATAGAGAGAAAGGAATCAACCCAATTCTTCTTATGAGGTCGCCATAACCATCATACGAAAACTTAACAAGACAAAATAGAAAATTATATCTAAAAAGTATGCAAAAGTTTACCTCATATGGATTATAGGCACATATTAAAACAACTCCATTATGTAAGGATGATTCAATAATAAGAAAATCATAATAAAATAATATAATTAATGTTCCATGTACCATGGTACTTAAGTACCACGTATCACGTGGCTGATTAAAATAAAAATTCACTCCTAACGCACTCCTTGGACACTCAGTCTTGTTCAAAGCAATATTCAAGGCATTTCTTCACTTCTCCTTACCTTTGGGTATTATTTCAGATTTCCATGCTCCTTTTTGTGTTGTTATTGTTTTAGCTAGTACTCATTCATGGTTCTTTTGACAACTTTCCATGAAGTCATGTAGGTACACATGTAGACAGTGTGTTGGAACCATCTTTCTGTATCTCATAAAAGCTAATTGTCTGCATCTTTTCCCATCACTGTGTTCAGTGGGATCAAGTCGGTCACTTGAAATTAGTCTTGGGGGGAGTATTGAACCAAAGAAACTGGCAAATGCCACAAGTTTTTCCCCAGAAAACACTCTATCATTGCAATCTTATGTTTGAAAACTTATTAATTAGCAATTTTTTTTGGTAAAATAAAGATCACAAAGGGTGACTTTTATTTTGGTAAAACAAAGAATTGAAAACTCAGAGCTTAAAATTTTATACAAGATCATTTTAATAGACTAAATGTCTATTGACAGGGTAATGATATATAACTTATGTTAAGCCCACACTAAGGAATATTGTACAGTAGTGTAACAAGTATATATATTCTTGGCATAAAAATATTCTTAAGTGGAAAAAGTAAATGGCAGAAAATGTGTATCCTATGTAGCATTTATGTACAAAAATTATGTATAGACTGAGAAGAGAAATTTGGGGGTCTCTGAGGCACTGATAATGCTCTATTTCTTGATTTAGGTAGTGGTTATATTGGTGTATTCCATGTGTGACAATTCATTAAGCTGTAAAATTATGACATGCATGCTTTTGTGTATGTATTATACTTTAAAAGTTTACTTTAAATGATATCTAAAGACACGTATGTACAGAGATGTGTGTATTTATAATTTCTTTGAAAAATATCTAAAAATAATCAATTATTGATAGTGATTTCATCTGGTAAGAAGAGTGACATTTGGGGAATGTTGGAGGGGGACTCAAATATTTTGTATTTTTTGAGTGTTTTACAATGAGTATATACTATTTTGTTGGGATAGACAATTTCCCCAAATAACTATTAAAAATTAGTTACACATCTACTCATTTCACTTTTTTTTGTTTTCATATTTTTTCCATTAAAGGTTATTATAAGATATAGAACTTAGTCCCCTGTGCTGTACAAAAGGAACTTTTTAAAATTTCTATATTTGGGGGCTAACATTTGTAAATCTCAAACTCCCAGATGTATTGAAGTTGATTTCACTTTACACATTCAGCTGTTTCATGTGTTCTACTTGAAGTTCCGGATGGAAGGCTACATCCTCTCCTGTGTTTTGCAAACATATTTACAAAGGAGACACATCTGAAACGTAAAATCTGTGTGACAGCCTCCTTCAAAGGAGTCTCATTTATCTTTGAAAACAAAGTAAACTACCTGAGTGAATACAAATTCCATCTTGTGAAATCTTTGTTGAGAGGTAAATGAATAATTGATCAGAAGGCTACAAGCCTATGCGTTGGCCCTTACTCTCCCCCAGGTACACTTGAATAAATATTTTAGTTTTAAAACATTCTTGATTTTTAGTATGAAGAAGTATTTGAAGACTAGAGACACAGAGTGTTTAATATGTCCAAGGCTGGTCCCTCCCAACTGCTACACCCAGAAGAAGTACCATTCTCTAATTCACTCAAAGCTACCATGTAAACTAGTGGTGGCGCTGTTTGGACCATTCTTACAGAAAGCAGGACAATTTCTTTTCATTGGAATACACTTTGGAATGAAAGCCTTTTGGGGCCATAACTTACAACAATGTTGGATTAGGCTCACCTGTTATTTCTAACACCTTTGGAGTCTTCCCTTCAGACATTTGGTTACTTAGCATATAATGAAAACATGGAACTATCTGGAAACATTCTTTTTTAACTTCGGCATTGTTAATTTTAAAGCTTTCTCCAGGACTGCCATTTTAAATCTCTGATGTCTAGGCTGGTAAAAGAGCCTTATTGTATATTGTACTTTTTATCCCCTTAAGGTAATTCAACAGTGAATGCATTTTTTATTAGACACGCAGCACTGGGGTATGAGTTTGTAATTTGCATTTTTATTCTTCCTGCCAGCCTAACTTTAAGTTTGGGGAAATCTTTACTTTCCAAATCCTAAATAATGCAAAACTAACCTCTGGCTATTTGGAACCTTCTGCAAACTCACCTGTTGGTCAAGTCTGAATCTGTGGAGAGGATATCACAGAATTTATATCCGCTCCAAATTCTGGTTAAACACCTAGGTTTATCCATGTGGGGCAAGGATGCAGATAGAAGCAGAGTGCTCAGTAAATAGCTGTTGAATTATTAGTATAAAATGAATGAACCAGAGCTGCACAGATGAATATGGATGGATTACATAAATATAACTCTGAATGAAAAGACTAGGTTTCAAAAGATATGTAAAAATGATGCCATTTATATAAAAATTAAACTTTTGCAAGGTGGTACCATATATTGTTTTGAGATGCACATATGCCAAATATGGGCTATACATATATAATAAATATGGGATACATATAAACACATATGTGCATACAGATACATACATATATACATACATATCTGTGTGTGTATCTACATATACATGTATATCATATATAATGTATTTCATTATTTATAGTAGATATGTTCTGTAAAGTTACCACAACTACTGATTTAGCAAAGACTGAACCACTGTACTAGCGGAAATTCAGTATTAGATGCCTGTGAGGCTCTGGTCACAACATTTTTGGCAACTGATCAATACATAGACTTGTTTTATTTGTGTTTCCATTTAAAGACCACTTATTTATTATATATTATTGATTCATTAACATTAAACTCACAGACAACAGCATTATAACTTATGCCTGAATGAAGCTTACCTCACACAAATATTTTCTCTTTCGGGGAACTTAGGAACACTAGACAGCTCTTCAGCCCTGCACATGGAGTCCCACTGTAAACAGTGAAATCACCAACAAAAAACATAACACCGCAAAAAGCATGGCATTAAATGGATGACAAAAAGGACTCTTGTTTATAGCTTGAGAGCTGAAATGAGAAAGCTGGATGTTGCCTTGCTCAAACTCAACTGGAAACATGAATTAAATAAATCAAAATTTATGGTGGTCTCTGCGTGTCCATGAGTAGTACCACAAAAGCGCTGGGAATATTGATTTGGACTTACAAATAAATTTTAACAAGTAGACAAGTTTGCAAATACAGTAAATTCTATAAACAATGGGAATCAACTATATATATATATTTTGTTAGATCATTAATTACCGATAATTCATGTGTATGTATATATATATATATATATATATATACACACACATATATGTATTTGTATTGTATATCATTGTATATTGTGTTTTATACATCGTATAGTATATATTTATATTTAGTCTAAATAAATGCATGAAAATGATAAAGTCCAAATTAAGGCAAGGTGGGAGTAGCCTTGAACTATAGGGAAGAATAAAGAAAAGGGATGTGATTATGGAAATAGATTAAGAACATTTTTACTTAAACTGAGTAGGAAACATACAGTTTAATTGCAGCGTTTAAATCTTGATTTCTTTTGTTTGTTTGAAATAGTTTATAATAAATTTGAAATGATTGTTTTTAAAATAACAGAAAATAATTCAACTACTGATAATTCTCATAACAAAACAAGCAATGACCTACCTCCATTCCCCATCTAGAATCTTATTTCCTAGAAGCAGTTATGTTTAAATCTGCCTTTTCTTTTAGAATGTTACCCCATTTTTTTTAAAGGATGCCTACCTAGCTCTTGATACTGTATAGAATTTAGAATTGTGCAGAATGAATGCATCACCAAACAAAGAGTGCAGATCGTCCCTTGGAGAAGTGGACTCCATTGCCAGTGGTTCAGGTTCAACACCAAGTTCAGATCAGTATTAGCCTTGTGAATCTAACCTGAGTGGCATGTGCAACAGACTTCCTACTAGATTTCAAAGACTGTGTTTTCAAAGGCTTTGTGTATTCAAAAGCTATGTACAGGAGTGAGGGAGGAGGAAACCAGAGATTTGATAGTGGTGAGAAGGACAGAGAGCAGGTTGATGCTTGAGAGGCACCAAAGGGAGTCAGACAGTAAGTTATGGTAAAGATGGTAATTCGTTTGTTGTGTTGCTTAATTCCTGCCACAGAGTAGGCGCTTAATGAGTATTTGTTGAACTAACAAGTGAACGGATGTAAGAGGCGATGGAGTGTGACAGATGTAATAGAGTAAGATGCTCCAGTGTTATGGTTGGTTTCCCCTGAAACATTCCTTCATAAATATAAATTAAAAATATTTCTCATCCAGGTTGGAGAGCTAAAGAAAAATGTTGTTTGTGCTTCCAGCACCCTCACGTTGCCAGGGTCTCAGAGAAAATCTGGTGGTTTATGTCAACAGGATGGCTCCACCTCTCTTAGGAAGTTACAGTC
Source organism: Camelus ferus (assembly GCF_009834535.1). Classification (NCBI taxonomy): domain Eukaryota; kingdom Metazoa; phylum Chordata; class Mammalia; order Artiodactyla; family Camelidae; genus Camelus; species Camelus ferus. Next base: position 24,608,356 of record NC_045698.1, on the reverse strand, counting down.
AGAAGAACTCATTTCCAGAAGTACTTATTGATAAGAAATTCACTTAAAATCAGAGGGTGAAGGGGCTTCACCTGGGGAGAATAGAGAGATTTGAGGGGTACTTAAATTTAGAAGTTGATAGTCAAATCTCTCTTATCTTTCCCTGAAGAGTCTATTTGTTTTGTCTCTCCTTTTCCCTGCCTTCTGCGCACATTTGGGCAGACATCACACGTGAGACATTTTAGTTATTTGCAGAAGGATCTATTGCTAAGTCCATGGCTTAGCTGCGTGTGACTTTTTCATGAGCATGTTAGTTTTATGTTTTTTATGTGTGGCCTCCTGGGAGTTCTCACCATATTTTGCTAGTTTATTTATCACCCATTATTCATTGTCAGGATTGGAATTAGCAAATGTATTCTTTTGTTAAATCTTGGTTTTTTTCCACTTCTTCCTCTGTGCTTAATTCTAAATAGCAAATTCATCACAGTAGTTTATTCTTCTGGTTCTAATCCATCAACAACATGACTATAAAACCCCATGAATTCCTTGTTCATGCTGGTTTTGGTGATGGTCACTATTCCATTATTTCATTATAGGTCACAGCATGTTGTGGAAAGAGGAGGGATTAAAAGCTCTGATTTTCGTTCAGTTCTGAAATTTACCAGCTGTATGAATTTAAGCCAATCACTCAAACTCTCTTTGCCTTAATTTCTTTATCTATCCAATGAGTTTAATAATATTATTCTTGTAGGACTGTTGTCAAATCAACTGAAATAAAAGGCTAATAATGTCTTCTGAAATGAACGAAGTATTCCATCAATCCAAAACACTAGATGCCAGATGTCCCTGTAGTGAGGTTGCCCTGGTCATTGGTTTAAGGTATTCTGTCCTGGAAATAACTACTGTTCATGTCAGGCAGAATCATAACCAACCCCTTTGTAGAACCCAATTATTCAGTCATTCTTAAAAAAAAAAAAATTATTGAGCACTTACTATGTGCCTGACATTTTTTCAAGGGGTTGCAAATATACTGGTTAATGTTATAAATAAAATCTTTCTTCCCATGAGTTTATATTCAAGTTAGCACAAGAGTACAGATAAAGAATAATTTATACAGAAGAGAAAATATTTATGTACAAGTATATTTGTTTATACTGCAGAAGTGATGACATGTCATTAATGTCATAAATTATACACATAAATAAGTTCTCAAAAAATCTCCCATTGTTATTGTGTATACACATATCTTATCAAAGTCATGGCATGCAAAAGAAAACCAAGGTGATGTTTAGGGTGGAGGTAAGGGGAGTGCTCGCTCCCTGAACCAGGGCCAAGCCCTAAGAGATGCTTTTATTAATAACTCTACAGGAAGGACATTTTCTCTCTTTTCACATACAGTCAATGTCTCTTCATCCTTACCTGTCTTTCTGTGTGTGTGTGTGTGTGTGTGTGTGTGTGTGTGTGTGTGTGTGTTTAAATGAGAGAAAATGTTGTCTCTAATCCATGAGAGACTTTTTCCTTGGCAATCTCCATCACTCAATGAAAAAACTGTATCAAACTGTACCCATCTCCCCTGCCCCTCATCCACCCTGAAGACTATATATATATGCCCCGAAACAATCCACTTTGGGTGCATTTAATCCTTTTGTTAGAAAGCAAAAGCTAGCTCATCCTTGTCCTCATAGTGTAGCACAGAGGCGGAGAACACACGCGTATATTAGATCCCAGATACACCTCTTGGCCACTGCATAAACTTGGACAAGAGATTAGTTGTTCTGTGCCTCAGTTTCTTCATCTGAAATCACTCATCTCACAATGTTTTTGTAAGAGTTTAATTAACAATGTATGTAATGTCCTGTATGATACAGAATGATCACTCCATCAGCATTTTATTGAGTAGTAGTATTTCTTGACAGGGTAACGTGTCTTAGTTTCAGCATAATCTTCTAGCGGGGAGCCTGGCGACTCTGAGGATGAATAAAAGTTTATTAAGTAAATATAATAAATACATAGTTTCATCTGTGTAATAGATGAAATGTTTTGGACCCTAGTATCTGCAACCCCAGGTAATTTATTTAATTTCTCTGGAGGATCATTTACCTGCTCACTAATAACACAAAATGGTTCAAGTTCTAAAAATGACCTGCGAAGGAAGAAAAAAACTATACAGAAAAAAATAAAACTATAGTGAGGACTTAAAATTATTTAGAGGTGAAACATGAATAAGAATCAAATGGAAAAGTTTTTAAGTTCATGGACGGGAGGAACAAAGAGCCCCTCAAGTCATACTGACGGACACAGCCCAGTGATGTAAACAGAAAAGGTAGTTTCAAAGGCTTCTGGATCATGGGAACCATGAAGAACGAATAGATCAATTATCTCTAAGTGTCAATTTCTTGAATTGTTGAGTGGATGAAATGACAATTAATTTAAAGTGCTCGGAAAAATGATAAAAGTGCTGTTTTAAAATTGAGAGGCCATTTTAATAATGAACAGATATGCTCATTCAATAACATATTTAGGGCCAAAAAACAGGATCTGGTGTGAGCTTTCTGTCAGCACCCTGCTGTTTTGGTAGATTTAAGGTATGATGTATATAGTCAGTCATTCCTTACTTGCTATAAATTTAGAATCCAAAATAAATTATGTTTAAATAAATAGTCTACCTCTTCTTCTTCTACATAGAGTTTTTGAACTTTGCTGTTGTTATAGAAATATTTTAAATGTTTTTCAATGCAGCTTAGAGTATGGCTGGTGCCTACTCTGATGTCATTCTGTAGGCTTAGGAAAACTTGGATTTACATGTGAAATAAATCTGCATAATGGTACAAGGAAGGAGTTGGAGAGGGCAATGAATATGAATGCCACAGGACCCTGGAAAAATCAAGACAGTTTATTAGCTGAAAAGAATTTGATCAATATTTTGACAGACGTGCATTTAGAAGATGTCAGGTTCATTTTTATGTCTTTTAAAATAGTTCCGGAACAGTGTTAACAGTGGTGTTCAGTGAGGGTTTGGCTATAATCAAAGACTATCTGATTATGCTGTTCTTGTAAGGGAAAATTTTTACTTCCTTGGACAGTATTTACCTCAGAAGCCCTTATCCATGGGTCTTTAGCAAACAATAATAATTTTTCCATATGTCTAAAGCTGGCTTTTGAAAATCATCCAGATACAGGAGGCCTGGTAGATTTTCTCAAGATACGAGAAAAGACATCTCAAAAGAAAAAACAAATATCTTATTTTGTCAAACTGCCCATATAGTAGAGTTCCTTGAAAATTTTCAAAATCTGAATTACCCTTTCATGTCCCACCATTGTGTCCTATTTCAGTCTAATACACGTGGGATCGGAAACTTTGATTTCCCCCCCAGATTAAGATTATGTAGATTGGAAGGAACTGAGAAACAATGAATGAAAGGTTCCCGGAACTTTTAAGACATTTAGGGGGAAGGAAATAAAAGATCCTATGACTTGAGCTCTACTCTCAAGGAAATAACAATCAAAAAGGTGAAGAAGACTGCATTCATTGTATGGCACTGCATAAGAAATTACCTCCAAATTTAGAGACTTAAAACCATAAACATTTATTACCTTACAGTGTACCAAGCACTGAGGGTCCAGCGGCATTTGTGGCAGGCATGTCCAAGATGGCCCAGTGATCCCCCATCCTGGTGTTCACACCCTCCACGTGGTATCAGGATTGTCTGTGTAACCAATAGGAGATGACCCAGTGATAAAGCATCCCTTCTGAGATTAGGTTATAAAAGATAAGCCTCCTTCTTTGTGACTCATTCTCTCTACCTCTTAGATAACTCCCTAGAAGTCAGATGCCACGTGGGAGCTGCCTTATTGAGAGGCTTACAGATGAGCCACTGATGCCAAGTGAGTTAACTTGGCCAAGTGCCAGCAATAGCCACACATGTGAACTTGGCAAAGGGCCCCACAGACCAGTCAGGTCTTCAGAAAGCTGCAGCCTAGCCAGCATCATGACTGCAGCTTCCTGAGATTCTCTGACCCGGATCTCCTCAGCCCTCAGATACCGTAAGGTAATAAATGTTTACGGTTTTAAGTCTCTAAATTTGGAGGTAATTTCTTATGCAGTGCCATACAATGAAGGTAGTCTTCTTCAGACCAGAAGTGCTTGCAGAATTAGGCAAAGGTAGATGGCAAGGAGGTCTCAGCTCATGCGGATAGGCATCTTGGAGAAAGTGTGGCAACAGGGGAAGCATTTCAAAGAGAGAATACATCTTCCTGCCTCTCATACCAGCCCTGTAACTCTTCTCTCCAGGAAAAGCACTATTACTAGTGTCCTGTGTATCTTTCCAGAATATTCTGAGCATTTCTGATGTTGATTTTGAACATCTTTGACCTACAAAAATACTAAGAAGTTCACCTTAATGTATATGGAGGAGAGAATCACGTAAAATTGTGAAAGCTTTGTACTGTGTTTTAAACCTATCTGCAAAGTGAGTGTTTTTCAATCTTGATTTTCAACATCTGTTGTCTGAATATGCTTCCCTTTTATTCTGCTTTTCTATTTTGCCAAGATCCATGGAACAGTTTATTCAAAGTTGCATTTCGACTTGAGACTGTTTCAAAGTCAACTTGAAAAATAAACTTTTCTCAACGATCACTTTCCTTTTGCAACAGACTATTTCCCATTCGTCAGTCTTTTCTCTCTTTCTGGAGATAGTTATCTGTCATCAATAATTCATATCTGTTTTTAATAAATGTGCTGTTAGTTTTCATTAATAATTCATTGTTTATTAACTGTGCTCAGCTGAGGGTCCCTGAATATTGAATTTACATCCTCTTAGAATTGTGAAAATAATCTTATTCTTATGAAATTCACACAGTAATTATTAGGATTTTATTCTTGACTATAAACCTTGCAAGCTTCTGGGACTTTTCCAAACACAGGCTGTGCATTAAGTTATACTTTTCTTCTTGGGAACTTATTTGTATTATATGTTATCTTTTGAAATCATGTTGCCCACATTCTGCAGCTTCTTTTTTTTTTTTTAACATTTTTTATTGAGTTACAGTCATTTTACAATGTTGTGTCAAATTCCAGTGTAGAGCACAATTTTTCCATTATACATGAACATACATATATTCATTGTCACATTTTTTTTCGCTGTGAGCTACCACAAGATCTTGTATATATTTCCTTGTGCTATACAATATAATCTTGTTTATCTATTCTGCACATGCCTGTCAGTATCTACAAATTTTGAAATCCTAGTCTGTCCCTTCCCACCCCCTGCCCCCTTGGCAACCACAAGTTTGTATTCTGTGTCTATGAGTCTGTTTCTGTTTTGTATTTATGTTCTTTTTTTTTTTTTTAGGTTACACATATGAGCAATCTCATATGGTATTTTTCTTTCTCCTTCTGGCTTACTTCACTTAGAATAACATTCTCCAGGGACATCCATGTTGCTGCAAATAGTATTATGTTGTCATTTTTATGGCTGAATAGTATTCCATTGTATAAATATACCACCTCTTCTTTATCCAGTCATCTGTTGATGGACATTTAGGCTGTTTCCATGTCTTGGCAATTGTAAATAGTGCTGCTATGAACATTGGGATGCAGGTGTCTTTTTGAAGTAGGATTTCTTCTGGATATATGCCCAGGAGCGGGATTCCCAGGTCATGTGGTAAGTCTATTCCTAGTCTTTTGAGGAATCTCCTTACTGTTTTCCACAGTGGCTGCACCAAACTGCATTCCCACCAGCAGTGTAGGAGGGTTCCCTTTTCTCCACAGCCTCTCCAGCATTTGTCATTTGTGGACTTTTGAATGATGGCCATTCTGGCTGGTATGAGGTGATACATCATCGTAGTTTTGATTTGCATTTCTCTGATAATTAGTGATATTGAGCATTTTTTCATGAACCTATTGATCATTTGTATTTCTTCCTTGGAGAATTGCTTGTTTAGGTCTTCTGCCCATTTTTGGATTGGGTTGTTTGTTTTTTTCTTATTATGTTGTATGAGCTGCTTATATTTTCTGGAGGTCAAGCCTTTGTCGGTTTCATTGTTTGCAAAAATTTTCTCCCGTTCTGTAGGTTGTCTTTTTGTTTTACTTATGATTTCCTTTGCTGTGCAGAAACTTGTAAGTTTAATTAAGTCCCATTTGTTTATTCTTGCTTTTATTTCTATTGCTTGAGTAGACTGTTCTAGGAGAACATTTTTGAGATGTATGTCAGATAATGTTTTGCCTATATTTTCTTCTAGGAGGTTTATTGTATCTTGTCTTATGTTTAAGTCTTTGATCCATTTTGAGTTTATTTTTGCATATGGTGTAAGGGAGTGTTCTAGCTTCACTGATTTACATGCTGCTGTCCAGTTTTCCCAACACCATTTGCTGAAGAGACTGTCTTTATTCCATTGTATATTCTTGCCTCCTTTGTCGAAGATTAGTTGACCAAAAGTTTGTGGGTTCATTTCTGGGCTCTCTGTTCTGTTCCATTGGTCCATATGTCTGTTTTTGTACCAATACCATGCTGTCTTGATGACTGTAGCTCTACAGTATTGTCCGAAGTCTGGGAGAGTTATTCCTCTAGTCTCTTTCTTTTTCTTCAGTAATGCTTTGGCAATTCTAGGTCTTTTGTGGTTCCATATAAATTTTATTATGACTTGTTCTAGTTCTGTGAAATATGTCCTGGGTAATTTGATAGGGATTGCATTAAATCTGTAGAATGCCTTGGGCAGTATGACCATTTTAACAATATTGATTCTTCCAATTCAAGAGCATGGGATATCTTTCCATTTTTTTAAGCCCTCTTTAATTTCCTTCGTCAGTGGTTTATAGTTTTCCATGTAAAAGTCTTTCACCCCCTTGGTTAGATTTATTTCTAGGTATTTTATTACTTTGGGTGCTATTTTAAAGGGGAGTGCTTCTTTATTTTCTTTTTCTGTTGATTCATCATTAGTGTAAAGAAAAGTAACTGATTTTTGAATGTTAATCTTGTAACCTGGTACCTTGCTAAATTCTTCTAGTTAATTCTAGTAGTTTTTGTGTGGACCTTTTAGGGTTTTCTATATATTGTATCATGTCATTGGCATATAGTGACACTTTTACTTCTTCTTTTCCAGTTTGGATCCCATTTATTTCTCTCTCTTGCCTGATTGCTGTGGCTAGGACTTCCAAGACTATGTTGAATAGGAGTGGTGATAGTGGGCAGCCTTGTCTTGGCCCAGATTTTAGTGGGAAGCTTTTGAGTTTTTCACCGTTGAGTACTATGATGGCTGTAGATTTGTCATAAATAGCTTTTATCATGTTGAGATATGTTCCCTCTATACCCACTTTGGTGAGAGTTTTTATCATAAATGGGTGTTGAATTTTATCAAATGCTTTTGCTGCATCTATTGAGATAATCATGTGGTTTTTGTCCTTTCTCTTGTTGATGTGATGTATTACGTTGATTGATTTGTGTATGTTAAACACCCTTGTGTCCCTGGGATGAACCCCACTTGATCATGGTGTATAATCTTTTTTATGTGCTGTTGGATTATATTTACTAATATATTGGTGAGGATTTTTGCATCTATGTTCATCAGTGATATTGTTCTGTAATTCTCTTTTTTGGTAGTGTCTTTGCCTGGTTTTGATATCAGGGTGATGGTGGCATCATAGAATGAGTTTGGGAGTATTCCCTCATTTCAATCTTCTGGAAGAGTTTGAGAAGCACTGGTATGAGTTCTTCTTTGTATGTTTGGTAGAATTCCCCAGTGAAGCTGTCTGGTCCTGGACTTTTATTTGTAGGAAGGTTTTTTATTGCTAATTCGATTTCATTTCTAGTGATTGGTTTGTTCAAGTGGTCAGTTTCTTCTTGATTCAGTCTTGGTGGACTATATGTTTCCAGAAACTTGTCCATCTCCTCTAGGTTATCCATTTTGGTTCCATATAGTTTTTCATAATATTCTCATATGATATTCTGTATTTCTATGTTATTTGTTGTAATTTCTCCATTTTTCTTTCTTATTTTGCTTATTTGTGCTCTCTCTTTTTTTCTTCATTGTGAGTTTGGCCATAGGTTTGTTGATTTTATTTCCTTTTTCAAAAAACCAGCTTTTGGTTTGATTGATTTTTTTCTATTGTTTTTTAAAGCTCTATTTTATTTATTTCCTCCCTGATCTTTATTATTTCCTTCCTTCTGCTGACTTTTGGGGGTTTTTGCTCTTCTTTTTCTAATTCTTTTAGCTGGTGGGTTAGATTGTTTATCTGAGATTTTTCTTCTTTTTTGAGGAAGGCCTGTATTGCTATAAACTTCCCTCTTAGCACTGCCTTTGCTGCATCCCATAAATTTTGTGTGGTTGTGTTTTCATTTTCATTTGTCTCAAGGTATTTTTTAATTTCAATTTTGATTTCATCTGCTGCTCTTTTTTTTATTGAAGTATCGTCAGTTTACAAAGTAGTGTCAATTTCTGGGGTACAGCATAATGTTTTAGTCATACATATACATACATACATTTTTTTTCATATTCTTCTTCATTATAGGTTATTATAAGATATTGAATTTGTTCCCCATTCTATACAGTAGAAACTTGTCTATCTAGTTTATGTATAGTAGTTAGTATCTGCAAATCCAGAACTCCAAATTTATCCCTCTACCTGCCCTTTCCCCTCTGGTAACCATAAGTTTGTTTTCTATGTCTGTGAGTCTATTTCTATTTTGTAAATAAGATCATTGTGTCCTTTTTTACGATTCCACATATAAGTGATATCATATGGTATTTTTCTTTCTCTTTCTTGCTTACTTCCCTTAGAATGATGATCTCCAGGTCCATCTATGTTGCAGCAAATGGCATTATTTTATTATTTTTTATGGCTGAGTAGTATTCCATTGTATAAATATACCACAACTTCTTTATCCAGTCATCTGTCGATGGACATTTAGGTTGTTTCTGTGTCTTGGCTAGTGTAAATAGTGCTGCTTCTTTTTTCAGCTTAACTTTTTTGAAAGCTGTAAAAGATTATCTGCACTAACATTTGAATAGTCAATGAAAATTTATTTCAGTCTCAGACACATAAAAGAGAAGTTCTTCATTTTAACTGGTAACAAATTTTTCTTTCAAACAGAACATTTCCATGCTGCTTTATCACCATTTCTCTGGTTGTGCATTCTGTCTTCTTTGTAAGCCCAGTTTACTTTTTAGCATGTGCTTCACTTCATTTTAAAGTTGGCTACACACTTTATTTTTAATCTCAGACCATAGAACATATTCGCATGATTTAAAACAAACATTTACACACACACAATAAGTAACATATTCCAAAAATCATAAAAGTCATAGCAGTCATGCTGTTTTACTTGGTCAACAGAGTGTACTTGTTTTTATTTTTATTTTTAGAAGGTTTGTTTTTGTCCTTATTTTGTGTTTCTGGACTTTCCCCCCTGCTTTAGTTAATTTTAACATGGCTTTGCAGAATGTGCAATATGACACAATTCATGGAAATCTTCTCCAGCTTAGGCTCATTTCCTGTGCCATGGCGTAAGAATAAAAATTTGTTCCTAATTTCCTCCATCCAAACTTAACCCTCTATTTTCTGTTTCTGACCGTTGTCCATGAAGCCAACCCCTAACATTCTACTATGTGGTTTTTTTCCCTCCAGGTTTTTCAATTTTACTTTATCTGTCTTACCATTCATCACTGGTCAGTGCTGGTCGATCCATCTACTAACCCACAATACAAATCTATTTCCTCTGTGACAACTTCCTGGATCCACTTTGGGGCTTGATAAATTAGTATCTTTAAAAATTAGTAAGCAGCCAAGAAAAGGCTAATCTTCTAAGGATTTTACATCAGTACAAACCCAGGGAAACAGGCTTAGTTCCTGGATTCTTAGACAAAGGTTATGACCAAGGTGGCAGCAAATGAGAGAGAGCCTGCAGATCAGTAGTTCTCCCAGTTTAGTGTGCTTTAGAAAACACCCCTGGGCTGCTTGTAAGAGGTGTGATTTCTAGGCCCAACTTCCAGAGATTCCGATTCAGTAAGTCTGAGATGACATCCCAGAATCTGCACCCAACAAGATTTCTAGGAAATCAGGTTTTGTCTCATGCTTTGAAGAACAATTCAGTGAGAAACACAGAAAGCTCTTATAAGATCAATGCATGTATGTTCATAGTATTGACACAAGGAGGAAGATGAATTAAGTGTCTACCATGTATGGGAAACAATCATCCCTTTTTTCAGATTTTCTAGAAGATTCTTTAAAGAAACTATAATTAAAGGAACCATTTAAGAAACTCAAGAGAAAAATATATTTAGGAGAAACTGTTTTGTAAGGAGTGTAAGGAAACTATTTGAACTTGCTCTGAAACATGACAGACAGAAAACTCCAAAGGAAAGCATGCATGGTTGATAAGGTAGAAAAATTTGAAATAGTTAAGATGGGGGCTAATTTAAACCTTATAACATCCATTAATTGTAATGATTCAGTCTGTATTATTAGAAGTTTATGGATATACAACCAGCTCCCTTTTAATCTCGAAAGGTATTTGAATTAGGGCTTGATTCTCACTGATGGCTGCACAACAGAATTATCTGAGAGCTTTAATAAATATTTATGTCTGAGGCTTATCCCTTACATATTGGGTTTCAATTGGTCTTAGGCATGGCCTGTGCATTGGGACTTCTAAAACCTTTTCAGGCGATTTTGATGTGCAGCCAAGTAGTTGGTGAGAGAAATACAGCAGTATGAAATTAAACTATCAAGATAAACTGATATTAGAGTAATTTGCACACAATGAATGTGCTTTGTAGTTAGTTCTTCATCTCTGTAGCTTTTTACTCCTTCTCTTTTTAGACTTACTGTTGTCTAAAACAAAAAAACCTGATAGTGCTACTCAGCACTGTCCGAGAGAGAGAGAGAGAAAGAGAGAGAGAGAAATGGGATTAAGGAGAAAATAAACATCTGATCACTAGAGAAACCTTTTATGATCTGAGTAGAGATGAGTTATCAAGTTTTACCAGGAATGGGAGGAAGTATTCTCAAGACTATCTCAAGCCTCTTGGCTCTGAGTCCATCATCACTGCTCAGTTTTCTGACTATAAATTGGAGTCCTGGGAGATGTCAGTACAGACAGGGTGACTGGCCAGGGTATCCCGGTGCCCTAAGTATTGATTTTTCTTATTGTAAATTTATGTTGACATGTGGTTTATAATGGTGTCTCTACTGAGTCTGGAGAGTATTAGTTGAGCCCCTTGGCTCCCACAACCCTTCTAATTATGGTGTCAAAATAGTTTCTGGAGTGCAAACTTGAGCGTTAAGGCCCTGTGAGACTTAGCTTAATGGAGCAGCTGGACTCCTTCAAACACATTTCTAGGTTGTTTCTCAACAACTGTAAAAATATATTATAGACTTTTCAGAACTGTTAGGAGTCTATATTTTATTTTACAAGTAAGAGTGCAGGTTCAAAGAGCTAAAGTAACAAGCCAAGGACACAGGACAAGGACATGGATGGCTTGGGACAAAAAACTTTTGAATCTAAAGGCAACAATGCTTCAGCGTTACAGTGTGTCCCACAAATGATGCTTGTCCTAATGACTTTGTTTTTACCAACTGATGAGACTAGTGGCCTTTTAACAACAGTCCACTTTTCTTAGGAAGCAAATCCCACCATGGATAAAATGACTTAGTAATTATAGAAGCTTCACTTAGGGTAATTTTTATCAAGGGCTTACAGCTTCCAAAACCAATTTGTGTTGATGCATGACGACACACTTCTTAAGCCTGGCATGGATTTCTTTCTTTATTTTTTTGTCATCCAAAAGTACCCCTGCCCAAGCATACTAAAACCCAGATAGAAAAAGAGAAACAAACTCACTTACTGGAAAATTTGATCTTCCTCACTTTGAAAATAACCCTCAAGCTTTGGCAAAATGCTTAGATTCTATTAAACAACACAGTCATCCATGAAACTTGGTTTCCTACTTAAGGAATGCACCAATAAGGAGTAAAAGGGGAGGTCAGGATGCTCCACAGATGTGATTTACTTCCTTCAGCATGTTTAGACAGATCTCCTGCAGAGTTGCCTTCCAATGTAATAGCCATATAAAATTTATTTTCTCTCTTCTACTTCAAGTTGGTTATGCTGTGTTTGCCCAGTGCTAACAGGGCTAGAGAATAACAAAAACCAGACCAGAAATCACTGTATTTATTCTGGGCTCTAACTGTCATATGTGAAAACCGTCACTGGACTCCCACCAGGCTGTTGATTGGATACAGCTTATGACCTCCTTACTCATTCCATTTAAATGACCCTGAAGATATGAGCTCATCAGTGCTCAGAGGCAGTATTGGCACAAGCTGGGTAACCAGTTCATGCTTAGAACTCAGGAACACCTCACCAATAGCCTAAGAAACTCTCTATCATAAAGCAGTTTATAGGTTTGATGTAATTTACACGATGTGTCGCAAGTTTCTGTGAACTGGCAGAGAAAAATACGTTCCATGTGAATGTTCAAAACACTTTAAAACCAACAGTGTCTCTGAAACAGTGTGTTGGCATAAACAACTGTTAGGGACTTTAAAATGTAGGCTGCTCCTACTTCTTCCTTTCACATCTCTTTTCCAGGTAGTGGCAAACCCCTCAGGCTAACAGCTTTCTTCTGGATAATTGATATGACAACTGGTGTTTCTGTGCACCTGGCTTATGCGTTCACAGTGAAATTTATTACCGGTCAGGACCAGAGAGAAAAGAAGAGAGTAAAAGGAGATGTTAATGCTTCAGAAGATACAGAGTTTAGGATTCTATAAAAATGCTGCTTCAGATTATAAGATGGTTACATAACTTCCTTAGAATGACCAGAAAGCCAGAACACAGAAAAGTTACCAACAGTTGGTCACATTAACCAACACCCACATACGTTAGAAAAAGTATGTGAAATCTGATCCAGGTCTCTGAATTGAAATAAAAACATCCCAAACAAAAATAGGGGTGGTCAGAATTCTACTGTCCAAGTGGAGACCACGGAGCTTTCTAGGTTCTACATGAAACTGAATGGAATTTAGGCCAAAGAAAGCAAAGTTCCTTTATAAAATTGAGGGCAAATTAATCTGCAAAGGAAATTAATGTGTTGCAGGAGTTTAAATATTTAAAACAAGAATTGTACCTAGTGCCCACATCTTTGTTTCTAATAGCATTAGGAAGAAAGGAAGGAAGGAAGGAAGGAAGAGAAAGGAAGGAAGGAAGGAAAGAAGGAAGGAAGGAAGGAAGGAAGGAAGGAAGGAAGAAAGAAAGAAAGAAAGAAAGAAAGAAAGAAAGAAAGAAAGAAAGAAAGAAAGAAAGAAAGAAAGAAAGAAAGAAAGAAAGAAAGAAAGAAAGAAAGAAAGAGAAAGAAACAGAACTCCTTGGTAAAATGGCTGATCCCAGGGCAAGAAATATATGCAAGATGAACCTGGAATATTTTTTATGCCAGAAAGTAAGGAAGTACTCAAAAACTCCAAACATATTGATGGAGATATATCGAAAGGACACAAGAGCCAACAGAAAGAACTTCCAGTGGCCAAATCTGGAAAATTTGAGCAAACAAAATAGTATTGGATTATAAGTCAAAGTATACAATAAATATCCATCAGTTCATTTGGATATGGATATGAATTCCAAATAATACATGTTGATACTCCACTCTCAAGGAAGTGGGTGATAACTTTCCACTCCTTGATGTGTGCTGCACATAGTAACTTCCTTCTAACACCACAGAAATGTGTGGGAGAGGGGCGTCATTCTACAGCAGAGAAACCTGACAAACACTGCCTCAGCCAGGGCACCAAATTTAACATCATCAGGGAGATGTCACATTGATAGTATGCACCCTGGATGTGACGTGATGAAAATGGCATTTTTACCTTCGTGGTCTTCCTCCCCCAGACCCACAATCATGAAAAAAAAACAACAAGTTGTACAAAATACCTGATTACTGTTCCTCAAAACTTTCAAGATCATCAAAAACAAACACAAGTGTGAGAAACTGTCACAGCCAAGAGGAGCTCGAGGAGATGTGAGGACTGAATGCGATGTAACGTCCTGTATTGGATCCTGGGACAGAAAAAGAACTTTTGATTAAAAAAAAAAAAAGACACTAAGGAAATCTGAATAAAGCATTAACCTCAGTTAATAATGCTGTATCAATATTGGTTCATTAATTGTGACAAACATACGAAGTCACGTAAGAGGTTAAAAATAAGGGAATTGGCGTGTGGGTGTATGAGGGCTCTCTGTATTATCTTCATAACTTTTCTGTAAATTTAAAACTATTCTAAAATTTAAAGGCTATTTAAACTACTATACAAAATAGATAAACAACAAGGTCCTGCTGTATAGCCCAGGGAACTATAGTCAATATCTTGTAATGGACTATAGTGAAAAAAGAATATGAAAAGGAAAATATATGTATAAATGAGTCACTATGCTGTACACTAGAAATTAACACAACATTGGAAATCGACTATACGTTAATTTAAAACGTTATTTAAAATAGTAGTTTATTTTAATAGTAGGTTATTTTAAATAGTTTAAGAAAAAGCAGAGTCTAGAGAGAGAAGATGGTTATTATGCAGTGAGTAAGGTAAAGAAGGAAAAAAAGGACACACTCGGGTGATGTGACTGGGTTTGCTGTGAGGTTATAGAAAACTGGAGAATAATTCTAGGGACGAGGCCTGCCCTGGGGTGACCCTGAAGGTGCAGGTACAGACTTTTCAACAGTGAGTGGCAGTGTGTGTTTGCATGTTCGAAGGCAATGAAGAGGAAGAGACAGACACCACAAATAGAATCTCTGCCTAGGAATCTGAAGAGGGAAGAGTTGTGTTTACCGATGTTTAGATGATGGGAAGAGAGTTTCTCTTAAATCCAGCTGTGGAGAGTTAAATCTCGGTGGTTTTCATTTCTGCAAGCTTGTCCTGTTCTAGGGCTGTGAGCCTGATTCTGGGAGAGAGCTTCTCAGGGGCACTTTTCATAATCAAGAGACATCTGCTGAGCACCTGCTGTGTGTCAGGAATCAGAGATGCAGAGATGAAGAGGATGAGGTCTGGGGTCCTTGGTGTCAGGAGTCTCACTGAAATAGGGAGGGCAGGTCCACAGGGCAATATGAGAATCGGTAATATAGAAGTAAACATGGGCTGCTAAGGGGCCATAGAAAAGAAGCATCTTGATTAGGCTAGGGGACAGTGAAGATTTCAGCTGAGTTTGGAAGAGTAACTTAAAAATCAGCCAGGTGAAGGGCGGGGCCTGGAGGCAAGAGGGAGCAGCTGAGCAAAATCAAGGAGGCGTGAGACAATGTGCCCCACTTAGGGGAGGGCCATGAGCTCTGCACAGCTGGAGGGAAGACACACAGCTGGAGGGTGGTGGCAAGAAATGAGGCCAAAGCAGAACAATAAGGTCTTGAGGAATGACCTGAGGACATGAACTTTTTCTGAAATATTACACTCAGCCTCCTGGGTCTCTCATACCCCACTTCCAGGCATCCACGGTTGCTGTGGAATAACGTGTTAAGTAATCCTGCAAGACACACGGAGAGATGAATGTGAGGTCAGCTGATGTTGTGAGCTGACAGACTGCAGCCCGATGTGTTCTTGTCATTTTGATTGTACTGAGTGTCCCAATTCAATCATAAGGAGTATATTTTAAAGGAAGTGAAAGCTCATGTGATAATGTCCAACATCTCTGCCTCAAGAAGATGAGAAAAGAATGTAGAGGGAATTCCTCAGTCGGATGAACTGTGCCATAGAACATTTTTAGACCTACCTATTTGACATTCTTGGGATGAAGATCTTGCTATTCATCAAATCCTAGAGTGAATTTTTCCTTGGCCTGTGGGTGTTCTTTGAGTGCCTGCAGGGTACAGAAAACTGTAATTTAACCCCAGCATGCCCTTAGCAAGAACGGAAGTGTTACAAGAACTGGGAATATTTCACTTGGAGAAGAGAAGGCTTAAGGGCACGTTTAAAGAAGGGCTTGTTCCCCAGGTGGTCATCAGTTGGCCGGGGAAATATGAGGATCACAAGAGCCCTGTTGCTTTTACTCCGCATGCACAGTGCCTTGCAGACAGCTCCACAAGAGGAGGCACTCCATGAGAACTGCTGGGTGGCTGGCAGGATGGACGGATGGAGGAAGGATGGGGCTACATTTGAGGTGATGCTGCCAACCGTACACAGCCAGCCCTCTTAGGAGCAGTGGGGGAAGTTGGCTGCTGAAAGCCACAGTGGTGGCAGAGTGTAGCAGAGTTCTGAGAGCCGGGCTCTGAAACCAGGCCCCTGGAGCTGCTTCTGTCTCTGTCACTTTCTAGCCTGGAATGGGCAGGAAACATCACCTCTCTGTCCTAGGTTTCCTCATCAGTAAATGAGGGATATTGAAAGATATAAAAATTATGTTTATATCATGTAATCATTGTATACATCACTTAATCCTCACATCATATACATCACTTAATATATGTGATTATAGTTTTTATATATGTGTTATTTATAATTTATATATATATATATAATCAGCCTTTAACAGTTCTTAGTTCTAACAGAAACTGGCACAAGGAAATCCTTAAAATACCATTTATCTATTAATTTTAAGGTGTCTTTCCTCTTTGGTACTTAAACTCTCAACACTGATAACAAGGAGAAAGGAGAGAAAAGATAAGGAAACAGGATACCATGTTCCACTTTTTTTTCACTCTCTTATTTTGAGTTAAAAGAAATGGAACAGAACTAAGGAAAATGATTATTGTTGAAGGAGTCAAATAAGTCTGAATGAAGCTACAAAAACCCCCAAAGTGTGGCCTGGTTAACCTGATAAACTAGGGAGCTTTTCAGTCTGGGTCAGATGGGTTGACCTAAAGCTGAATTTCACACAGACTAAAAATGGAGGGAGATTAAGAAGTGGCAGAGTTTTCAACACAAACCAGCATGGAAAAAATGCATTTTCACCTAAAATTGAATTCCATGCTTTAAAACAAGGGTCGAGATGAAACCCAGAGCTGGCGCGGATCTGTGCCCGGCTTACTCATTCGGCTGTGGATATCGTCCTCACATCACACTGATTCCAGGAACTTCTCCTGGCCACTAGTCAGGGAGCAGGTGGTGACTGACTCTGCGGTGACACTCCGCTCTGGGCTGTCACGGAGGACTCTCCCTCCTGTCTCCACACCCCTCACTCAGGGGCAGCCACCCCACTCTCATCTCACCCAGCAGACAGTGCCTGTGCTGAGAGGCAGCTTCTCGAGTCTGCAAGTGAGAAGATGGTGATTCAGGCTTGCTGACAAATCTCTGGTTCTTGGAATTATTTGGTAGGTGGAATTTGCTGAGCTCATTTCCCCTGACTTGAAAACAAGATGAGAAGAGAGGAAGGGTTGATATGGCTGCTGCTGTCTGGGTTTGAAGGGAAGGCCCTCCTGGGGTGGTAGCCTGTGTCTCTCAGAACAGATACTGCATGGGCAGTGCTGACTGACTTCCGAGGCCCAGGAGGTCCGGCTGGGTATCTGCTGTGCACATCAGGGTTGTTGGCCAAATACCCAATCCATCCAGGTCCACTGAATATTAAAATGCATTTGGGAGAATCGGGGAATTGACCTTGATTTTTAAAAAGGCCTGTTAAGATCCAGCAATCCCACTCCTGGGCATATATCCAGAGGGAACCTTAATTCAAAAAGATGCATGCATCCCAATGTTCACAGCACTACTATTTACAATAGCCAAGGCATGGAAACAACCTAAATGTCCATCAACAGATGACTGGATAAAGAAGTTGTGGGGGAGATATATATATATATAATGGAATACTACTCAGCCATAAAAAATAATAAAATAATGCCATTTGCTGCAACGTAGATGGACATGGAGATCGTCATTCTAAGGGAAGTAAGCCAGAAAGAGAAAAATACCATATGATATCACTTATATGTGGAATCTAAAAAAAAAAGACAAATGAACTTATCTACAAAACAGAAATAGACTCACAGACATAGAAAAGAAACTTATGGTTACTAGGGAGGATGGGGGTGAGAAGGGATAAATTGGGAGTTCAAGCTTGGCAGATACTAACTAATATATGTAAAATAAACAACAAATTCATACTGTATAACACAGGGAACTATATTCAATATCTTGTAGTATCTTATGGTGAAAAAGAATATGAAAACAAATATACGTATGTTCATGTGTGACTGAGGCATTGTGCTGTACACCAGAAATTGACACAACATTGTAAACTGACTATACTTTAATAAAAAATATATATGGGTCTGTTTAGTTTGAAGGTTTTCTCACCCCTTTACCAGTAATTGTTGTTGAACATGTGACCCAATCTGGCACAAGAAGAGTTTGCTGGAGGCTGTGGCTTCCCTAGCTATAAGAAGTTGGCTTTCTATAACTTTGAAGAGAATAAGTTGATGCTGTGGGTGGACAGCTGGCAGAGGGGAAACCGGAACAGCCTTGTTAAAGTGCTGGAGTAAATAAACCTGCAGTGGGTCCTGCCTTAGGACATCCTCCTATGAGACCTAATAAATGCCTTTGTTTTTCCAACCATTTTTAGTTTTCTCACTTGCTGCTAAACTATCCTAAAAATACAGAAATCTACTTAAAATATATGTCTTTTAAATTGCTACATTTTAACGTAAACATAAAAGACCAGCTTTCTAAGGAACAGAGTTTCTGAATGAATGAATGAGTGAATGAATATTGGTCTAATCATCAAATTGTATTCATTAATTTTATAAGCCTTAGTTGAGTGCCCACTCTGGGTCCAACACTATACTTGACATTAAGGGTAAGCAGATAAATAAAACCCTGCCTTCACATTGCTCATATCTGCTAGAAGATACAGATGCAGAAAAAGAACACAGAAATATAATGTGATGAATGTGGTAATAGAGCTATGCAAATATTCCTGGGTTCCTAAGAAGTGATGATGCCAGAGTTGTGTCTCATAAGATAACTGGAGCTAAGTCAGGGAGAGAGGAAGCAAATGAGCATTCCAGGCATTGGAGACATTATGAACAAAGGTAGGGCATCCATCACTCAGAGTACAGTGTGAATGATAACCCTGAGAGCTGTCCAGTGCAGCCTGCCCCACTGTAGGCAGCAACCCTCAATAAAGACAAAGGAAACGAAAAACGGTGTGAGTGTCACAGAACCACAAACTGTCATTCTTGCTGCAATGGCAGACAAGAAATGAGGTTGGAGAGGCTCCGGGAAATGTACATCTTCCTAAAGAGTCATCTAATATGACACATTAAGGAAGCAGAAATTTATTCCACAGGTTAGTATTTCTCCTGAAGTATGTATATTAGCAGCACCGGGTGAACATTTTTTCAAATGCAGATTTACAGGCTCAGGTCCCACAGACTGATTCTAAGTCTAGAATGGGCCAGGGACCTGCCTCTTTCACCACATCTCCAATTGATTCTTCTATCTCCCAAAATGGGAAAAAAAAAAAAAAAGTGAAGGCAATGGGGTGTCACTGAAGGTGGTCGGTCAATGGAATGATACAAATTTGTTTGAAAAAGACCATTCTGGCTGCTGTTTGGGAAATGGGTTGGGAGCTGGGAGAGTGGAGGCAGTCAGGAAGATGTGCAGAAATTCAGATGAAACACGAGGAGACAGACAAGGACGGTAGGGATGGTGAGGAGGCGAAAGATTTATGCATCATCTTGGCCAGGCCCGATGGCTTCAATGCCAGGGGAGCACCATGACCCTTACTTGTTTTCTGGATGGAGAATCTCATTTAGGAAACTCCTTGCAAGTGGGCAGAGAGTGACAGAGGCCTGTGTGACCTGTCCTGAAATTGTTGCAGCAGTTGAAACTTAGTGATTCTTGCTGAGAAGATGCCAATTTCAGAAGTTGAGGCTGAGGGAACTGTTAAACACCGTGGTCCTGGGTACCAGAAGCCTTCTCCCTCCCCGTCCCCAGGGGCCACAAACAGACAAATCACATGCGTGATCCAAATGTGTGCAAAATCCCCCTTCAACTGCAAATTGGGAGAGTACATAATGAGTAGTTAATTCTTGGGAAGACTGGAGACACCAGGCAAAGAAAGAAAAGGGAATGCAAAGGTAGGAAAAGTGGCAAAAACCATAGGTTTTTAAAAGACCTTTTTCCCGCAAGAGTCTAGTCAATCAGTAAAGGAGATGAACGAGCTCATTCAGTGATCCTGAACCAAGTGCTAATAAACACAACTCCAAGCACCGTCTGCCACACGCTGGGTGTAGACGAAGTATCTAATCTTTCCACTCCTCAGTTTCCTCAACTGTAAAATGGGGATAATAATTATATTATCTCAGAATTTTGCTCTAAAGGAGTTTGTGCTTGTAAAGCTCTTAGAAGAGGGTAAGCACACTTGTGTAACTGCAGTGCAACACTTAGCCAGCCCTTGGAAGCACTTACTTAAATTGAATTTAAATCGAATATATTTCATAAATCACATTTCAAATAAATTAAATTCAAATTTGGATAATGTGTGCCCAGCATGTCTGCAGTGACTGGCCTGGGCCATGTTG
This sequence comes from Camelus ferus, assembly GCF_009834535.1. Taxonomy (NCBI): domain Eukaryota; kingdom Metazoa; phylum Chordata; class Mammalia; order Artiodactyla; family Camelidae; genus Camelus; species Camelus ferus. The sequence continues at coordinate 24,587,881 of NC_045698.1, read as the reverse complement.
AGCCCTGATCTCAGCATTGGAGTCTTTGCTTCCCTGCTGGGACTGATACAGTGGCTCGTAGGTTCTAGAACCAAACAGACAGCTTGACTAGCTCTAGAGAAATCCATGTCTGCGTTCACACTGCCACTTTTACAGGGGCTCCTGTGTCATTAGTGTTTGCTTAACATTGTTGAAAGCTTCTCATGTTTTCATGCCCCTGGGGGTTTCTAGACTTTTCTGTTTTAACCTGTGGTTTCCAGCCTTTTTTCCACTGATTTAATTTCTACACATAGAGGAACAAATGTTGGTTAATGCACTTGTTATTCCAACCTTCAAAATGAGCTTTTTTGTTCTGCCTTTCACAGTGATATTCCTACAGAAAACTATTATTATCTCTGTTTATGGTTCTACTGAAAGGCTAACTGTTTCATTTTCAGATGTGAGGCTCAGCAAGGCTGCTCAAAGAAAAACCTGCCTGGTAGACAAAAGGAGAATCTTAATCTAAAAGCTGAATTCTTAATTTCTATTCCAAAGAACTATGAGCTGGATCAGAGTTAATTCCCACCTTTCTGAAGGAGAGTTAGACACTAAGATATGGTCTGGCTGCAGAAGCTGCACTTGACTTCATGAATGTATTTCATTACCTTAAAGAAGCAGTAACAAAGCATCTAACTCCTTTTCAGGCTGAAGGACATTTATCACAAGGGGAGGGAACTTTCCATAGAACAAGGTTCCTCGAAGTCTGGTGTTTGGACAATGAACATCAGAGATTCTTAAAGTATTTATTTAAATTCCCAAGGTTCTGTCATAGGACTAAGAAAGCAGTTTTTTTCTGGGGTAGATCTGAAGACCTTGATCTCCAGAACCCTCTGCTAATTTTGTGCACGCTAAGATGTTTGAACCTTAATGGCTCTGACACTTAAACAGAGGAAAGTCATGCGTGAGGGCCAAAGTTTCAGAAATTACAGTAATCTTGGGACAAGGAAGCCTCTATACCTAAGATAATGGTGTGTATGTAATTATCAAACTTAAATTATAACCCAATAAAAGGGATACAGAAAATGGATCAATAGTTAGAAGACAGGTCCATGAAAAGTTATGGACAATTTGAGGGCTGGACCATGGAAGCTTTGAAGATCCTATTCCCCACAAAACATCCCTTGGAGATGCTGTTGGAAACTGACCCCGAGAAGGCTCGTGTTTGATACTGTGAGGATACAGCGTACTTGATACTGTGCTGGACATTCTCCCACTGGATTTACCCCCCAGGACAGAAACTGTGCCTCCTGTATCCTTTGTGTCTCTGGGACTAATAGAGGCCTGTTAATAGATAATAGTAGGTCTCAGCAAATGTCAAGCACATACTGGCTGCTCAGCAAGGGTTGACTGAAGTGAACTGGGGAGAAGAATCACTTTGTTGGGAAGAATCCACCAAAAAGGAGAAAACCTGAGCTAGTTCGATGAGCTCTGAGGGCAAATTTACAAAAGGCATACACATTGTTATTCAACGCATCCTCGACATTTCATTAAAAACACCTGTCAACATCACATTTTTCGGGTCCTGTCCTGTGTGCACTGCACACAGTTTTGTGTACAAAGTTTGTCACTGTCTTTCCCTGTGCCTTTGGTCACATCCCTCTAGGCTACCCAGAATTTTGTAAACCTCAACTAATTTAGCATTACAATATATTGACCTTTCATAATACTGGGCTCTGTTTTATAAATTGAACTTTGATAAAGTTCTTTCTTTGGATTTATCTGTAGGGCTGTTTTGTTTTGTTTTTTGTTTTTTTTTTTTTTGTTTGTTTATTTTGAAATAATTATGGCTTAAAAATATTTCTTTAAAATGGGCTATTTCTTTTTATCAGTTCCACTGCAATATTGAGACACAAAAGAAAATCTTCTTTTGGTTATGACAGCCTCTGCTGTCAGGCATGATGACGCATCCCACGGGTAAAATTGTCCACCAAAGTGCAGCCTCCTTGACCTCTGAAAATCACATGTGTCAAGGAAAAGAGAAAACAGATTTTTGGCAAGTTTTATCTCCCATAGTACTTGATCCCTTTCCAGGAGTGCACGGGTTGGAGGAAAGTTTCAAGTTTAATTGTTCTTGCAAAATCCTTCAGTTTCTGAAAGAGAAGTTGGTGAAAGCAGCTTTGACACATGGAAAGAGCTTTTTACCATTGTTATGAATTACATAATAATGTGAGCTAAGGGCACATGAATAAAAAACATAGATTAACAATCCTGTCAATCAAATGTGTGTTTAAAACTATGTCGTGATACAATACACGGAGAGCTTTTGCTGAACCAAAACTGTACTTGAGATGTACTTGACAGTATCCAGGAAGCCCCTGGGATAAAGGCTTTTCAGCATTTTTTCCACAGCTGTAATTTTTAGACAAACACGACATGGACCTTCTTATGTAAGCATGCAAAATATGGTCATCTGTGCAGAAAGAACCATCTAAAGAAATCGACTTTCCTTAGAGTCCGTTGATTGTGTTGGCCTACCGGAGGGAAATGGGCAACACAGCACACAAACGTCCCGTTAGGAAAGCCCCTAGAGATTATTGGAGACCCGCTCCCACTGATTTGGGGGCCAAAAAATGAAAAATAGCTTGCCCAAGTTATAGAGCAGGTAAAAGTCAGAACTGGTGAGGAGGAAGGTATGGCTTATGAGTGCATGCGTAGCATGCAGGAGGTCCTGAGTTCAATCCCCAGCACCTCCATTAAATAAAGAAATAAACCAAATTACTTCCCCCACACAACAGAATTTTTTTTAATGACTAAAATAAAATAAATAAATAAAAATACATAACATTTTTAAAAAGTCAGAACTGGGGCCGGTTTGAAACACCTGCTGTTAGTTCCAGACAGAAAAGAATTATGAGGCAATAAAAATGGCAGAAATGCCTGCTATGCTTCCAGGTTACATCTCTGTGAACCAAAGATTTCTCCGTCATAGTTTATAAACTCTGCAACAGATATGTATCTAAAGGAAAATCTTCATTTATGCCAAGTAGCTAGATGATGCAAATATACATTTTTTTAAATTTATAATGTTATAAGAGAGCTCCGCATATTTAGTATTTCAAAACTTGATACTGGGCCAAAGGCCAATGAAAGGACTTGAGTGAACTACTCAAGATAGACCAAAAAGATAAATCCTATTCCAAAAGGGGAATGAGGAGCATGGGAGCTAGGATAAGAGGCCAGGCTGCCACCTGCTGTCACCATGACCTTGAGCAAGGCATTGCTGTGAGCTTCAAATTTCTCATTCTGCTTCCTGCAACAGTCCAACAGTAACACTGAATGGGAAACTTTTCCAAAAAGCATTCATGTAATACATTACAGTATTATTTGTGTAAATAATAGTGCTACTATTTTACTCTATACTGGCATATGGTATACTAACTGCTGGCAGATAGTATACTAATTACTGGCATTCTAATTATTGGCATATGGTATAATAGTATAATGTTGAGTATCACTCAGATTTTTATTATACTAATATGGTTTTGCATTCTTTTACAATTTTTTTGTTGTTAATGTACAGTAGTCAGGGGAAGGGCATAGCTCACTGGTAGAGCATGTGCTTAGCATGCATGAGGATCCTGGGTTCAATCCACAGTACCGCCATTAAAAAATACATACATACATACATACATACATACATGCAACCTAATTACCTCATCCCCCCACAAAAATCAGTTGTATATACTAGGCATGAACCCCTGCAAACTGAATTTTAAAAAAAATACTACAATAGTAGTAGTAGTAGTAGTAACTCTAAGCAAAAATCACTGTGGAGCCAGAGGTATCATTTCTGAAGAATCCTAGAGGACTAATGAGATGATCAAAGCATAGAAAATGGGTGCCAAAACTCTTCCCCTGGTTACCACTCTCACTCTAATCTGTCACCACCTTATGCTTTCATTTTTCCAAATACCTTCAGCATCTTTTCCCTTAAATGCTCCATTGTTTCAGTCCCAACATGGACAAACCTGCACTTCCCTCTTGTTCTCCAAACTCCTGTCTCCTCGTGTAATTAACAATATCATCAGTCACCCGTACCCTCAGCTCAGACACTACCTTGGTTCTACTGCTTTTTGAAAATTGGGGTGAAATTCATACAACATAAAATTAACCAGCTTAAAGCATAAAATTCAGTAGTATTTGGTATGTTCACTGTGTTGGGAAACCACCACCTTTATCATTCCAAAACCCTTCATCACCCCAAAGAAAATCCACATACCTATTAAGCACTCACTCCCTATACTCCTATCCCTGGCCCCTGCAACCACCAGTCTGCTTTCTGTTTCTATGTGATTTATCTATTCTGCATATTTAACACAAATGGAATCATACAATATGAGATCTTTTGTGTCTATATTCTTTCACTTAGCATCATGTTCAGCCATGTTGTTCATGTATTGGTAGTTCATTGCTTTTTATGGCTGAATAATATTCCATTGTATAGATGACCAGGTTTCATTTATCTATTCATCTATCATGGACATTTGGGATGTTTCCGCCTTTTGGCTATCATGAATAGCACTCCTAGGAACATTTGTGTGCAAGTATTTGTTTGAGTACTTATTTTTCAATTCTTTGGGGATACACTGTCTTACTCAGAGTTCTCCAGAGAAGTAGAACCAATAAGTCCTCTCTGAATAGAGACAGAGATATATAGAAAGAAAGATTTATTTTAAGGAATTGGCTTAGATGAGTTGTTGAATCCAAAATCCATTGGCCAGCCCAGAAGTTTGGAAGTTCAACTAAGAGTTGATGTTACAGATTTGAGTTTAAATTTTGTAGGCTGACAGGCTGGAAACTCAGGCAAGATTTGTTTGCATACTTTAGGATTCTTTCTTTTCTGAGGCTCCTCTATCTCTGTCCTTGAGGCCTTTCACTGATTGGGTGAGGCCCACTCCCAATATGGAAGGTAATCTGTTTTACACAAGTTTTACTGATTTAAGTGTAACTTACATCTGGCAGCAAGCATCTAGACTGGTATTTGGCCAAATAACCAGGCACCATAGCCTAGCCAGGTTGACAGATAAAACTAACCATCACAAATACGTAGGAATTGAATTTCTGGGTCATATGACAATTCTATGTTTAAGCTTGCAACAAACTACCAAACAATTTTGCATTCCCACCAGCAGTGCACAAGGGTCCAATTTCTCCACATCCTGTCAACCCTTGTTATTTTCTGTCTGTTATAGTCTTTATTAAAGCCATTCTCGTGGGTAGGAAGTACTCTGATTACTTTTTATTATGCCTTTGGAATCACTAAATGTTTGTTCTTGGAGTCCCATTACATAGGATATTTTTGCATGACAGGAGAATCTGGGAACCTGGACCAGGTAAACTTTCCACATCGTTGATCTCAGCATCCTCTGGTAAGATTACATTTCAAACATTATTGTACTGTATATCATGAGCAGGGAAACACTTCTTCCTAACTTCTGGTATTTCCTTCCTTCCTTTTAGAGGAACTTCACGAAGCTTAACACTCCTAACCACTCTATATCCTCTTAGACACAACTGATGATTGAGCTTGAATGGAAGAAGGAGGTGCGGGTCACTGAGATCCTTTCTTTGCTTTTTTCTTAAGAGCTAACTGCCTGTGGAGAGCATATCTTATCTCTGCTTCTCTAAGGGAGGATCTCATCTCTGCAGGTAAGGAGTTCTCCCTAGTCCCCTGTTGATTTGCAAGTCTGCCTAATCTTGGAGTTCAGTATGAGAAATCTCACAATTGAGGATGTATGTCAGATTTTCGAAAAGAATCTCCTGAGCAAAAGACTTGTTTTGGTCTCTATCTGCTGATCCTTTTATCTTGTCTCAATTATTTTAGAACTGAGGTTGAGAAATGAGATGTTCTTTATCATATTCATTACTTGAAGACAATTCTATAAATAAAATTCATATCCTTGTATTCATTTTATTCTATGATTAATCTGATCTTGCTATAATACAAGAATACATGCATTTGTTTTATATATTTTTACTGATGTGAGAAATCTCTTATTGGTCAATACCATTGAATGGAGAATTGATTCCTAGGTGCTTAAGTTGTTTGGTTAATGCAGTTGGTATCACATTATCAAAAAATGAATCAGGTCTTAACCTTGTACAAGTATTATCATTCTTATTTTTTAATTTTTTAAAACTATTTTTGTAGGATGGGAGAAATGGCCTGATGAAATTTTTCTCCTCTAAGATCAAAATGCTTCTTTTATGAAACAAATTAAAATGAAGAGTATAGAAAACATTTTTAAAAATGAAAGTGTTCATGGAATTTGTAGGCAGTAGGAGAAAAATCTTAAGAGAAGAAGTGAATTTGATTAGGTAAAACTTTGATTTATTCAGTCTGAACTGATTCTACATAATGTTATGTCTCAGAACTATTGTAAATTTATAAGAACCCTTCTTTCAGTCATTCCTTCATATCATTATTTTTTCTATTATCACTAACTACTGCTTTTCTGGTCTTTTTATGACCCTTCCAAGTTGATGCAAGTGTGTGTATTTGTGGCAGTTTTTCTGTTGTGACAAGGTCTTTATTTAACTAAGATAATTTATTCTCTAGACAGATCATTAATGATGTATGATGGCTGTGTGTGCTCAGAATACCCAAACGATCAGGTAAATTACTGTGAATTTCATGCAAAACTTCACATTTAGGTTTCTAAGCAGATAAACATTTCTCAGAGCCATTCAATCTGCGTATTTGTGTCCCATGCCATGTATATTCCCGTCACACATTCCAATTCTTCTATTTCAAGGCCATTATGATTTTTTACCATGAGTATCTGAAGCATGCGATTACAAAAAGTTTGTTCCAAGAATGCTGTCAGTCTTGGAATTAATTACAGACAAAACAAAACAAAAACTCCACTTAGTTTCATATGTACATTGAATCCAAACTATCATTATCAAAAATAATCTCACCTTGAGTTATTAATCACTCCCTATTGTTTATTTTGAGGTTTGAATTTTATTTTTATAATGCCTTTTAAAATTATTTTATTAGTGTATTAAGGGACAATAACAGAACTACACCAACTAAGAAAGTCTGTACAGCAAAGGACCATCAACAAAACAAAAAAGCAGCCTACAAAATGAGAGAAAATCATTGCAGATTATATACCTGTTAAGGAGTTAATATTAAAAATATATAAAGAACTCGTACAACTCAATCGCCAAAAAACAAACCAAAAAATAAAAAAAAATTTTTAATGGGCAGAGGATCTCAATAGACATTTTCCCAGAAAAGACTTACAGATAAGCAACAGGTCCATGAAAAGGCATTAAACTTCACTAATCATCAGGGAAATGCAAATGTAAACCACAATGAAATACGACTTCACACTTGTTAGAATGGTTATTACTAAAAAGACAAGAAATAACAAGTTTGGGGAGGACGTGGAGAAAAGGGAGCCCTGGTACCATGTTGGTGGGAATGTAAACTGGTGCAGCCACTGTGGAAAACAGTACAGAGATTCCTCAAAAAAGTAAAAATAGAACCACCATATGATCCAGCAAGTCCACTTCTGGGTATTTATTCAAAGAAAACAAAAATACTAACTCAAAAAATATATGCACCCCCCTCATGTTCATTGCAGTATTACATACAATAGCCCAAATATGGAAACAACCTAATATTCATTGGCATGAATCAATAAAGAAGATATGGCATATCTACAATGGAATATTATTCTGCCATAAAAAATGAAATCTTATCATTTGTGACACCGTGAATGGACTTTGAGGGCATTATGCTAAGTGAAATTAGTCAGACAGAGAAAGTCAAATCCTATGCAATCTCATTTATATGTAGAATCTCAAAAACATCGACAGCACCAACAGCAAACCAAGCTCATAGATACAGAGAGCAAGTTGATGGTTGCTAGTGGCAGGGGTGATGGTAAGCTAAATGGATGAAGAAAGTCAAAAGGTACAAGCTTGCAGTTATAAAATAAGTAAGTCATAGGGATATAATGTACAGCATGGTGACTCTAGTTAATAAAACTATATTGCATATTTGAATGATATTAGGAGAATAGATCTTAAAAGTTCTCACCACAAAAAAACCGAAATTCAGTAACTATATATGGTTACAGATGTTAACTAGCAGTATTGTAGTGATCATTTTGCAATACACACCAGTAGTGAATCATTATGTTGTACACCTGAAACTAGTTCAATGTTGTATGTCAATTATATCTCCATTTTTTCAAATAAGGAATAATAATACAACAAACCTTATAACTTTATAGTAAGAGTTTAATCAGTGAATGCCTATAAAATATTTAGAACATTTTTTAGCTGTTAATATTATATGCCTTAACTTTGAGGGAATATATTGGATTATATTTTATTCACTCTTGAGGTTTAAAGTGTGAGCCTGAGTTTTAACCCAGAATTACCAGCTACATGAGTGTGTTATACAGCTTGAGCTATGCACTGCCATATTCAAAATCTATTGTGTTCCTTAAACAACAGACACTTATTCTCTCACAGTTTTGGTGACTGGAAGTCCAAGATCAGGGTGCCAGCATGATGGGCTTCTGGTGAGGCTTCTAGTAGATGGCTACCTTTTGCTATGTGCTCATATGGTGTCTTTGTAAGAGCTCCAGGAGCAATAGAGAGAGCTCCCTGGTGTCTATTCTTATAAAGACACTAATCTCTTCAGACCAGAACCCCACCCTCATCTAAACTTAATTACCTTCCAAAGGTCCCACCTCCAAGCATCATCTTATTAAAGGTTAAGGCTTCAACATATGAATTTTGTGGAGGACACAGTTCAGTCCATGTCAGTGAACCTGGGCAATATTTATTTTCTCAAAGCTGAGTTTCTCAATTTGTAAAATGTGGGTTAAAACACAACAAAGTTATTGTGAGATTTGAATGTTTATTTTTTTCTGCTGCTTGTTTGTGTGTTTTTGTGATGACTCCCCCCGGTACAGACATGTATTGCTTTTGTTTTAAGAAAAACAATAACAGACACAATCTCCTAAGATGAAAGGAAGGGTATCTCTTCTGTTCCTATTGGCTTTTTGTTCTGCCTGTATTTTCCCTCCAAAATCCTTCCTAATGTAGCCTCAACCTATCTTTCCAGCCACAATTCACCTCTATTTCCCTGGGCAAGGTATCTTCTAGCCAAGTCAGACCACTCTTCACCTCCATGCTCTAGGTCTGCTTACTAGAATATTCTAGTTAACCAAATCTGTCAGGTGAAATTTCACCTCTATAAAACTTTTCTAAATCTCTCTCTAGAAATAAAATTCTCCTTAAAGCATCAGTGGCACTTTGGGCCATTTTTATGTATATTTTTTTCATCTGCTCTGTATTCTAGTTAATTACATGCAATCATCACATATGTCCCTACTGGGAAAAGCTCTCTGAGTGAAGGAGAACTGGCTTGTCTCCCACGGAACTGAGCACACAGTAAACTTTCACTTCATAAATGAACTGAAACAACTGTAGGGGTAGGGGATGGATTGAAATTTTCCTTTGTACTTTTAATGCAAAAAGATATGGTCATATTCATTATAATGAAGAAAAGACATGGAGGAAATGGCTTACTCAAGAGAAACAACTTTTGAGTACTCAAGAAGCAGTAGTGCTACATACAAAGCTTTTGTGCTAATTTGGGGGGGGGGTTGTTTGTTTGTTTTTTGTGCTAATTTAAATCATAGCCAGGTAGTCATGAAAGTAAATTCCCTGAAGATCAGTATCAGGCAGCTCTTTATTAGCTAAAGTGGCTACTGCATATACTTGAATACAATAAAAATACATTCACTCAGCATTTAAGACTTTACAAAGAACTTCCGTGTATATGATCTCATTTGATTATCACATCAACCTTGTGAGATGGACAAAAGAATTATTTTTTATCAAAGTATATACAATGGAACACTACTCAGCCATACAAAAGAATGAAACAATGCCACTCGCAGCAACATGGATGGACCTAGAGATTATTATACTAAGTGAAGTAAATCAGACAGAGAAACACAAATATCCTATGATATCACTTAAATGTGAAATCTAAAAAAATGACATAAATGAACTTATTTACAGAACAGAAACAGACTCACAGACATAGAAAATAAACTTATGGTGACCCAAGGGGAAAGGTGGGGGAGGGATAAATTAGGAGTCAGGGATTAGCAGATACAAACTACTATATACAAAATAGATAAACAGAAAGAATTATTTTTATATCAGCTCTACAAAACAAAAGTAGAGTCTGAAAGGATGTGACTTGTCCAAGGTCACAAGCTGTCACACACTGAAACCAGGGCTAAATTGCAAATCTTCCTGCTCCACTTTATAAAACACTATGTTACCTCCCATTATATAAATTGTCTTAAAAACTATCCCATAATCTATACATTTTAACAAATCAAATGATTGTCTTCCACCAGCCTCCACCCCTCAATCAGTATGCGACTTTTTGCTATACTCGAGTTTTCATTTGATTAAGCTTTCAGTTGAACAGATTTTATTTGATTACAAAATCCTTAGGTGAAACCTTATATGATTAGGCCAATCCTCTTACTCCTATGTGGTTTTCTATTACTTGAGTAAACTACTATATTGCATGTACCCAGGGTATTCAATTTATAAAAACACATCATCTTCCTATTATCTAGTTATTTAAAAAAAACTGAAATCCAGCTAAATAGTTTTAATTTTACAATTAAAACATTGCTTTCCTGCAGACCACATTAGTCAAAATAAACTTGATGTATGACATGCCACATATTAGTTTGTTTCTTATTAAAATTTAACAATATTTGATCAAAGCATCTAAATTCCATGGACTTTAAGCATCTCTCATTGGAGTATTTGCTAAAAATTGACTTTCTTGGCTCTGGGTTATTGTTTCCCTTAATTTTTTCTTATAAAATGTTGTTCTCAATCTTTGTTACCAAACTTACTACTTGTTTAGTAAATAATAATAATTATAATTTCCGCTGGAAAACAACTTTGATTATATTTCTCCAAGGAAAACTCACCAGTATTTAGAAACTTTATTTTTTTAGAATCCTTAAACAACCCCAATTAAATACATGCAGATGGAATTCATTAGGTGATTTCCTCTGGAAGACAATGTTTAATTCATTTATACTACATTGTAGTGGATGCTATGGTAATTCCTTTTTGGATGTCTCTCGATTTGTTGGGTGTGACCCTCTTTGTTTGCTCCCAAACAAAGTGCTAACCTTTTAGACTTGCACCAGGACCAGAGACCTCATTCTGGTTGTTAAGAGGCTTCCTCTTTAATTACAAGTCCTAGCTTAGCTTCTCACCATGACATCAATGAGAGCTTGATTCTTCAGGGTTGATGTTGTGTCAGGGTGCCAGTTCACGACAGGGAAGGTAAACCCTTCAAGTTGTAAGTGCTACTTCATTTAGATTCCAGGGTCATGGCTTTCCACTCAGTTTCCTATGAAGTTGCATCTGCTGTATTCTGGAGCCACAGCTCTTAGAGATCGAGTTCAAAGTGGTGTTTTGCAAAAGTGGTGTAACAATCGTCCACGTGGTAAATGAAAATAGGTGTGGCTCAACTCCAGGACATTCTGAATGTTTTGTGGTGGCTGAACAACTTTAAAGAGAAATGCTTTGTGAGAGCAGTATGTCTTAGAAAGACTGAAAACTTAGGTTCTAGTGATGTAGAGGCCCCAGGGTATCTGGGAAGCAGTAGCAGCCTGGCAACAACGAGCTAAAAGAAGCTGATTTTTATTACCAAGATGTCTATGGATTACTAAATTATGCGTGTATTTTATTGAAAACCTTGAATGCCGTTAGACATGGTAAATGTCTAGCGAGTTCCTAGGTGTCCTCCAAGATGGGTCCAAGACATTCCACTCCTGGAATTCATGGATATTGTGGAAATGACAGTGTGTGACTTCCAAGGGTAGGTCATTAAAGACATTAGAGCATCTGCTTTGCTCTCTTGGATCACTCTGGGGAAAGCCAGGTGCCAAGGTATGAAGACATTCAAGCAGCAGCACTCTGGAGAGGTCCACATAGGGAGGAACTGAGGTCTCTTGACATCAACTGGCCTTAATATGACAGCCATGTAAGTGAGCCATCTTGGAAGTGGATCCTTCAGCCCCAGCCACCTTGAGGGGTCTGCAGAACTGGCTGACATCATGACCACAAACTCAGGAGAGACCCTAAGCCAGATCCACTCAGCAAAGTTGCTCCCTAGTTCCTGATTCAGGAACTGCATGAGATAATACATGTCTATTGTTTTAAGAAACTAAATTTTGGGATAAGAGTTTAGGCCACCACAGATGACGAACAGAAATGTGTAATGTATTGTTCTCCACAACCCAGTTCATCAAAAATTTGCTTCTGACTGAGACTCTCGCAGATCTTTTTCAAAAAGCTACAGTCTGAGTAGTAGAGGATAACCAACGACAAAAATGGGGATAATTTTTTCTAATTATTCCAACTCTGCTTTAGTAAGTTGGCCCCAGTGATTAGAGGAATCAGAAACATCCTGCGGGTTACTCTGCTTTCCTCATTCTCTATGGCGGTGAACGCCACATAAATGGTACCTGAACTGCAAGGAGACTAGAAATTCTTGTTCCAAACATAATGTATTCCAAACATTTTTGCTAGAGTGCCCTAAATTTCTAGTGACATCATTTGACAATTCAGAGCTGAAAGGACCAGAGGTGGTAAATATTTAACAACATTACACTGAAAATCGCTGAGGAGAGTCACATAAGAAGAGTTCAGTCAGAGCCCAAGATTCAAGAAGGCTGACCTTTCAAATCCCTTGACCCTTACCTCATGTGCTAGGCAGCACACCTCAAGGTTGCATAGAATGGATGCTGGAGCAGGCCAGGGCTACAGGTTCAATGGGCCATATGGGAGTCAGGGGGAAGTGCAGAAAAAAAAATAAATCAAGGAAAAGATACTGCAGAAGGAACCTTGAAAACTGAGAACACTTCTCTTTGGATTTGGATAGTCCATGGCTGAAAGAGGCACAAACTTGGAAAATACACTCAAGGGATTGCAGAAGAATGGAGTCGTTACCGGGAACATGGGAAGCTGATAACCGGGACAGTTGCTAGGAAGACAGACTTTTGGAGAACATGGAAAGAATAGGGGTACGAGCAGGATCATGGGAGGAGAGGTGGCACCAGAGGGAGGCTATGCCCATATGGAGAACTTTGAAAGCATCTTCTGGGAAGAAAGCATATGGAGGGTAGTTAGAGAAAACACAACAGAACATCCCACCAACCAGCAGGCTTAGACCCTCCTGGCACAGTGCTCATAAGCCCCAAGGGAGAGTTAGTCTTCTGGGGTAAGAGCGCTGGTTTGGAGGCATCCTGGGCAGATGGTTGTTGAGTGGCAGCCTTTCTGTTTTTGAGCATGTTATTTATTTTTTTTATTTGCAATTTCATGTCTTATTTTAATTCTACTTTTAATTTTTTTTTAAAAATTTTGAGCATGTTAAGTTGACTAAACATATAAATAAAACAGAAACACTTTAGATGTCATATATGAGGACAAGAAGTGACCCTTTCATAAGGCTGAGAACTTCCTCAAGAAAGAGAGTTTGTCCATGACATTTTTGGGCGTTCAGCAGCCTGGCATGATCCCTGGCATGTGGTTGGTGTTCAGGAATATTTATTTCAATGGAAAAGGAAAAATGTAATAATTTAGTTGGTCAGATTATGCAAATCATCTTTTTGACCTCGTGAGAGTCTCAACAGCTAACAATATTTTTGCTTTGGGTTTGGGGTTGGTTTGATCTGTTCTTGCCACAGTTGCTAGAAATGTTCCAGTTGGAATAAATAATGGCCTCTTTTCACCCTTCAGGCCTCACATGGTGCTGGACGACTTCTCCTGTCCCACGTGGCTCTGCTATTAGTTTGATGTGGTTGCTCCATTTTGCAAATGGAAAATCTGAGGATTTCCCGAGGGCACACAGCTAGTAGACAGTGGAACTGGGTTCAAACACTGACTTCTTGGCTTCGGCTCAGTCCTCTTTTCATCCTACAGCCTTATCAACAGACCTATATCAACCACACTTCTGATTCCTGCCTCAAAATCAGCAGTAGCTGACCATGAGTTCGTGTGAAATATAGACCTGAACATCACTTTGGATTCTAGTTAGAATTGCTAGTTATGACAATGGCTTGGAAGATTCGTTAACTACCTTGGGAAACAGTACTTTACTTCTCACACAAATGTTGGCCCTGTGGATTCTGCTCTCCTTTGTCATGCCTTTCACTGGCTATCAGTATCTAAGAAGCCTGCTAAGGGGAAAATAAGAAAGGTGATTCCACTGGTTATTCTGTGTTGCCATCCTTCCACCCAACCCCCATCCCTGCAGATCCAATACCAGGAGAGCCTTAGTGCTTCTCTGTCTCCCTCTGTGCCCTCTGAGGCATCAACCTTGAAACCCGAGCTTCCTGGGCATCTTTGTCCTCTGGCTTTCCCATTGGGCTTGGTGGGAGATCTGAGGGGAGAAGGAGAAACACTGGAGTAGTTTGCCCTTTGTTCCCTCCCAGCTTCATCACCGAGTTCTGGAAGAATCTGCAACCACAGTTCCTGTCAAGTCCTCCCTTCCATAGCTTTGGCTCTTACCAGGCTCTAGAAACACCATCTCTGCCCTCTGGATTCTTCATGCCTGGGGAGGTAACAACTTTCTTCTCTGGGAGTGTCCATGTCACTTGCCTGCCTCCTCAAGTCGCCCATAGCTCTGTTAGTAGTCTCTTTACTAATTCACTCCTAAGTCCCAGCTGCATGAGCCTTTGCTTCCTGCCAGGACCCTGCCTGATAGAGTCACTCTAGGAGAAACATCCCTCCGAGTCTTACAAAGGAGTTTTTTTTTTAATCCTTTATAATCAGGATTTCCCACCCTCATCAGGATTGATGTGCTGAGCTGGATGATTCTTTGCTGAGGACTGTCCTGTACACCATAGGATATTTAGCAACATCCTTGGCCTCTACCCACTGGATGCCAGTAACACCCCTCCCCAAACTATAACCACTCAAAATATCTTCAGACGTTGTCAAATGTCGCCTGGGTGACAAAAATCACCCTACCTAAGAATTACTGTTTTATATGAGTCATGCCTTTTCCAGATCTTCATCTCCTTGGTCTCCATTCCAATCCATGCTTTATATTTGTGTAACTATAACTCATTCATAAGTAGAATACCATTGACAATTCATTTTTCATACATTAACTTATTCGATCTTCATAGAAATAGGCTCAGCCTATTTTAGTGATTTGTGAGACCAGAGATCAAAGAAGTCATGTGATTTCTTCAGGGGCACTCGGTCACCCACTGGAGGAAGTTGGGCTGAATCAAAATCTTCGGCCTACAAGGCCCTTGCTGCGTAGTCCAGGGGTACTCAACCTGGGGTGGTTTTGCCCCACAGGGGACATCTGGCAATGTCTGGAGACATGTTTGCTTGTCACAGGTGCATGGGGGATGCCGCTGGAATCTGCTGAGTAGAGGCCAAGGATGCTTCTCAGCATCCTGCAATGCACAGGGCAGCCCCGCATAGCAAAGACTCATCCTCCCCAAACACCAATAGTGCTGAGGTTGACAAACCCTGATCTATTCACTATGCTACGTTGTCTCCTTAACCTGCTGGTACTTTTCTTTGACTTTTCCCCACCCTTTCACACTTATAAAGATAAACGGAAGCCACACATCAATAGTAGTTCACATTTCAAGGAACTTAAATCACGCTGTTTAATTTTTAAAATGTAGTATCCCTGCCTCTCTTCTCTATTGTTTTAATGTACCTTCCTCCCTAAAGACTGCGTTGGTGAACAAGGGTAGAGAGAAATTTTTATTTCCCTAGTTTGATTTGGAAAGCAATTTTGGAACATAGGAATGACAAAAGGGGAAAAAAAGTTTGTAAATACTTCGAAATCTAAATAGAATTGTTATAACTTGATTATGAGAGAAATATTTATAAAATATCTTAGGGCAGGTATAAAAGTTCTAAGATTTTTCAAACCTGTCCTAGAAATTTTGTAAACAGAAGGAATAAGGAAAAGAAATTTTTAGTGAGGTCTAAGCAAGAAAAAAGATTAAAGAAATAATGTGGTATAGAGACTGGTGTGTTATTGTTTTAGTAGTCCTGGATAGGCTCTAAACTCTGCTTTCATCTTTTTATTTTATTTTTAAAATTAATACACAGTAACAGGCTATTGAGTGTATCTTAACACATTCATTTTATGCAATTTAACACATGTCTGTATGGATGTGTGTAAATACCATCACAGTCAGAATACAGGATCACCCTAAAATTCTCACACACTACCCCCACTCGAGTCATAGCCTCACCAGCCCTAAATCCCTGGTTCTGCATTTTTGTTTTGTCTTTTCAAGAATGTCACCTAAGCTGAATCACAGAGCACATATCCTTTTGAGACTCCTTTCAGCAGTGCGCTATCATTGAAATTTATTTCAGTTTTTCTGTGGAGCAATAGCTTATTAATTTTTATTGCTGAGTCCCATTTCATTGTATGGCTACACCACTGTTTGTTTATTTACCTCTTGAAGGATCCTGGGTTTCCAATTTCTTGATTATTAAAAATAGAGCTGCTATAAATTTTAGGGCACAGTTTTTTGTTTGCACATAAGTTTTTGTTTCTCTAGGGTAAATATCTAGGAGAGAGATTGTTGGGTCATATGGTAAATATGTACCTACTTTTAGAAATAACTGCCAAACAGATTTCCAGAGTGGCTGTAACTGTTTGCATTTCCATCAGCAGTAGATGAATGTTTCGACTGAAGTGTGTCTTCACTAGCACTTTGGTATTGTCAGAATTTTTTTTTTTTTAATTTTAACCATTCTAGTAGGGATATAGTTGTATCTCATCATAGGTTTTATTAAATTTTATTTTTTAAACAATGCTTCATTTTAGAACAGTTTCAGATTTACAGAGGATTATGAAGACAGGCCTAAGAGTACCTAAATACCCCTTACTCAGTTTCCCCAATTACTAATATATTACATTACTATGGTGTATTTGTCACAATTAACCAATATTAATACATTATAATGAACTAAAGTTCATATTTTTCTCAGTTTTTACCTAATATCATTACCTTTTCCAGCAGCCCACCAAGGATACCACATTACACTTAGTCATCTTGTCTACATACACTCCTCTTGGCTGTGACAGTAGCGTAAACATTTTTTTGTTTTTGGTAATCGTGAAAGTTTTAAGGCCTACTGGTGAGATATTTTGTAGAATGTTGCTCTGCTTGGATTTTTCTGATGTTTTCTCACCATCAGATTGGGATTGTGAAGTTTGGGGAGAAAGACCACTGAACATAAACATCACGCTCATCACATCATATCAGGTCAAGAATACATACTATCAACCTGACTTATTATGTCAATGTTGACCTTGATCACCTGGCTCAGATGTGTTTGCCAAATTTTTTCATCATAGAATTCCCCTTTTTTTTCCTTTCCCATACTGAGCTTTTTAGAAGGAAATTCCTTTGTCCACCCCCTACTTAAGGAGTGAGTTCTGCTCCAGTGTTTTACCTCCTTGAGGGCCAAGTAACTACATAAACAAATTATTTGGAATTCTTCTGCAGTGGAGAGATTTGTCTGTCCTTCCTTATTTATTTAACTGTTTGTTCAATCATTTATTTATATAAGTATGGATTCTTGGATATTTATTTTATACTCTGGGTTATAATTCAGTACTACTTTATTTTTTTGCTCAAATTGTTCCAACTTTAGGCATTGGGAGCTCTTTCAGTTAGCTCATTAGGTATCTTTTTTTTTCAATTTTGTTTTGTTTTGGCTAGCACTTCCTTATTTTCTGGCTCTACAAGATGTTCCAGGCTCATCTTGTATATTTCCTGCCCCAGTCCTAGAACCAGCAATTTGTTCATGGATACCTGGTTCCTTTCATTGGTGATGGTATTAGAAACCAAGTTCTGGGTGTTAGATGTGCTCATTGCTAGTGGGGTAGCATTGCTTCTAAGCCCTCTCGGCTGATAAAGTTAAGGAATTGTTTATGTGTATACCTAACCATGTATATACACATATACATAAATAATTCTTTATGTAACGACCTGTATCTTTATTAAGCTTTATGAATTTATACTGATACCTCCAGCTCTAATCCATTGCCACACAGATCATTCTAGTCTCCTGCCACTACCTGCCATTCCAACAGTGAGACACCTGTCTCCCACTATCTGCTATCCATATTGTTTATAACTTCTGGTTTACCTGGATAGTGGTTTCAGAATTGTAAATCCATATCCCCATGTGAAACAACTCTATCAACTGATGTAGTTTCTTCTGCCTTTGCCTTACATATTCCGCTCATTTCCAAAGTCACATAGATCAGCCCATTTTCCCCACACCTTCTTCAGCAAGTTTGTCTCATACATTTGTAATGCAGTTAGATTTATTTATTTAGATTATTTAGTTACATTTTGCATTCTATCCTGGGATCCTCTTAACCCTCTAAAAGTTTTGGGGCTTTTTTTTTGTTACATCATTTAAGGTTCCTTCTGGGTTTTGACAAATGCATAGCGTCATGTATCCCTCACTACTGGATCATACAGAATAGTTTCACTGCCCTAGAAAATCTCCTGAGCTATTAACCTCCTCACCCTTAAACCCTGGCAGCCACTGAGCTAAGTTTATCATATTTGTAGTTTCACCTTTCCAGATTGTCATAGACTTGGAATCTTAGAATACATAATCTTTTAAGACTCTTATTTCATTTATCAATATGCATTTAAAGCATGAATAAAGCTACTATAAACATTCACATGCAGGTTTTTGTGCATACTCAAAATTTCAAGTCTATTGAGTAAACACACCTAAGACAACAATGACTAGATCACATGGTAAGACTATATTTAGCTTTGTAAGGAACTGCCAAACCATCTTCCAAAATGGCTTTCCCATTTGGCATTCCCACCAACAATGAATGAAGGCTCCTGTCACTCCATATCTTCCCCAGCAATTGGTATTGTTGGCATTTTGGATTTTAACTCTTCTGACATGTGTATTATTCCTAATTCCTCTCTCCTGTCCATTGTGACATTGTTAACATTCATTTCATTTCTCCATATGCTTTAGTCACCCAATACATTGTTATGTTATTGACTTAAACAAACAATATCTTTTAGATCCATTAAATTTTTGTTAATTAAGGTTTTATTTTACCTTCATTTATTACCTCACTGATGCTCTTTTCT
Organism: Camelus ferus; assembly: GCF_009834535.1. Lineage (NCBI taxonomy): Eukaryota > Metazoa > Chordata > Mammalia > Artiodactyla > Camelidae > Camelus > Camelus ferus. Next base: position 24,568,652 of record NC_045698.1, on the reverse strand, counting down.
TTAGGTTGATTCAAGTCTCTGACTTGTATCATTTTCCTTCTGCCTGAAGAATATCTTTTAATGTTTCTTGTAGGGCTGGTCCCCTGGTGATGAATTCCTTGTTTTGTCTGAGAAATTTTTCATTTTTTCTTTACTTTTGAAGTATAATTTTTCTATATATAGATTCAAACTTGGTGGGCATTTCCTTTCAACACTTTAAATCTTTTTCTTATCTTATTCTTGCTTTCAGTTATAGTTATCCTCCTTGGTATTATCTGAGCTTCCTGGATTTGTGATTATTAATTTTGGAAAGTTCTTGGCCATTATTATTTCAAGTATTCCCTCTCCTCCATTGCTTCTTTTTCCTCCTTCTGGTATTCCAATTATGCACAGGTGTTACCTTGAGAAATTGTCCTGCAGTTCTTGGATATTCTATTCTGTTTGTTATGTTTTATTTTGATTTGTCTTTTAATTTTTTTTCCTTTGCATTCCAGTTTGGGAAGTTTCTATTGACCTATCTTCAGACTCAACTGATTTCTCCCCCATAGCCATTGGCAAGTATACTGATGAGCCCATCAAAGACATTCTTCAGTTATGTTACTGCACTTTTGCTTTCCAGCATTTCCTTTGATTCTTAGAGTGTACATCTCTCTGCTTACATCGCCCACCTGTTCTTGCACGTTGTCTACTTTTTCCACTAGCACCTTTAATGTATTCATCATAGTTATTTTAAATTTTACTGACTCATGATTCCAAATTCTGTGTCATATCTGAGGTTGGTTCTGAAGATTGTTTTTTCTTGTCAGACTGTGCTTTTTCTTGCCTTTTAGCAAGGCTTGTAATTTTTTCTTGGAAGCCAGTAAACTCTAATGCTTTTTAGCTGTGTGATCTTAAATACCTTATTCAGCCACTCTGGATTCCAGGCATCTCACTTCTAAAATGAGAAATAATGCCTACTTAAAAATTTGTTGTGAGGATTGCTTAAAACAAGGTCTAGGCGAAGGTGAGACTTATGGCAGCCAAGGTAAGGTGTATGATTTGACATTTCTTGGAGGTCAGCCTGGCTGACCTGACCTTTCTCTTCTTTGGATTTGTATGGCAGCTGTCTCTGTTTGGGGTTGACAGACATGGAGGGAGTGCTGAGAATGCAGCACCAAGTCCTACGTACCTGTGGAAAGTAACTTACCTTAATGGTTACATATGAATCACTCACCACTCCTGAATATGGAAATCTGTTTCCTCACACTAAGTGCCAGGTCACTTCTTACAGTTGCCAAAATGCATTTATATCTGCACAACCTGAGATGTTTTGTACTAACATAAGTGGGATATGATAATAGTCATGGGTGGGGAATTTGGAGTCAGGAGAAAAGCAGATCAGATGCCACCATCTAATCCAGTCTATGATCATTTGAATCAGACACATCGAATGAAGAATACACTCACAAGGAAAGATATTTTGCAAAAGAGATTAAAATAGCCTCTCAGAAAACACATACAGACAACACACACATGCACACACGCACACCAGTCACAGTTATCTTAATTTCCTTGATCTGAATAGAAATGATTTTAATACACAAGTGTTTCTCCCTATTTCAGTAGAAAGAAAGCCATAGAGTTGCAGGTTTGTGGAAAGTCTATAGAAATCATAGGTTATTTACTGTTAGAGACACAGGGAGTACACTTTGTGTGTCAACTTTTCTTAGGGTTGAAAAATAGTACCTGTGAAAAGCAAGATAACAGCTCCCCAAAGATGTCAACATCTTAATCCCTGGATGCTGTGGATGTGTTACCTTACAGGGCAAAAATGATTTTGCAGATATGATTAAATGAATGAAATTGAGATGAGAGATTACCCAGGATTCCAGGTAGGTCAAATTTAATCATACGGGTCATTAAAAGCAAAGAAGCTATGGCCAGAGACATGGTCAGAGAGATCCAAGATTGCTGGCTATTAAGATGGAGGAAGGAGACCATAAGCCGAGAAATGTGGGTAGAAACTACATGAGGCAAAGAAATGGATTCTCCTCTAGAGCCTCTGGAAAGTAATCAACCTGTTGACACCTTGATTTTAGCCCAGAGAAGCCAGTGTCAGATTTCTAACCTACAGAAAGACAAGAATAAATTTATGTTGTTTGAAGCCACTAAGTTTGTGGTAGTTTGTTACAGCAGCAATAGAAAACTAATACAGTACCATTTTAGAAACTAATTGTATTATTTGCAATAGTTCTACAATGATTCAAAAGGGAAAGTTTTTGTACAAGTCCTCCCTGCAAACTTCCAAATCCCAGTTCTATATGTGCTAGGTTTCAATATGGCATTAATGTCCTAAAAATCATTCTGACAATTACTTCCATTTTGAAAATTTAAGGTCCTTTTGAAAAACATCAATCCTGTGCTTCATGACAACCTGGCTCTTTACAAGTTGAACAGCAGACATACAGTAACTAAAACAATTTCCAATTTTTAGGAGACAAGACAGATAACCAAGATCTCAGATTTGCCAAAATACGTATGCTTTGCTCTAGGGGAAGCCTTTTTTTCTTTTTTTTAAATATACTATTATTGGTTTGCTCTGTGAGTCACTGTGTTTCCACATCTTATGTTTCATGACCCTTCAAAAAAAGTAGAAAGAGAACATGGAGCAGCAGTGCATTTTCTAAAGCTAAAAACAAACAGCAAACAAATGGGCCCACGAACCTATTAATCATAATAGGGATGGAAGAAGAAGAATATTTCAATACAATTGAAAAACCAGCACATAATACTAAGAAAAATGAAATTCTAGATTTTTTATAGTAAATAAAAAGGAAACTGTCCAACATCTAAGAATTAAAAGTTATAGAGTACAAGTCATCCAAAAACTTCCCTAATTAGCTCTTGATGTATGTCTTGGGAAGTCAATAAAATGTGCTCCAGGGAAACACTCAGCCAATTCAAACAATAAATAAGTACATGCGCCCACACGTCAGATGAGTGTCAGCTTCATTTGTTGTGAATCCCCAAGAAGTTGATGTTGTTTAAGAATGTATTTCTCCTTTATAAAGACTTCTTCAGGAAGACAGTTAGTGATAGAAGGACCCTGAGGTTAGCATGAAAGTATCAGTAATTGAAATCTTCTGCTTTAAAAACTATCCCTTAGGACAATTCGATACTGTGGGCTCCTCAGTTTTGCAGCTACAGTTACGGTAATTTAATGATGTTTGCTTAAAAAATTAGATAAAAGCACATTTGAACTCAACAGGAAATGTGACAAAATAACCAGCAATTATTTTCCCCAAAATGCAGTAACTGAAAACATGAAAGCTTAAGTTTTTACAGCAAGTGAAAAAAATTTCTTTCTTTGTTGAGGACACACAAGCATTTCATTCTCAATTTTGTATTGTATATTTTGGCAAATATAACTTTTGCTCTATGATTTTTTAGCCTACTTTTAAATCTAGATTTATGTAATATTTCTCAGTACCATCAGATAACTGTTAAATGGTATGAATTCACAGAATGTAGGGGAGTTTCAATCTTTTACTGGATAATAAAACAGTGAAGCATTTTAGAAAATTCATGCTGAATATAAATAGAATCGAGTAAATCTAATAATCCTTACTTAGTTCTTGCCATGCTGCTTGATTTAATCCAAAATTATTTCTGTAGACACACTGAAAAAATAGAAGGTAATGTGAGTCAGAGAATGGCCTATCAGAAATTAGACTATCTGGCCTGTAAGGGGGCAGCAGAGGGGGCTTGTTTGTCAACAATAAGGCCAATTAGGAAGTTTAAAGCCACCTTTCTTCTCTATGAAATCATGTAGTTGATTCAAATGGAATCACCAGATATTTACTGATGGTCCTGTGATCCCTAAGAAAAAACACTCCCCCTTCTTTGCCACCCTCACCAGCATACAGTACCTTGAAGTTGTACTTCCGTTCAAGACTCTACAGCTGGGCTATAGAAATTTGCAGTTATAAACAATTATACATACATAAATAAAGGACAAATTCCAGAAAGCATTCCCTTTCATATTTAGTGATTGCAAAGTAAACACTTTTTTAGAGAAATGTAAACCTTCTTTCATTCTTTCATGTCTGGCTAACGTTAATGAGTACTCATTAAATTTGAAGTGAATTAAAAAAAAAAGAATTGAAATGTGTCAAGGCATGTACTCAGTCTCAGCTGAACTCCTTTCTCTCTTCTTTTTCTCCAATTCTTCTACCACTGGCAGATTATTGAAAAAAAAATAAATAAAAGCAGCAATTGTGTGAGATGAATCACAAAATTGTGAGACTGATTTGGCTCGTTTCACATCAATGTGGTATGGAGAAAGCACGTATCAGGGTCAGTCAGGGAATTTTTCCTTCAAACATACCTCCCCCCAGCTCTATTTGAGTTCATGTCTGTTTCTCCATCTCTTCATGTGAACTGTAAAACTTCCAAGTGATCAATTTCTACTCCTCTGATAGTGAAGGTTACAAATTCAGTGGAAGTCCAGGCAGTAAGTATTTTAGGTAGGGGGAGTAGAAAGCTTGAGTGAATACTCTGAGGCTATAGAGATGATCAAAGAAAAAGATAACAGCTTTAACAAGGTTGCAAATGTAACAAAACAGCTAAAATTTATCGAAGTTCGATATGCAGCAGGTAGCTGAAGTAAGCGCTATTTATGTGCCAGTTCATTCACTGATGTATTCTCGATTTATTCATTCCATAGATATGTAGGAAGTGCCTACTATGTGCTGTATATACAATAATATCCCAAACAGGTTTGTACCTTGGCTTCATAGAGCTTACATGGTAGATGGGGGAGATGTTAATTCAACCAAGGAAAAAATGGAGCTAAAAATTCTGATTTGTGTTTGGAAAAAAAAAAACTGAATCCATGTGAAAGAACACAAGAGATTGGCAGTGTATGTGGGTCCCTATTGATATGAGAGAATCAGGAGAAAATATTTCTCAGAGAAAAGGACATTTAAGTCAAAGCCTCATGGATAAACAAGACTTAGCCACATGTAGCAGCTGCATCAGTGCCCCAATCCTGTCCCTTCACACTTAATTCCAGTGCCAATGGCTTGACCTCCAACTGCCAGCACCTGCATCTCTTTCTCTGAGGGTTTTCTCAGGTGGCCAGAGTCCACTGTGTCCCAGTGCAGCAAGCAAAAGTGCTGGGGAATTAACACCTCTCCACCCACAGAGTAAGACTCAAGTAAATGTGATGGGAGCTGACATATGAATTCACCAGCTTTCTGGCCCCCAGGTGGGAAAATTCTGACACACACATTCTAGCCTGTTTTCTAGCATCCCCCGATGGGAGTGAGCTGCATCTGTCCACAGCAGTGACTGGCTCATCCATGTGCCCTTATTGCCTATTTGTCCTTCTTTGCCTCAGTCTCTTCATCCCCTACCTGTGTTTCCTGGGACAACCTCCCAAAGATTTCTAGAATTTCTATTTAATTTTTTACAAAACCTTTCCTTGCCCATATCTTCTTCTTGTTTCTTCTAGTTCTTCTTTCATCTTAAAAACATTTAAATTTTTCTTTTTTTGTATATACATATATGTTATTGAAGTATAGTCAGTTTAAAATGTTGTGTCAATTTCTGGTGTACAGCATAATGTTTCAGTCATACATGAACATACATATATTCATTTTCATATTCTTTTTCACCATAAGTTACTAAAAGATATTGAATATAGTTCCCTGTGTTATCCAATATGAACTTGTTGTTTATTTATTATATATATATGTTAATTAGTATCTGCAAATCTCCAACTCCCAATTTATCCCTTCCCACCCCCTTCCCTTCCTGGTAACAATAAGTTTATTTTCTATGTCTGTGAGTGATATCATATGGTATTTTTCTTTCTCTTTCTGGCTTACTTCACTTAGAATGACAATCACCAGATCCATCCATGTTGCTGCAAATTTCATTATTTTATTCTTTTTTATGGCTGAGTAATATCCCATTGTATAAATATATCTCAGCTTCTTTATCCAGTCATTTGTCAATGGACATTTAGGTTGTTTCCATGTCTTGGCTGTTGTTTGTGCTGTTATGAACATTGGGTTGCACGTATCTTTTTGATTTAGAGTTCCCTCCAGATATATGCCCAGGAGTGGGATTGCTGGGTCATATGGTAAATCTGTTTTAGTCTTTTGAGGAATCTCCATACTGTTTTCCGAAAAGGCTGCATCAAACCACATTCCCACCAACAGTGAGGAGAGTTCCCTTTTCTCTACACTCTCTCCAACATTTATCATTTGTGGACTTTTTAATGATGGCCATTTGGACTGGTGTGAGGTGATGACTCATTGTAATTTTGATTTGCATTTCTCTGATAATTACTGATATTGAGCCTTTTTTCATGTGCCTATTGGCCATTTGTGTGTCTTCATTGGAGAATTGCTTGTTTAGGTCTTCTGCCCATTTTGGATTGGGTTGTTTGTTTTTTCTTTTATTATTAAGTTCTATGAGCTGTTTATATATTCTGGAAATTAAACCCTTGTCAATCTCATCTTTTGCAGATATTTTCTCCCATTCTATAAGTTGTCTTTTTGTTTTGCTTATGGTTTCCTTTGCTGTGCAAAAACTTATAAGTTGAATTAAGTCCCATTTGTTTATTTTTGCTTTTATTTCTATTGCCTGGGGAGACTGCCCTAGGAGAACATTGCTAAGATTTACGGCAGAGAATGTTTTGCCTATGTTTTCTTTTCAGAGGTTTATAGTGTCTTGTCCTATGTTTAAGTCTTTAAGCCATTTTGAGTATATTTTTGTATGCTTATTTGAAGTCTCTTTTAGAATGCTTAAACGTTTTAGTTCTTGGGGTGCAAACGCTCCCATGTTTCCATCTGCTGTTTATTCTTCAGAGGGATTTGTTCCCTTGAACCGTCTGTTATGTCCATGACACAGACCCCAAGGGAGCCTGCGTTTGGTAGGCAGTTCGTGTGCCTTGGGCTGTGGATGTTTCTCTCCACAATCATTTGTTTAGTTTTGTTTGTTCTGCCTCCCCTAGCTTCCAGGGGTGCACCAGATACATATTAGTTTTTATGTGAAAAGCCCAAGCTTCCAAATTATTTTTCATGGCTTGCTCTTTCTCTTCCAAAGGCTGAAATCTTTCAGCTGATGACAGATTTCTTGGCCTCCCCCCAAGGCTGGGGTGAAGCGCATTTTTCTACTGCCCTTTTCTAGTAATAGCCCAGCCATTTAGAGAGCCAGGAATGGATGGTTTCAGACTTGATGGCTCCCACATTCAAAGGATTTGTGGCTGGACCCCCTCCCCTAGTGCCACCCACAGGAAACTGTACCCCAACAGCAGCCATTAAGGCTGTGTCCCAACCACTAGTCCATTCTTTCAGATTTAGCTCCCACCAGCTACACTTCCTTTGAGGTCCTTGTTTGTTTGGGGAAAATTCTCTCTTAGTTCACTGCTTGGTTATGTATCCAAGAGTTCTAAGACTGAGTTAATTAAAAACCTCTCTTCATTCAATTATAAACATGAATCTGTTTTTATTTGTTCAGTAACTAGCTAGTCTTCTTTCTCACTGGGTAGGTTTCCAGATACAGGGTAGCAAATTGTTGCAATCAATCTGATGTCATGGCGTTTCAGTTAATAAAACAGTCTCATTTTGGTTGATTCTGAATGTTTTCCATTGTAAAATTATAATCTCACATTACACTCAAAGCTCTCACCAGCTCACAAGGGTCTACTGGGTGCCTCTCTTCCCAACTCCAAGCAGAGTGGCATATGTTGAAACTTGAAATTGACCATGATGGGAGTGTTTACACTATGGCAATCATCAAACACTACAAATCACACTGCCCCCTGGCCTCCCACAGAACCAGTTGTTAAACATTTACCAGCACACCACTGCCCCTTCCTCTCAAGGCTAAAGGTGTGGCTCCACTACCACAGTGTGTGTATGTTGCAGGGGAAGGGGATGTTAGGGAGTGGGGTGGGAGTGAGGGTAGGAAGGGAGAAGGACTATGGTCCCTTATTGTTCACCCCTGACTCTCCTCTGGTTAACACTCTGCAGTGGGTACTGGAGAGGGACTGGCCATTGCAAGTTGACTTTACTCTTCTATACTACAATTTATGTCTTTTATGTGAACTCCCACATTTGTGGTCATAAATTTACTATCCCACTTCTGTTGAGCATCACTACTGACCTAGGCCACTGTCTATGTCTCAGGAGAGTGAGACCCAACAGCCCCTAGTTACAAGATACAATCCCAAATGGCTTCCCACCAAGGACTGCTGGACTTTTTGAGACCAGGTTACATATTCCGACTGATTCCCAGCTGACTGCATTGCATCTCCATTCCTCTGATACATGCATCTCTTTGCCCCATGATGGAGAGACCCCAATAAGCAAGCAGCCATCATGTAACCAAGCAGAACCCTATTGTCATTATCGGTGACCATCTGATATCTGTAATGGTGTTTGTAACTGCTTAACGGTAAAACAGTTTAAAGGGTTTTTCTCATGCTCTTGCTGGTCAGGTTTAGGCTGTCCCCGGGACAAAGGATTCCTGGAGTAACAAAACACAAAGAAATTCTAAGAGACTAAAAATAACTGTGTGCATGCACAGTTGGGGCAGATTATGAACAAAAAGATTTAAAAAGACCAAAAACCCAACTGCCACTTCTGAGATGTTGGGAGAAAAAGCAGGGGACTGAGCATGATCCCTGCACACAGCACCACCAAGGGGGTGGGCAGCCTGACTCCTGGACCCGCCCCTACCCTCACCCCATTTAAGGGACCAGCTCACCGCTCTCCGTGAGAGCGAGCAAGGGAACCTGTTACTTGTTGCCGCTCCCTCTGCTACAGCCTGAATCCCAGTAAAGCTTGGCCTGAACTTCTTGTCTGGCCTCTTATCAATTTCTATTGTTGGTAACAATTCCACATGGAAAAAAAAAGGTACTCTTCACACTTCTCTTATCCAACGCTAACATACGAATGAGAAAACAGATTAATTATGTATAATGCATTTAAATGCCCCTGAAGATTTCTTAAAAGGAAATCATGGTGGTGGCTTTGAACTAAATAATGAATAGGAAATCCAATAGGAAAACAGTGGATTCTGTACAGACATCAAATCACATTATGTAAAATAAAAGTGAAGTCAAGATAATAAGCAAAAGAGTCCCGAAGGCTTTTATACTATCAGCAAAAGTGTCCAGGGCCCGTCAAAGAGGCAGCTTTGGTTTCATAAGCTTGGGTCAGTGGAATGAAACAGCATGTGTGCTTCACAGGATGGCGGTTTGATTTTTAAGATATGATTGTATTATTTAGGATAACGCTAGTTTTTATGGTAGATAAAGCCAGAAATGTATCACAAGCAGAAAACAGTTACTAGGTGGGCGAACAGAGGTCGGTTGAAAGTCTTCTACACAACCATTCAGAGATGGAGGATGACCGAAGGTCTGTCGCCATCAACAGGCTGTTTCCAGGGTCATCCTGGCACTCTTCTCTGACCTAACCAGGAGGAAAAGGAGGCGTACGGAGATGCCCTTATGATGGTCCTGGCCTGTGAGTGGGACTTATTTCCATCCTTATTCCCTCGCTAAAGGTCAGTCCCAAGGACACACCTAAAAGCAAGGGAAAGTAAGACACAATCTCTTGCCCAAAAAGAACATGAATTTGATAAGCAGCAAGCATCAATCAGGGTAAAACAGAATTACTTCCTCTGTAGGTTGTTCAGAACAGAATAGCTCTTCATCTGACTGCAGCAGTGCGTGTGCAGTGCAGCCTCGGGCACAAGCATGGACTTCACCAAATGGTCTCTGAAGGACCCTTCAAGTCCTCTAATTTTTGGAAAGGTACTTATATTTTTGTTTAAGAAAGAAAGAACTCATGGAAGAGGTACGTGTGTAAAGGAGAATGAATGGAGCAATTACGAATACATAGAGTCTTATGTTGACAGGTAACGTGGAAGGAAGCAAGTTATAGGGGAAACTACAGCAAATGGGAAGGAGGAAGGGAAGAGGGGGAAGGGGGGGAGAGGGGGAAGGAGGGGGAGGGGGAAGGAGGGGGAAGGGGGAGAATGCTCTTAGTTTTCTATGAAATGCTGAGAAAAGTGTCAAAACAAAAATGAACAGTGTTCTTAAAAGTTAAGAGAAAACATCACAGTACATTCAGTGTCACTTGTTCCTAACTCTCTAAACTTCATGGGCAAAAAAAGTTATAAATACAAACACGCAGACTCACTCTTAGGAAGCCTCTGCCACACCGGCCTCAGGGCTGCCTTGGGTGACCAGTAAGTCAGAGCTGATATAGTTTTAACACAATATTTACACTTTGTTAATATGTACTGTAGCCACCTGCTTATTGTGCCAATTTGAGAGGTTTTCTTAATAACGCTTTTATTTGATTTTGATCGCTTTTTCCTCTCTCTCTTTCCCTCTGTCTGGAGTCTAGGTCAAACAAGACATGCTGTAGTTGTTTTAAAAAGATTAGCTCTGTTAAAGAGTTTGAGGTTTTTAACTTAAAAAAGCAAAACAAAAACATAAATCTTGTAAGAGTAGTTCTGCATGAGACTTCTGAGCCTGCCCATATCTTCATGTGATTGGAACATTTAAATGATGATGCCAGAGCCACACGTGACCTCAGGAACCGAGAGCAAGCAAAGCTGCTGATTCATGCTTTTTGATTTCTTCTAAACAGGTGCCTATCGTGTCTGCAGCTGCCCAGACGGAAACGTATTCTAGAACTCCATCTGTTACTCGATTTTTGTTAGGCTGGCATCAAAATGGTGCAATTGGATTGGGATGGACTTTTAAGTCACCATTTAGAAGATTGTTCACTAGTATTTTGTAAACTTCCTTTTCATTGGAGCAGCCAATGTCAGTGACTGAACTTCAGTCTTATGGCCCGGACATCATCTGAAATCTACAGAATCCACAAAACTAATTTTGGTTCCTCCTATAAGAAGAAAGTAAAATGCAAGGCAGAAACTTCAGGAGGACAATTCTTTCCATCTCCATCTGGTTCAAAGTAGCTCACCTAACCTCTGCCTTTTGTTTTGGACAATGGTAGCCAATGGAGTCAAAATTAATGTCTTAGTATCATGATTTGGCTAAACTTCATGTAACTTTTACCTTAATTTTTTTGTAGTAATGGCTCAAGTTACCCTGTTCACTGAAGACATAAAAAAACAGCATGGAAAGGACTACATGCTGTTGGCTACTAATGACTGAAGAACAGTCCCACAAAAGTTGAAAAAGGATGGAGAAATGCCATTCAGACATAGACAATTTATTATAACATAGGTATGTTATAGTCTGGGGACTTTGGCAAAGGATATTATTGACATATGGATAAACCATGTGAAAAATCGAATCATCGCTGACATTAGTGATAGTTCCTTAAAACATAAAAAAAGGTTTAATTGTCACATTTCATTTGTAGATTCATATTACAAGCAGTTATTCAATAGTAAAGCTTTTGTTTTGACTGAATTTTTCTTCTTACAGAAAACCTTCTCATAGAAGGTTTACAGAAGAAATGTCTTTGCTCACCCTTAAAAGTGGGAAATGAATAAGGTTTTTAAATTAGGTATGATCGTGTCAGTTGTTCTTTTGAACCGAGATATGTGTAGTCTCATAAGTACATGTCTGGACCTATGATCTTTTCCACATATACCTAGACTGTAAGGCCCAGCAAAGATCAATTGAGAAAACAAATCATTTTTCTTCACCTTATTGATTTGAGTTTTATAAAGATAGGGGGTTGAGAGTTGCTTTTTTTGGTTTGGTGTAATTTTCATGATGTTAAAATAAGGTGCCATTAGAGGAGGATGCAGAAGGCAGAATGATGGCCCCTCAAAGTTGTCCACGTCCTAATCCCCGGAATCTATGACTATGTTAGGTTATACAGCAAAGGGGAATTAAGAGATGCAGATGGAATTACAGGTGCTAAGTAGCTGACTTTAAAATAGAGAGATTATCCTGGATTATTTGGATGGGCCCAGTGTAAGCATAGGGGTCCTTAAAAGTCCAAGAGGGAGGCAGAAAAGGAAGTTAAGAGTTTCAATGTGTGAGAAGTGCTCAACCCACTGATGCTGGCTCTAAGCACAGAGGAAAGAAACCATGACTCGAGAATCAGGGTGGCCTCTGGCAGCTGTAACAGGCTCTCCAGAGCCCCCAGAAGGGAATGCAGCCCTACTGACACTTTCATTTTAGCCCATGAAGACCACTGTGGGAGTTCTGAGAAACAATAAATTTGTGCTGCTTTAAACCATTAATTTTGAAGCTAATTTGTAATGGCAGCAAAAGGAAACCAATCCAAACTTTATCAGGGTGTGATAGAACATCAATACTTGGGAAAAAAATAGATTCTAACCACAAAATAGACTGAGGGAGCACAGCTAAACTTCATACCATTCTTCAATACTGCATAAAATATCACAAGCCTTTAAAAACATATATAAGTTTTAATGGAAGGAAAATAAAATCCAATGGGGGAAGAAATAAAGAGAGAATTTAAAACCATGGGGACAGTAAGGCAGAAAGAGAAAGATAAATACCATATGATATCACATATATGGAGTCTTAAAAAAAAGGATACAAATAAACTTATTTACAAAACAGAAACAGACTCACAAACATAGAAAACAAACTTATGGCTATCAGGGGGTAAAGGGTATGGGGAGGGATACATTGGGAGTTTGGGATTTGTAGATACTAACTATTGTATATAAAATAGATAAACAACAAGGTCCTACTGTATAGCCCAGGGAATTATATTCAATACCATGTAATGGTCTATAACAAAAAAGACTATGAAAAGGAATATGTATATATGAATCTCTATACTGTACACAGAAATTCACACAACATTGTAAATTGACTATACTTCAATTTTAAAAAATAAATAAAATAAAACTAAGGGGAAAAAACCCGTAACTGGTGAAGTTTTGAGCCAGATACAAGTATTCTACTAGTAGCAGGAATGAAATGTTCCAGGAGAAAAGAGAAGGGAGAAGTGAGTTACACCTTGAGTACACAAGGGAGACTTACGTACTCCCTTGACGTGTGAAGTGGGCCCAGAAAGGGGAGAGGAATTTCATCAAGTTCATGAGGGAAGACAGAAGGGCACTGGAGCCAGAGACCAAAGACATCTGGCATGAGAGTGGAAGGTGTGTTCCAGAAACAACAGTGTGCTTTCAGTAGGGTGACCTACAAATTTAAAGGGAAGAGTAGACTGAGTCCAGATTCTGCAAAATCTTGGATATCTTTCTAAAATGTTTTCACTCTTTTACAGGCCAAAGGTCACAAACTAGAGGCCTGCTGATGTGTTTCAGTTGGCTCTCATAGTATTTTTGTGTGTTTTAGGGGGTTTTGGCTTTTATTTTGTTTGTAATTTGAGTTCCAAAATTAAAAACCTTTTAAAAATTGGAAAAAGTAACAAAATTCTAGCTTCACTTGGGAAAAAAACAACCCCCACACACACACACACACAAACCACACCCCACTAAAATAGATTATTTGACCATATTAGGCCTCACTTGACCACAAATGGTTAAAGTAGCTTCTGATGCTTTAGTCTAGGCCCGTTCTCACCAGTTCACCACAATTTTCAAATTGTACAGTGCCTGCCCACTTCACAAATATTTGTTGTACCTGCTGGACTTCCATGGGCATTTATGTTTGCAACTTCTGCTGTGGGCAAGTGGTAACCATTGAAGGATTTTAAGATCAGATCTGTAATTTGGAAGGAAAACCCTAGTGGCAAATTTAAGATACCATCTGCCTTCTGATGGTACATCATGTGGACTTTTGTCATCACCCTTAATGACATTGGGCTAAAGTGATGTATTTTGGTATTTGTTTTCCCTGCTAGACAGTGAACTCTTATAAAGGATCAGAGATGTTTCTTATTCACCCATGATTCTCTGTCACCTAGTGTCCCTTTTGGCACAAGTAGCAGATACTGCATGAAAGCTGAGGATGGGTGGGACCCCAGAGGCAGAGATGGGTAGGGAGACCATGAAACTCTTCCTCAGGAAAATAGGATAAAGGCTTGAATTAGGATGGATGAATGACCACAGTAAGAAGGATGTATTTGTCAAAGATATTTAGAAAAAAATAATTGATTTGGCAACTGATTGGCTATGGAGGGTGAAGAAAAAAAGGAATTAAAAAATAATTTGCTCTGAGATTAAGGTCACATCATGTGGGATGAGTTCTCATGATGGACGGCTCACCAATCTTAAGAGAATAACTGTCTCATCCAAAGGCTTGAGCCTCTTCTATTCCACTGAGCACTTGGTACAAAGTGTGCCTACTAAGAAGCAATAGAAGAGCTTAGTGGGCATGACCAGAAAGACATGGAAAACATCCTGAGATGCTGATCATGTTTTATTTCTTGCTGCAGGTGCTGGTCACACGAATGTGTATAGTTTCTCAAATTTTATTGAGTTGTGTATATATGATTTGTCTATTTTTTGTATGTTTGTTATACCTCAATAAAGTTTGCATTACCAGTAAAAAGTTTATTTCTGGGAAAATGACCATGTAAATCGTAAGTTAAAGGGTAATACTCAATCACATCTTTGACTGATTGGGTGTTAGTCCTAAATTTGCTCATAGAATATAAAAGACATATCTTTGATTATTTGATTCAAATTGATTTTAATTTTATAGTTGGGAATGTGCTTTTTATCTCCCCCACTCCCACCCACCACCAAAAAAAAAAAAAAAAAAAAAAAGAAAGAAAGAAAAAGAGAAGCTAGAAGCTAGAAATTGGAAGATTTGGACTGGTCAAGACTTAGTTCATCCTCTTCCTATGTGTGGCTTTGAGCAGACAACTTACCTTGTCTGATGTTCAGTTTCCTTGTCTGTAAAATTATGATCACATCATAACACACTAATCTATTTATATGGTTGTGTGAGGATGAAGTACTTCATAAATCATGTTCTATTATTCAAATATAAATTATGTGCTAAGTGTTCTGTTAGTTCTTAGGGATGCAAGGAGGAATAAGGCGTGGAGGTAAATAGTTTTAAAGAGGTTGTGATTTTTTTAAATGTAGTCAAATAAAATATGCCAACATTTAGACATGAAGATGAAAACAAGGATATTTAACTATGTTATTCAACATTTTCTTGGAATTCTTTCTAGAAGAATAATATTGCAAACTAATACTTTGCAGCCTAGGATCACAAAGCATAGCCTAACTCAGATTCCTTGGCAGATGTATTTCCTGATTCTTTAAGCTTGTTAACTGAGGTATAAATTGATGTTAATATTACTGGATGATTGTGTAAAGTAATTTGAAGAAGTGTGTTTAATTTTATTTACAGACCAGAAATTGACTCATGGACATAGAAAACCAACTTTGATTACCGGGGGGGGGGGGGGGGGGGGGATAGATTAGGAGTTTGGGATTAATAGATACACATTACTAAATATAAAATAATAAACAACAAGGGCCTACTGTATAGCACAGGGAACTATAATGAACTGTAACGGAAAAGAATCTGAAAAAAAGCCATATATATTTATACATATGTATAACTGAATTGCTTTGCTATACACCTGTTGTAAATCAAAGACACTTCAATAAAAAATAAGAATTAAAAAAGGGGAGTGTTGAATAAACATAAATACATTTTAAGTCTGTTTTACCTAGATCCTTCCAACCTCAAAGAGATCCTCTCCTGTGACAGCCACTGTACTACATACCTGGCAATTCTGTGACACTGGAAAATTTCAGCGGGAAAAAAAGATTGAAATAAGCAATAATAATGCTATCAAATTCAGTCTGAATACATGTAGGTACTTAGATCACTTCCCTGGTCGTCTCTCTGCCCTCTTCCATAGATAATACACAAATACATCAAAATCCACTTAGTGGGAGAGAGTCTCTGATAATAACGTGTTACATTGCTTCAGCAATTATATCAGGAGTGAGAGTAGCTTAATTTCAAACAACTGGTCCATTTGAGGCTGCAGATAAAAATGACATCAAGGAAGAGTTGGGTCATCATGCTACCAGATCCTGAGTGTATCCACTCAGCTAAATGCACCAAGTCACTTTTTAATTTACACTTGAAAAATAAGTTTTAGTTTATTGAGCCACAGAGAACTTCACATTATTTGGGAATAAAATTGAAAACAAAGCTAGGAAAGTAACCCTACCAGTGTTTGAATTTGCATACCCAGACTTACATGGGAAGAATTAACTGGCCATTTCCCAAATATTAATATACAGGAAGGCTATGTGTCTGTTCATATGAAGGTACATTTTTAAAGTAAATGTTTAAAAAATTCCAGAGGCATTATAGACATAGAATCTTTTGTCAAGGCCAAAACAAACCCTTTTGGTTTGGGAATACAAAACACTTGGCATAGTTGACTATGATGGCCACCAGTTTAAAGGGACAAAAGTGACTAGGAATCTGTTGAACTAAAGTGCTTAACAAAATTCTGGTAACACTGTCGTATCAGAATACGTGCTGGGGAAAGAAAAGGGCTTCCATCAAAATCTGAATGGATGAATCCTTTTTTGCAGAAATAGTCCACTGACCAGGAAGTAAATTTCTTATCCAAGACACTTGTACGAAGACATATTAAATAAATGTCCCCTGACCCTACTGGAAAAGGCTATCATAAATAAACGTCCAAAACAATACCAGTGGCAAAGACACCATCTGGTTTTTGTTCCTTCACTCATTCCGCTATTTATTCCTTTCCTCTTCGATTAAGAGTGCCTTTTGCGCATAGCCATGTGAGGAAGAATGGATGGGAGAACAGAAAAAGAAGGAAAGTGCTCCATCCACACAGTCTCGCGTGACGGATAACGGAGAAAGGTATTAGAAGAAGCGGACCAGTCATGTGTATAACATCATATAATACAGAGTGAGACAGTGCAAGACAGAGCAGCCGGTGGGTATGATCCAGACAATATTCTCTGTAGGGACTGAGTTAGAGCTGGGGAAGATGAACTCTGTGGTGATGTGATGGCCCTCCCTGGCTGCGGCATAATTTGCAGGACCCTGTGCAAAATAAAAATGGGTCTCCTTGTTCAAAAAAGCAGGACAATGGTATTTTCTTTTTTTCTGCAGTTCCCTCTCTGTCTCCATCTGTCATGGTGCTTTTTAATTTGCTGTTGGTGTGGTGATTTCTCAGGCAGGGTTACCACAGGGTAACTATAGGCCTTCACAGGTGCCCAGGGCCCATCCTGCAGCACAGCATGCAAAGCATTTGTGCCCAGCCCACCCCTTTCCCCCTCTACTGACCCGGAGCCCAGGATCCTGTGGTGGCAGGGGTGACAGTGGTCTCTGGGATGGGCGTGGAAGTTTTCAGCCAGAACCCATGGGATGCAGTGGGGAGGCTGTAAGAGGCAGGACCACTGGCACATGCATTATTGACCCACACCCCTTCACTCACAAAACACAAATTCAAACATAAAATTATTAAGAATTTCCAGACTGAGCCTTAACCCTTATGCAAGTCCCTTCTCAGCTCAGGGCCCAATGCAACCACATGGTCACACAGCAGGAAGCCAGCCCTGTGGTAGCTCAGCCAGTCCTGTAAGACTTCCTCCCAGATTCTCATTAAAATAGACGTAAAGGTAACTGCATCACATCCCCACCCCAATCGAAGAATTGCAGAATCAAAGGGGAAGGAGAGAGAGGGACAGAGCAGAAGTTTCCATGAACTTCGCTGTCACATAAAAAAAAAAATTTTTTTTAATATTAAAAAAGAAAAGCAACACACAGTTCTAGAAAAAGTGAATGGAAATAGAATCATACTTAGATGTAGGCTGGAAATGCTTGTATTTTAAGGGTAAAGAAAAATCCTATATCTATCTAAACACAAAAATACTTTTCTTAAAAGTTGCTGCAAAGGAACAAAAATCATCCTGACCTTAGAGGATTATCAGTACTAAAAGATTGAATATTATTCCAGAATGTGGTTAATGGGTATTTGTGGGGAAATGTGGGGACCTGGTTCAGTTGTCTGCCAAAGCAAGAGAAATCTATTCAAACATCCTCAAGTAATAACAAGAACAAAAAATGCCTTTCGTGTATTCTCTAGGGGTGGAGGAGGGGGTAGCTAATTTAAATGTACTCTATCTGGCTAAGAAATGAACTTAAATCAAGGTATCAAGAATGTGAAAACTGCAGGCATAGGAACAAACCTATGTTTACGGCAGGGTGGGGAGGGAGTGGGAAGGGATAAATTGGGAGTTCAGGATTTGCAGATGCTACTATATATAAAATAGATGAACAACAAGGTCCTACTGTATAGCACAGGGAACTGTATTCAATATCTTACAGTAACCCCTAATGAAAAAGAATATGAAAACAAAAAAATATATATATATATGACTGAAACATTATGCTGTACATCAGAAATTGACACAACATTGTAAACTGACTCTACTTCAATTTTTAAAAGAGAATTGAAAATTGTTTCATTTAAAGTCTAACAGTGAGTATTGAAAGAAGTTTAAAAATACAGAGGTAAGTATACATAACTTTTTAAAATCTGTGTTTAGATGGAGTTTCCCTGGAAGCAGATCCGGAGGCATGGATCTGGAAAAAGTGTTTTATTGTTTATGTTGGGAAAGATGTAGGGGCGTCAGAAAAGGGAAGCAGATGATACAGCTTGAGTCATCAGCTAGTCACCATGAGGGTGACTGGAGTTTCATCCCACAGGGAAATTTTGACAAACCATGCAAATTGTGTGCCCAGGAGTCATGGAACCCAGGGGGCAAGAGAACTGGGACATTTAGACATCAGTGCACCCCAGTCGTTGGTTGAGAACTGAGGGAGTGGGTTATTTAGACACATTCAAGCCTGGAAGCTGGCCAGAGCTCCCTTGGTGGAGACACAGAGTGCGGCAGTGGGAAGTGGGGGGTCAGGAAGAGCACAGTGCAGTGGTTAAGGCGGGAGGGATGCCTGTGGC